>NW_022111312.1:15841583-15847698 GCF_000313985.2 Echinops telfairi
AGACCTAGTAGGGGAGATCGTTCTTGACAGACGAGTAAGTACAAGTAAACGCATGCTTACCTTACTTGTTGGGTCATCTACCTGGCCAGCGGGGGGCTGTTGTTGAAGGGTGCTGAGGAGGGTGTTGGGGATCTAGGGGCTGGCTGTCCTAAGACTGACCGTGAGCAGACCAGAGTTCCCCCGCATGCATGTGGAGACCAGAGCCGGCGGAGCTGTTCAGCTGAGGCTCTGATTTTCCTGGCAAGCCTGTGACGAGGGGCTTCTGCCCGTGCCGATGCCCTTGCTGAAGACGGTGAGTGAGGGGCTGTGGCACAGAGGTGACAGGGGACATATCTTGTTCCAGGAGGAGCGCCCCCACTAGTCTCAGGATGTGGTTTTCCAGACCTAAGCATAAGGCCTTAGAGTGCGTTCAACATGTGGTCCCAAAAAGAAACGGAACAGATGGACACGTGGCTTCCAGTGCAGAAAGGGCGCATCAGGGTTCTAGCCTTCCAATGCTGATGCCGAACGAACCGTCTGAGAAGCCGCGGTCTGTGAACAACACAGCCGCAAGTTGGAGGAGGCTCCTTGCTGTTGTTCGGGGCCGTTGAACCGGCCAGACCCATAGGGACCCCCTGCTCCGCAGAACTCAGCACCGCACGGGCCTGCACCAGCCCCACAATTGCTCCTGTGCCTGAGCTCACGACGCAGCCACTCTGCCATCCCTCTCGGGGAGGGCCTTCCTCTGGGACAAGATGTCGTCCTCCAGGGACTGGCCTCTCCTGACATGTCCAACATGGGTAAGGTGACGTCTCCCATCCTCGCCTCTGAGGAGCACTCTGCCGTGCTTCTGCCTACACAGGTCGGTCTGTCTTCTGAGCCATCCGTGGTCCTCCGCTGTGCCCCTCCAGCTGAAGTCAGAGGGCTCGAGGCAGGACCAAGGAATGTGCAAGCCCACAGCCTTTCATCTGGATTACGACACGCCTGTGTAACAAACAAAGCAGGAACTCCTCACCCAGGACCAATAAGCAGCAGCAGGATGGACAGAGAAGAGATGGGAGTCGGTCAGGATTTCATTCTACTTGAACCCACAGTCGATACCCACAGAATCAGAAGTCAGGAAATCAAGCGGCGTGCTGCATCGAGGAAGTCTGCTGCAACACCATCCCTGTAAAACGATTAAAGGACCCCTGACCCAAGACGTGGTGCTTTGAATAGCAAGTTAAAGCCAGATAAGCAATTAAACAAATCTTGGAAGTCTTGGAAGAACTGAGCCAGGGTGTTCCTTTTGGAAGTAAGGATGGTGTGTTAGTCTGGGTAGACTAGAGAAACAAATTCATAGACACTCATATGTATATAAGAAAGGGCTTTATATACAAGAGCAATTGAATAGCATGAATACAGCCCATCCCAGTCCAGATCAAGTCCCTAAGTCCAACGTTAGCCCATATGTCCGATACCAGTCTACAAAGTCCTCTTCAGACTTGGGAAACACATGCAATGATGCCGAATGCAGGAAGATCACAGGCCAGTGGGTGGAAAGTCGTGTGGATCCAGTAGGGGGAAGTATCTCAGCACTGGTGTGGGTCTCCACATGGCTCCTCCAGCGGCAGAGCTCTAGCATAGCTCCATGTGTCTTCTCATCAGGAAGATGAAGCAGAGAGAGTGCCTGGCCTCCAGTAAGTGATTGATCTCCTCCGTGCCTCCAAATGAGTTCAGCAAGCTGCGACCTGATTGACAGGCTAGATTCCACCATTTTGCAAGTTGACAGGAGATGATCTCACTGCCACAGATAGTGAAGCTTTGCCTCACGTGCTCTGTATCAAGGCATGCTTGATACAGTAGAAGATGCTCCACAAGATGGGTTGCCACAGTGGGGCCTCAGTGGACTTGAGCCCAGACACAGCGGTAGGGCAGGAGCAGGCAGTGTGCTGTCCTGTCCTACAATCAGGTTGCTGCTACGAGTCACGGCCTCCTTGGGGACACCTCACCTTGACCACCGCGGTTCCCACGACTGGGTGCAGCTCTTCCCACTGGCCACAGAGTGGAACATAGAACTTGGGCTTCACCCCATCGTGGGTCAGACTCTGACCTCAGACGGTGGAGAGGGGACTGACATACTTATGTAAATACGTGGATAGAGCTCATTTTAGTCTGGCAGCCTTTACAGCAGTCATTGCAGCAAAGCTGTCTGAAACATAGAGACCCGCTTGTCTCATTGCCCCCGGGCCACCCTTAGGGGCCCCAACTTGGGTGGGAGTGGAGCCTAGATGAAACTTTACAATCAGAGGGATCCTAGAGTTCCAGTTCTCTCAACTACGCACTTGAGCTTCACTTCCCCGGGTACTCCCCTCCCTCTCTCCCTCCCTTCAGGCCACAGAATATTGGTGCTGAAGCCACCAATATGGTGGTATGGTTGGGCCTAGCGGGCCTCAGACATCAGGTGACACATGGTCAATCTAAGGTCCAGCGAAACAGGAGGGGTCAGGGTGGACACAGGGTGCCTCTTGGCCCTTTCAGTTTCGCATTTTGATTCGTCATTGCCTTGAACCGTGGTCCCACTGGCCCCTTGTGGTCGGGTCCGCGGCTCCTCCCAGAGACCCTGCAGGATGGAGTGGACCCGCCCCTCTGGATCCCTGAGATGTTCACATCGTTCCCACAGCAGCCGGCCTCGTCTTCCTTCCACACAGCGACTGGTGGGCTCGAACCACTGGTCTTGTGGCACTATGTCACAAGAGCCCCCTTTAGTGTTCACTAGCCTGTGCTCATGTAAGGTGTGGGGTGATGGATATGCAGCACAGTGGCAGTGGGGAAATTGTAGTTCAGGTGAGGCTGAGGGGCGAAGAGGGCCAGCGTTGGTCAAGAAGCAGCCCAGCACGTTAGCTGTGGCTGCAGGCCTCCACCACCACGCCTGCTTTTCCTGATGAGGGTCAAGCCAACAAGAGGTGCTACCTGGGGTCCGACCCCTCTTTGATCACTGAACCTCCTTCTAAAATAGAAATCGCAGTTGCGTGGAGGTCATCAGAGCTTTCAGCCTTCGGGCTTCATTATGAGAAACCGTAATCCTTTTTTCTCCTCTGTACGCATTCATTAATATGTCAAAAAGAAGGGGAAAAAACCTCCCTCTCCATTCCTGATCTTCAAAAGAATCGTAACTTTTAGCTTATATTTCTGGAGTTTGCCTGAGACCTCACTTTTAATTCATTCAGCCCAAATTTAATGAGCAGATGATAGGCCGGCCTCTCGGAGCTCATGACCTATCAATGCGTCTAAGGTCATGAACCAGAAGAGTGACATTTAAAGGCAGAGAATAACATTTCCTGTTGTAAGGAGACTGCCTAGGCTTCGTTTAATTTGTCAAGGAGAAGCTTAAAAGCGTAAGCGTCTTCTCCGGACTGGATTCTGGCGCGGCCCAGGTGCTGTGGAAGGAGCGGTGCACGGTGGGTGGCCTGCACCGGCAGAGATGCCACCTCTCGCCGCCGCTGTGCGGAGGCTGGAAGTCAGTCCGGGGAAGGCGTGCTCCATCTCTGGGCTCCTGGGAAGGTCCTTGATCTCAGTCTTCCCGGGTCTACGAGTTTCTCAGCCCTGGGACCCTGGTCTAGAAGACTCGCTCAGCTCCCAGCTCGTATTTCTTGGTCCTATGAGGTCCCTCCGAGCTCTGCCCCAGGTCTCCGCCTTTATGCCCTCATCGATGAAAGGTAATGCATGCCACGCTCCCTTTCAACTGATTGGCTGTTCATAGCTTGTCAGCACACTGAAACTTCACAGCTATCTTTAGTCGTTCTGACTCACAGACCAAACAGGGTGGCAGAGAACTGCCTCGGGTCTCTGAGACTGTCACTCTTTAGAACAGGGGTTCTCAACCTTCCTAACACTGCGACCCTTTCATACAGTTCCTCATGTGGTGGTGACCCCCAACCATGACATTATTTAAGTTGCTACTTCATCACTGTCATTTTGCTACTGCTATGAATCAGGAGACCCTGTGAAGGGTCATTGGACCCCCAAAGGGGTCGCGACCCATAGGCTGAGAACCGCTGGTTTAGAGGAAAGATCCGTTTTCGGTTCAACAATCCGTGCTTGCTTCCTGATATTCATTGTTCCCACAATGTAACACTTACCTCAGTGCTCCCTGGTTTGTTCATCCTCCTACAGTCTGAACTCTGACCTTGCGCAAAAACTGCCCTTTCGATCCCCAGCGGTTGCTAACCCCAGGAATGAGTGTCTCCGTGATGCTACTGTCCCCAGGTGGACCGGCCTAGTGTTTAACTGAAAATTGAGCGCTGGGGGTGAGTTCGCTCCAGACCTGCCGATGGATGAGGCAGGGCTGTGGTCTCTCTCAACCTGCATTGTTAGGACTTTGAGAGTTAGTCCACATTTTTTTTTTCCTGTTCTCTCTGGGACCTTCTAAGGTGGTGGCTTTCAGATCAGTCGGTGGTGGTGGCCAGCCCCCATCGAGTTTTCTGGTTTAGGGTCCCGGAGGCTGAAGTCCACATGGTCCATCGGAGCAGTGAACTGATTTTTCATCTATTTTCCTCACTCTTCTCTGTTGTAGCCTGGGAGAGACCAACAGGTAGTTGGCCACTCGTAACCCCTTCAGATCCGTGTTGCTTCTCACAAAGTATTACGTAGACCAGTGGTTCTCCACCTTGCTAATGCCATGACCCTTCCATACAGTGCCTCTTGTCGCGGTGACCCCCAACCATGAAATTATCTTTGCTGCTACTTCACTGTGATTTTGCTACAGTTATGACTTGTCATGGACGTATCTGATAGGCAGGGTGTATTAGGCGGCCCTGTGAAAGAGTCGTTGGACCCTCAATGGGGTCGTGACCTGCAGGCTGAGAACGGCTGATATAGAACATGGGCTTGGTGGACTGATAGGACAATTGACCTTGGTGTCCCCTGAGCCTGTGGTAGCGTGGTCCTGGACCCTGAGCCCAGTGACTCCTTCGGCTCAAGGTGCTTGACTGTGGCCAAGAAGTTTCCATGACGTTGTCTTCCCTGCATCTAAGACGTAAACAATGTGAGGACACACACAAGATGCTGTCTCCCAGAGAGTCTGAGGGACCCGGCGCCCAGGATTTCACCTGGGCTGGCCACGTGGGTGCGTTGCACCTGGCAATGTCCGGGCTTCCTGGCAGGCCAGCAGCTGTCCCTCATCGGCTGTGTTCAGTGTTCAGTAATGTGGGCACACCCACCACTTCTCACCAACTGGACACTTCTATGGGGAGCCTTCCTGCACACCCCCACCTGTTCCCTGGGCAAAGTTGAGTCTGGGGAACTTCAACAGGATCCTCTTCAGCTGGCCCGGGGTCACACCTGGACTGCACATGGGGACAGTGCCTGGATGGGGGGGGGGGGCTGGCTACTGGGCAGAGTGCTTGAATCGCTCTGACGAAGGAAATGGCTTATGCTGGACTCCCAGGAGCCTCGCCTTGTGGTTCGTGTCTGTTTCACATGAGCGGACGAGCTCCCCAGGCCTGGTCTGCAGACGGGCCTGCCTGCCCTCCTCCTCCAGCTGTGCACAGGAAAGGAGACTGGTCTGGAATCAGAGCAAGGCTGACATGCTATTGCCATGATAACCTTGTGCGTTCACTGCGGGCACAGTGCCCCTTCGTGGGGTCAAAGCTGCCCGGAGGACCGGGCTGGAACAGTTGATTAAAGGGAAGCCATCTCCCCACAGTGTGCCGTCCAGGTGCCCCCAGTGGCTCCTCAGCAGGGACGGGGAGGGGGGCGTGGGCTGTGCTGGCTGACGGGAGCGGCGGGCTGCACAGTGTCCCAGCCACTCCCCTGACTAGATGGCTCCTGGTCAGCCGGGCGCATTCCATCACCATGTCCTCCCACCGGCGTCTCAGCTCTGGCTCTTTACCACAGCCCGCAACCAGCAGAGAGGAAACTCCTGGCCCTCAGTGTCAGGGTGGCAGTGATGTCCCCTGACCGCTGAAGGAGGGTCGCCATGAGCTGGGGCCACTTCCCTGACAGCTGGTGCCAGGCTGGGGATGATTCATCTGCAAACGTTCCCCCACGGTGGTGGATCTCGGAGTTGTTTTCTCTGGGTGCCCCTCAACCCTAACCTGTCGACAACTCCTGCCCCCTAAAAGCTTTGCCTTGTGACCTTTGATCTATACCAGTT
>NW_022111312.1:15848560-15848797 GCF_000313985.2 Echinops telfairi
CCCCCCCCAGGTTCCCATGGCTTCCCCTTCTCTTGCACGTGACGCCCCAGTCGCTCCCTACTTTCACTCCCTTTTCTGAAACCGCCTTTGGGGCCCTTCTTCTCAGCGGTCACGGCTTCGCCTTCACAGCAGCTTCGGCATCCAAGGATTTGCCTGTTGGCTTGTTAGGGCTCCAAACCACACTGAGCCCAAGCGGGCACAAACTGAGCCTGCGTCAGTGTCCTGTACCTGTGCCCC
>NW_022111312.1:15848897-15854828 GCF_000313985.2 Echinops telfairi
GGCGAGTGGGTGGGCTGGATCTGTCTCGGCTCACAGAGCGACCGACCCCAAACCACACACTGCCATCAAGTTGACGGCCTCTGACAGCAGCCTCGAGGGTGGGCTGGACCTGCCCCTGCATGCCCGAGACTGCAGCTCTTACAGGCGTAGGGAACCCTTTCTGTCTCCCATAGTGCCCAAAGATGGTGGATGATACTCGACAGATAGATGCAGAGGTACATAGGTGGGTGGGTGGATGGGAACATTGAGGAACGGGTGAGCGAAGAGGAAGGTGGGTAGGTGGCTGGCTGACAGGCTGAGTGGCTGGCTGAATAGATACACGAGTAGATAAATGGCTGTGTGTTTCATTCTGTGGGGCAGAGGGTCACTATGAATTGGAACCGACTTGATGGCACTTAACAACAGTGTAGCATAGATCCACAGATAGATGATTGGATGGATGGATGGATGGATGGATGGATGGTTATCAAGTGAACTCCAACTTGGGGGCTTTTGTAAACAATAGAACACAGGGCCGCCCCAATCTTGTGCCAGCCTCCCATGCATCAAGTCCATTGTTGTACCCACTGTGCCAGTCCACCTCCGAGGATCTCCCTCACTCTCCCCCCATTTCACCCTCTGTGATGTTCCTTCCACCCCCCACCAGCAGCTGATGCCTTCCAGTGGTCACAGCGAGTCAGACCATGGGCTGCTGTGAGCCATGGGGGGGTTCCCTGGTACCTACGCAGAAGTAGACAGGAGCCCTTTCTTCATGGTCCATCTGGGTCGGGAAGCTCCACTACAGGCTGCGAGTGTGTGTTAGTCTAGGGAGACAGGAGAAATAAATCCACAGATGTGTATATGTATATATATATATACATATGAGAGGTTTATATAAAGGTTAAGTTAGGTTAAGAAAGCATCCCAACCCAGTGCTGCCCAGCCCTTAAGTCCAACATTAGCCCATATGTCCGACACCAATCACAAAGTCCTCCTCCATCTCACAAAACACACACAGGGATGCCGACCACAGGAAGAAAGCCGAGTGAGTCAGTGAATGTGTAAGCATCTCAGCACTGACAGGGGTCTCCACACGGCTGCTCCAGCACCCAGGGCTGCTTCGGGGTAGGTCCATGCGACTTCTCCTCAGGGATGTCTTGCAGGAAGTGAGCCTTGCCAGCTGAAGCAGGGAACTGGCTAAGGCAGCTGCACCCTGGTCCGACCATCAGAAAGCAAGAGACCCGAGAACTATATAGGCTAGGCTCACTGAGCCATTTATCTCTCTGCCCTTCAATTAACTGCACATGTGTTTATCAGCCAGGTTGGCACAATAAATCTTAGCTGTCTCATAGTGTTTGCAATGCTAGTAGCCAGTATCCAAGTGCTACAAGCCAGCAGGTGGGTGATGGAGATGATGCCACAGCATCTCCTGGTTGCACGGACATCCAATGGGGTGACATAGCCCAGGGTCCCCCAGCCCAGGACCTCGTTGTCATTCCAACTCCCAAGCCCAGGTGGTGTCCCTGCGGTGGCCTGGTGTGATGGCTCTAATGAACCTTCAGGCCCAATAGGAGTCCTTTCTGACACCGTTCTGGCACGGGAGTGTTCACCTGCCAGCCCCCCACAAACCCTCGCACACACCCATGAACTCACTAGCCTCCATGGTCACTCAGACTCGGGCTCCCCAGATGCCCCTGCCGACCTTCTCTCCCACCTGGCTTCCAGAGCTCGGCATAGATGTGCACCCACAACGTATGTCACATTCTTGTTTGTCTTCACGATGGGCGGAAACCACGTCTCCTTCCCGCACCCACGGCCTGCAGCTGGGACCCAGCAGAGTGCAGGCTCAGTTTAGTTGGGGGAACAAAATGGGCCCTTGAGCCTCCCCAGGGGCTCCAGAATCCTTGCTCAGAACTACACTGACTGTGCTGTAAAAACAACCCCCCTACAAGACCCGCTGGAATGTATGTGACCCCAACTCGCGTAGGGCTGTCCTGGAGCAGACAGCCTCATCTCGCTCCCTCCGCGTGGCTGGTGGCTTCAAGCCACTGACCTTGCAGGGAGCAGCCAGCGCAGTCCTCTAGGCCGCCCTGTGGAGTTAGGCCAGAGACTGCGCATGGCTGGCGCTGTGGTTGGCCCCTTGGCCGAGGCACTCTGTCCCGCGTGTCACCTTCTCCCACCAGTTCCTGCTCCTCAGCCGGCACGCGGAAGGAGGGCAGCAACTTTGGGCTTGGAAAGGGTGCTCATGTCGTGTCCCTTCTGTGTCTCAGTGTCCTCATTGGTTGGGAGGGAGTGAAGAGCCGATGTGCCTGACCCTCTGCTGACCAGGTCTGTGACAGGTCCGGCCCGGGTGTCATAACCCCGGGGGCACTCTGTAGGCACTGTGGGTCACGGTTGAATCCTTTCTTCTTCTGTGTGAGAATTCTCGCTGGTGTGTGTGTGTGTGTGGGGGGGGTATATGTGTGTGCACGGTTAGTTAAGTATGAGTTCAGAAAATTCATGGAAAAATGCCATGTTGTCTTTCCATCTTTCCACGAACATTGTGAAGCTCCTTCCCACGGCAGTGCGATAGCATAATGCTTTCCATTCACTGTGGTTGAGTTGATTCCGGCTCATACCCGATCCCACAGCACAGAGTAGGACTGTCCCTGGGGGTGTCCAGGGCTGTCAACTCCGACGGAGGCAGCCATCACATTGTCTGCAGTGAAAAGGTGGGTGGATTCGAACTGCCAATCTTTAGTCTCACCGCTGAGCTTTCAAACCACTGAGCCTATCTGACAACTCCGAGAAGGAACCAGAAAGCAGCTCGGTGCACGCATGGGAAGATGTCTTACCTCAGTTTCAGAAATGGACCTACCGTAGATTTTCAGTGTTTCAAAAACTTAAAAATCCACTGAAATGCTGAAAGAGCTGCACTACCCACACACTTACCCCCATAGACTCTATACTATTTTTGTTCACATGTCGTCTTTTATCTGAAGCAGTCTGACATGTTGGGAAGTTTCTTATGTTTTGGCTCAGCAAGTTCACAATACCTCCTGACTGATGCTAGGCCACTACTGTGGTGACTTGTGTGTTGTGTGGTACTGTAAGAGATGGCACTGGCATCTCAGGTACCAACAGTGTCACCCGTGGCGGACACACTTCAGTGGAACTTCCAGACTGACTAAGAGGATAGGCCTGGTCATCTATTTGCAGAGAGAACTGGCCGGGGGAACCCTGATTAGCAACAGAACTCTGTCTAAGTAACGGCTGGGAGATGAGACCCTTAGGTTAAAGGGCAACCAGAATACATCTGGGGAAGGGCCGCCTTCTCCAGGGAGAGGGACCCGATGTGAGGTGGGCGGAGTTCTGGCTTCAGGGTGCTCACTGGCTGAGGCGGCATGACTCCTAAGGAGGCCGGCTGCAAACAGCCATAGGGTTCAAGGTTGGGGTGCACCAAGGGTGGCCCCAGGAAAGCAACTTTGTCAGACTGCATGGGACGCTGATTGTGGAGAGTGTAGGCACTAGTGACCTGAAGTAGACTGCGTCACGATTTTTTTAAATCAGAAAATCATGGTCGACGTCAAGAATGATGAAGATAGTGTTGTATTCATTGTACAGAAACCATTCCTGGACCGACCCTGAAGGTACGCAGCATTGTCCGTGACCGGGTGATAGCCATACTTCTACAGAGGAGACCACTTGACAATTACTCCTATGTATGTACCGGCCACTAATGGAAAAGATGGAGACAGGGATTATTTTTACACACTTGCAGCGGATGCAATTCATTGACTGAATTCAGTTCAGTGACTGAAATGTCAAAGTTGGAAACAGAGGGAGGGATCTGTAGTTGTAAAGAGAAATAGTCTTCAAAAAGTTTATGGCAAACTCCCTTATCCTTCAGTGTTATTTATTTAAATCATTTTATTGGGAGCTCTTATAGCTCTTATCACAATACATACATACATACATTGTATAAAACACTTTTGTATATATGTTGCCATGGTTTTCAAAACATTTTCTTTCTACTTGAACCCTTGGTTTGAGCTCATTCCCGCCACCCTCTCCATCATCCCTTGATAATTTATAAATTATTATTTTGTCATGTCTTACACCAACCGCTCTCTCCCTTCATCTACTTTTCTGTTCTCCATCCCCCTGGGAGGGGGTTATATGTAGATCATTGTGATCAGTTCCTCCTTTCTCCGCCACCTTCCCCTTCCCCTCCTGCTATCGCTACTCTCATTACTGGTCCTGAGGGGTTTATCTGTCCTGGATTCCCTGTGTTTCCAGCTCTTATCTGTACCCCTGTACATGCTCTGGTGTATCCATATTTGTAAGGCAGAATTGGAATCATGATAGTGGGGGGAGGAAGCATTAAAGAACTAGAGGAAAGCTGTGTATTTCATCAGTGCTGTACTGCACCCTGACTGGCTTGTCTCTTCCTTGTGACCCTTCTGGGAGGGGATGTCCAGTGGTCTACAGATGAGCTTTGGGTTTCCACTCTGCACTCTACCTCATTCACAATTTTTTTGTTCTGGGTCTTTGATGCCAGATACCTGATCCTGTCGCCACCTCATGATCACACAGGCTGGTGTGTTTCTTCCATGTGGGCTTTGTTGTTCCTCAGTTAGATGGCCACTTGTTTATCTTCAAGCCTTTAGGACCCCAGATGCTATATCTTTTGATAGCTGGGCACCGTCAGCTTTAATCACCACATTTGCTTATGTACCCATTTTGTCCTCAGGGATCATGTCAGCGAAGGTGAGCATCACAGAATGCCAGGTTATCAGAACAAAGTGTTCTTGTGTTGAGGGAGTACTTGAGTGGAGGCCCAATGTCCATGTACACAGATCTATTTCTCTATTGCTATATTTAAATGTATTTACAAATGTACATGCCTCTATGAAGGTTCTTTGCCTCCTAGTTCTTTTTAGTAATTTAATGAATTTATTTTTGCTGTTAAAAATATGCATAGCAATGGATACACCAATTCAACATGTACAATTCAGTGACATTGATTACATTCTTTGAGTTGTACATTTCTTTTTTTTAATCACAATCCAATTATCACAATCCATATATATATAATTGTATAAAGCACATTTGTACATTCGTTGCCCTCATCATTCTCAAAACATTTGCTCTCCACTTAAGCTCCTGGCATCAGCTCCTCATTTTTCACCTCCCTCGATGTTTCCCCCTCCCTCCACGTTCCCCCCTCCTTTATGAACACTTGATAGTTTATAAATTATTATTTTGTCATATCTTACTCTGTCTGATGTCTCCCTTCACCCACTTTTCTGTTTTCTGTCCCCCAGGGAGGAGGTTATATGTAGATCCCTGTAATCGGTTCCACCTTTCTACCCCATCCTCCTGGTGTTGCCACTTTCACCACTGGCCCTGAAGGGATCATCCATCATGGATTCCCAACCTCCTAGTTCTTTATTTCTTTTTACTTTCCTCTTGTTTCCCACCATCATGCTCAGCCTTCATTTGGGTTTCAGTAATTCCTCTAAGCTACATTGCCCTTGAGCACACCCCACCAGACATCCTGTACCCTCCTTGCCATTGATTTTAGATCACTTGCTGTTCCCTTGTCCCTTGGCTCCCCCTTCCTTTCTTCTGCCTCCCCCTCTCCCGTGTCCCCTGGGAACCATCAGTTCCATTGTTTTGTGCTCCAGATTGTTTATCCCACGATCTTATCTAGATAGATATGCAGAGATAACAATAAGCACAAAAACCAGGTAGAGCAAAACATAACAAAAAACAAAACAACGACAACAACAACAACAACAGCCAAAACAGAAAAGCCTATAAAGAGTTCCAGGTCTTTTGACCTTTAGGAGTGTTTTCCAGTGAAGTCTGATGGGGGGGTGCCAAGTCTATTTGAGGTACCCCTCAGGGACTTCGTTGCTTTGCTCCCCTTGTTGCTCTGTTGCATGCCTTTAGTGTTTTGCCACGGGG
>NW_022111312.1:15854928-15873515 GCF_000313985.2 Echinops telfairi
GGAGCCAGCTCTATGGTCCTCTCTGTGCATTGGCTGCTCTGAGCCAGAATATCGTCCTCAGGGCTTGGTGGGTCAGGATGTGCTCCACTATCTCTCCTCCCCTCTTCATTTGCTCCTGATCAGAAGCGCCCCTCTCCCTGAGCTGCGGCTTCAGTGCCGTCCTCTGAAGTGCATTCTTATGGGTTGAGGGGGCTGGTCCATGTAGTTAGGATTGTGGCTGGCTCCACAGACCTCTCCATGACCTTTTTGAAGCCCACTCCCCTTATATCCGGATATATCCCCTTATATCGGTGATTGAAACAGCAGTGGGGGTCACATGATATAATTGTGCA
The DNA here is from genome assembly GCF_000313985.2 of Echinops telfairi. NCBI lineage: Eukaryota > Metazoa > Chordata > Mammalia > Afrosoricida > Tenrecidae > Echinops > Echinops telfairi. The sequence continues at coordinate 15,855,261 of NW_022111312.1, forward strand.
AGACCAGCAACTTACTAATTGTAAGTACTTTAAAACATTATCAACAAGAAAGACACCAGTTAATACAACTTACTTAAATTTACACTCCAACCAGTAAAACTGGTGAAAAAAATTTAAAAATTCTATCAGCTTCAACCTGAAATTGATTGAGCATACCCTCAAGATATATTGATTAGTTAACAGTTGAAATGCAAAAGTTGGGGGGGTTGGGGGAGGAAGGAACAGTGGTTGGGAAATACAGCCTTGGTGGTAGAAACACCCGAGATGGCGTGATGGAATTTTGCAAGACCAATGACTTCCTCGTTGCAGACACCTTTTCGTTTTTTCCAACATAATCAGCACCGGCATCTGGAGACTTGGCCAGGTGTCATGGGCAGGAATCCCGTGGGCTCACTGTGGACGAGATGAGGGGGGGCGCAGAGTCGGCAGCCAGATCACCAAGGACCCACCGGCAAGTTCAGTTGAAGCGAAAGAAAATTCATGGGAGTCCACAGAGCCAAGACGCAATCCTGAGCGTATTCCACGTGAACTTAGAGAGCGTCTGAAGGGCAGCTTTGACCCACTGGACACGGAGCAGACCCGATGCCTGCGGGGTAGCACCGAGAACGTAGAAGAGGAAAATGTGCAAAGACCGCGACTTAGAGCATCACGTCTCACAAGCTGGAAGAATGGAAGAACACAGCCCAACTTTGAGTCGAAATATTGCAGTATTCCATCACCAAACTTTTGAGTCATGCGGGAGCATCAGAAGAAGATGGAAGGAATGAAATACTCGGAGTTACTGTGGCAAAAAGGATTGGTCAGTGTTCCCAGCTGGTGGGTTTGAACCACTGACCGATGGTTAGAAGCCCAGCGCTTATCAGGAGGTCTCCTTAGCTGGTCCATGAGGCTGGCAGGAGGATGCAGACTCTGCACACGTCCAGTGGGGAGCACTCAGGGGAGGGACACCGCTGGACCACTGGTGAGGTCACAAAGCCTGAACCAAGGGATGCTGACAGTGGGTCAGGAGCTGCGTCCTCCTGGGTGTCAGAGTAGAGCTGGGCTCCACGGGTTTCTGTGGCTGATATTGAAGAGAGAGATCACGGGGCCTTTCTTTGTTACCAGCCTGTTGTTTCTGGAGGTACCTTGGAGATAATGGGGGCTCAGGGGTGGATGACTCCACAGCAGTGGTTCTCAACCTGTGAGTCATGACCCCTTTGGGGGTCGAACGAGCCTTTCACAGGGGTCGCCAAAGACCATCAGAAAACACGTGAAATATTTCACAATATGTAATGACATATTGTTTTCTGATGAATCACTATGCTTTAATTATGTTTAATTGTTCCATTTTTAACAGTGAAATACATCCTGCACATCAGATATTTCCACGACGATTCATCACAGTAGCAAAATGACAGTGATGAAGTAGCAACGACAGTAATGTGATGGTTGGGAGTCACCACCACACGAGGAGCTGAATGAAAGGGTCGCAGCGTTGGACGCGTTGAGAAGCACTGCTCCCTCGAGGACACACAGCAGTGCAAGGAGTCCTGGGGTGCTTTGGGGTCACAGAGTACAGGGAAGTCACCCGGGCACCAGACTGTGTTTCTGAAGGGGGTGCAGCAGCACCACAGAGCTACGGATCTTGTCAAGTGGGCAAAAGGAGACACACAGACCTCCAAGCACAGGCTGGGGGGGATGGAGCCCAGTGCACTTGCTCAGCACAGCGTTGCCAAACTGCAGTCGCTGCCAATCACAAAAGAAAACGTGGGACCTGGGGTGGCTGTGTGCAGAGGGCAGGGACGCAGGGCACTGGCCCCAAGTCCAGGCAATCTCGTGGTCTTCCTGCTTCATCTGTGTGCTTGGAGTGAGTGGCCTCGTCCACCCTGATGTGGGACATTCCTTGGGTGATGTCTGGGTACCAGCCAGGGCCTCAGAGCGGTGATCTTCCCTGTTCCCAGCCTCCGGCCAGGATTCCCGTAACCGGGAGTGGCCTGCTGCCAACAGCTCTCCGGACCCGAACTGCTCCAGGTACAGCCAGGTTGCTGGGCTCTTCCTACGTGGAACTCTGCCTCCCAGACCTCAGGTGCCCTCCCTCTCTCTGAAGCAGCACAGTGGGTCCCCCCTGTAGCTCTGGGAGGGGGCCCATCATGATGGGAGCCTGTCTCTTCTCTACTCTCAGCCCTCCCTTGATTCCACTTCATGGAAGAGCAGGGTGGGCCTCCCTTTCATGTTCAGAACCCTGGCCTCTGCTGCCCCTGGCCCAGGGGTCCTAGTGGGTGCTGGATGGTGTTGGCTCCTCAGGGTGGCCCACTCCTTGGTCAGTCTGGGGGCTTCCCGAGCTGCCCTCGGGTCACATGCGAACGTTCTGCTCCAGCCTGGCGCTTGCACAGGGCAGGCTGTACCGCGGGGAGGGTTTGTCACCGTGACGCTGAGGAGGGAGGCCGCGTCCTTAGCCTGGTGGAGCAGTGTTTGAGGGGGTCCCTTCTCCTGATGATGAACCCGTCACCTCACTTTCTCTGTCCCTGGGAGCAGTTGGGATACAGTTCTTGTCCTTGGCTTTCTCCTGGATTTTAAGGGAAAAGAGAAACATCTCAACTCAAATCTGGTCCGAAGTGGAGGGAGGGCAGTGTCACCCATGTGGCCTCCTTAAGGCTAGCAGGGCAGGTGTGGCCTGGGGGTGAAGCCCCCCTCTTTAAGGATGTGCACAGGTCCCTTCAACCCGTGCACTCTCGGTTTCTAATGGATGAAATGCAGGTTGTGGTGCTCCGTGAGATTGTGTGATGCCCTCCAGCGCCGAGTCCGCGCCCGGGCTGTGGTTAGTCCAGCACCTGGTGGGAACAGGTATTGGAGTTGTGGTGATCTGTCCTGTGAAGGACATTTCCTGCAGGGGTCAACCAGCTCTTCACGCATACCGTTCTACAGTGGCAGACTTGCCCCGAGGGGGCTAGGCTGTGGGCAGGACTGAGGAGGCCACACCAGAAAGATGTGCCTAAGCCCACTGCTTCCTCAGTGTGCCTTTAGAATGAAAAGTGTCCGTGTGTGTGTGTGCGCGCGCGCCTGTGTCTGTCTGTCTCTCTCTGGACTCACCATCTACTTCTGCATTTGAATCCTCCTCTGACAATACCACGCAGCAGAACGCCCAGGTTTATTTGTTTAAGATCCCAGTAATTAATGTCTAGTTTGCTTGCACTAACGGTGTCCCTAGGGAAGGCAGCATGCATTATTAAACGTGGCTCAAGGAAAGGAAAGCTGTTTTGTGTGGGCTCAGAATTCCTTGACTGCCAGTGAGGGGGAAGTGGATATTAGCTGGTGGAAGCAGAAAGGGGAGTGAATGCTTCCTCTGAACAATAGCCCCACAGCAGCAGCGCCAGGGGCCCTGGGAGCTTGTGGAAGTCTCTTAACTTTATTTTGAATTTGGAAGAAAAAATTGAATATGATAATGCTACTGAGTGTATGTTAATGATTCTAGCAGGAGATGGGCGTTTCCGGGCGGGCCTGTGCAGTGTAGCCAATTCACAGCAGCACTATTGGCCGCCATCTTTGAACTGGGCAGTATTGTTCCTGACTCTGCTGCAGAGCCGTGGATGTTGCCCACAGTGCCCATGATTTCTAAGGGGTAGATGGCATTTCTAGCCATAATTGAGCCATAATTTTTCCCGTAATGGTTATTATTCTAATTCACCCACATTGTTCACATTTGGGGCTGTTTTGAGTTGATTTCCGTGGCTGTGACTGATCTGAAAAACCTGGATGCAAGTTCTGCATTATCCCAATTTCAGGTGCACCCTGCCCTCTGCTTAGACCAGGGCTGATTCAGCTTGGCCTTCATTCCATCAGCCGTGGGCAGAAACGCCTGGACTGGGCCCTCTCTTCCGAAGACTAGGGTCCGGTGTGGCCACTAGGCGGATGCACAGGCAGAGGGCTGGACACTGATCTGGGCCTGGAAAGACGCTAAGCATCCCTTTGGGGTTGGCTCATGAATGTGCCCTGTTCTGTTAATAGACAGACCGATTGCTCACCCATTCATCTATTCGTTTATCACAGTTTAAGAAGTTCTATGAACAGTCAGTGTATGATACAGTGAAGAGTTTCCTAAAGGAGATGAATCTGTTTAGATTTTTTTCAGTTGAAGTACATGCCACCTTTCCATACTACCTGACTGGCATTTACCTTCAGTGCTGACAGTTTGCACTGTAGGGACCTGCCACCCATTTGGCTCTGGTTTTTGAAGCATAAATAGTTTGGAATTAGACCCATGGACTCTACTGGCTTTAGTTAGGAAACTTGTGACCGGTTACCAGGGAGCCACTGGACTCCTGGTTTGCCATGTGTGTAGGGTAGAACTGTGCTACATGGATTTTCTTAAGTGGCTAATATTTGGAGATAGATCACCACACCTTTCTTCCAAGGCTCCTCCGAGTGGATTCCAGCTTCCTGGGAGCACCTCCACGCCATCATTCTTGGCAGCACCAGAGACCCCTAGGAAATCACCAAGAATGGGGAGAAAGATCATGTGATTCGATACTGGTAACTTAGCCATTTCTGGGCATGGTCAGGAGTCCTGGAGGTACAATGGGTCCACCATTGAACTACTCACCGAAAGACTGCCAGTTCAAACCTAGCAAGCTCTCTGTAGGAGAAAGATGAAGCGGTCAGCGTCCATACGGTGGACAGCCTCAGACACTCTGTGGGGCCTCCGTGAGTCGGAATCACTGCTCTGTGGAAAGACTTGGAATGCCAGCAGGAAAATGGAAGCTTCCTGGAAGTAGGTTTACCTGATGCACATGGTTTCTTCCGCTGCCATATGTGGCCTGGCACGCAGTGCTCATCATAAAGCAAATCGAGTAGAACCCTTCTGTACAATGAGACACGGGGACTCTGGCTCGGGGAAGAATCCTCTTGTTGCTCAAGTGTGTCTGGTTCCTGTGGCTGCTCTAAGACACAGCCCACAGCGCTGTGCCTACAGACTGCCCACATCAGGGTGCCAAGTGGGTGTGTCCTTGGGCGATAAACTGGAGATGTGGGCGGGGCAGCCGTCCTTGTGGACACCTCGGGGAAAGGCCGCCTCACATTCCCGTTCTGTAGACTCCACCTGCACTCCTTGGCTGCTGGCCCCTCTGTCTGTCCTCACAGGCAGTAGGGTAACACTGATCTCTGACTCCCTGAGGCCCTAGTACAATGCCCTTGTGATGACCGGAAGGAAGCCTGCCCTGATCCTGTGTGTAATCACACCTTCAAATTCCACGGGAGGCTCACCAGATCCAGGGACGAGCACAAGCACACCTTTGGTGAGCCATTCGCCTGCAATCATTGGAGCCTTACTTTAGCATATGCATGGTGAGAATGGATGGATTTGAGTTGGGGGGTCTTTGGTGGAAGGTTCTGGTTGTACATGTTCCTGGAACCAGGACACTAAATGATACCAGGGTCTTCCACTCCCCGTTTGCTCTTACCTCCTAAGCGGCATTTTTCTTTCACTGGCCTTTCAAGGCAGGTCCTCTGGCCAGCTCACCCAGCCCTTGACTGGGGCACAGATTCACCCCAATTCCCATGGGGGATGCCCTGTTGCCTACACTGGTACCCCGCTGCAGGCATCACCTTTTCTTGCTGCCTCCCCCATCCAGCCCCTCTTTTTTCCTGTGGTTTTGTCTTGTGCCCCCTGAACACCCTCATGGGGCTAGAACCCTGTCTGCAGGCCAGTCACTGAAGATCCCAAACTAAGACAAATAGCCTTGGCAAGTCTTGTTCAGGTTTAATAAGAGTATCCACACAAAACCCCCTCCAACCCCAATGCCAGACAGTCCATTCTGACGCACAGCGCCCCCGCAGGACAGAGTGGAACTGCCCCTGTGGGTTTCTGAGACAAACTCTTCCAAGGGAGCCGGAAGCTTCATATTTCCCTACCATGCCACCCTCGGGCTCCTATTAGGAATGTGATAGGAGAAAGCCCCAGTATTCTGTGAGGAGCACAGCAGAGATGTTATGGAGGAATGACTAGGTACAGCTCAAGCTGAGGAGAAGCTCTTCAACATGACACTAAGTCACAGCTCCAGCATTCTCAAGGAGCTGTGAGTTAATCATGCAGAGGAAAATAGGGACTGTGTATTTCCACACCATCACGGGGCTTGGGATTCCGTGTAGTCACAAGACAATAGGGCTGCCTAATTGGTTTTATAGCACAGGCTTCATAGAGGTAACCTAGCAAGGGGTTATTTATGAAATATCTACAAATAGGAGGCGGCTTTGGAAAATCCAGGAATAATGGAATTAAGAGACAGTGGTTTGTAGTTCTCAATGCTTGTGGATCCTTGCCACTTTGGGTGTCAGTGTTATGCTAACCTCACACGGAGAGTTGGAAGTTGGCATCTTTTTCTGGGCTCCGGAAGAGTTTGTGTAGGATTGGTGTCAGTTCTTCCGAGTGCTTGGTAGAGCTGTCCTGTGAAGCCGTCTGGCCCGGGGTATTTTTTGTTGGTGGTGGTAATCGCTTGACAACCTTGTCTATTTCTGCTATTGTTATTGGTCTGTTGAGGTTCTTGACATCCATCTGAGCTAATCGAGGGAGGGGTTGCCTTTCCGGGGATTTGTCCACATTCTCCACGTTGTTGAATTCATTGGAGTACAGGGCTTTGTAGTGCTGTGTAATTAGCCTCTTAATTTCATGAGGGTCCATGGCAATGACCCCGGTTTCATTTCTCATCCAGGCTGTTGAAAGTTGTTCCTTCCTTCCTTTGGTCAAGTTTGTCAGTGATCTCTAATGATCATCAATGCAAAACTCCTTAACAAGATACTGGTCCACAGAACACGAAAGTATATAAAAGGAATCACGCACCACAACTAAGTGGGACTCATTCCAGGGATGCAGGGATGGTTCAGCATCTCCGAGTCCATCAGCATGAGTCACCACATTGACATGAGAAAGGACAAGAAGCACATGATAATATGGACAGACGCAGAAAAAGCACCCGACAACATCCAACACCCATTCCCGTTTAAGACAGGCAGAAAGATGGGAACGGAAGGAAAAACCCTCAATATAATACAAGCTACGTATGAAAAACCAACAGCCAGCGTGGTAGTTGATGGAGAAAAGATTAAAGCAATCCCACTGAAAAAGGGAACCAGACAAGGATGCCCCTTGCCCCCACTCTTATTTAACATAGTCCTGGGCGTCCTAGCTAACAAAAGGCAAAGGAATGACATCAAATGTATTTGTCCGGGGAAAGATGATGTGAAACTATCGTTATTCGCAATGTAGCCGAGGGATTAATGAGCTGATGGTAGTGGGACTGGAAGATAGGAGGAGAGTAAAAGGAAATAGAAGAAAGAACTAGGAGGCAAAAAACATTTATCGAGGTGTAAATATAAGCATGTATATATGTAAATATATTAATATATAATGATAGGACATAGGTCTATGTACATATGTTTATATGTTAAGTATTAAGGTAGCAGACAGACACTGGGCCTCTAGTTAAGTCCTCGCTCAACACAAGAACACTGTGTTCTAATAACCTTGGCATTCTGTGATGATCACTTTCTTGACATGATCCCTGAAGACAAAGCGGGTGCATAAGCAAATGTGAAGAAAGCTGATGGTGCCCGGCTATCAGAAGATAGCCTGGGGTCTTAAAAGCTTGATAAACAAGCAGCCATCTAGCAGGGCAGCAACGAAGCCCACATGGAAGAAGCACACCAGCCTGTGTGATCAAGGGGTATCCACAGGATCAGGTATGGGGAATCACAGATGCCAAAAAAACAATTCTATCGATGTGAATGAGGGGCTCGGAGGGGAGACCCAAAGCCCATCTGTAGACAGTTGGACATCCCCTTCCAGAAAGGCTCACAAGGAAGAGACGAGCCAGCCAGGGTGCAGTATAGCACCGACAAAACATACAACATTCCTATAGTTTTTTAATGCTTCCTCCCCTCCACTTCCTTACCTCTCCAGTTCTACCGTACAAATCTGGCTAGACCGGAGCATGTACACTAGGACAGAGAAGAGCTCTCAACACAGGGAATCCAGGACAGATAAACCCCTCAGGAACAGTAATAGGGTAGGGGGAAGGTGTGGGGAGAAAGGGGAACCAATGACTGATGTATACACCCTCCCTGAACCCCTAGGGAGGCAAACAACAGAAATGTGGGTGAAGGGAGACAGTGAACAATGTAAGATATGAAAATAATGATTTATAATTTATCAAGAAGCCACACGGGTTGGAGGGAGGGAAAAAGAGCAGCTGATACGAAGGGCTGAAGTAGAAAGAAAATGTTTTGAAAATGATGGCAACCTACGTACCAATGTGCTTGATACAACTGATATATGGAATGTGACAAGAGCCCCCATTTGAATGATGAATTTTCCCACAGGTTTTTGAGGCTCCTTGTGCATTCTTCACAGGGCATGCTGGGAAAGTGTCCCCCAGGACCATGCAAGCGCTCATTTCTTCCTAAGCCGCATCATGCCTTCTCCAGCGTTTCCTGAGAGTGGTTACTGTTTCACAGGAGGTTAGGTGTCAGGAGGCTGTAAATCACAGGCTCTTGTCTAAGGCAGGCAGAAACAAGGATTTTGGACAAGAGGAAGTTTAATTCACCAAATGGAGCTTTGCTTCAGACCTAGGTCATTCATATTGGGAAACAACTTTGCCATCTTCTCCTCTAGGTAAGTGCCACTGCAAGTCTCCGGCCGGGCACAGAGATGTGACGGACAGGAGTGACAGTGAGGTGGGGCCATGCTTCTTAAGTCTTCACAGTGAACACTCACATGCAGAAGCTTACCAGGACCGATGGGCGTCTCTAGAGATGCGAAACCAGCGATGCTCATGTGTGTAGATACAGAAGGGAAATTATATATGTATATATTTATATATATAGATAGATAGATAGATAGATAGATGAAAATAGCTCACAGCGTCTTCGAAGCCATCAAGTCCATGTCCAGGCAGGTACCAAATCCATGAGTCAGGTGTTAAACTGGAAACTTCTCTCTCACAAAGCCGCAGGGGTGGTTAATCCAAGATCAGCAGGAAGTCGACAGGTCAGATGGCAACCCCTGGAAGACCCCTAGGGTTGGCAGGCACGTGCCCAGTGATGGGCTCAAATCCAGAGAACTGTAGGTCAATGGAGAATTCAGAATCAGCAAGAAGCAAGCAAGCTTCCACGGCACCTACTTACATAGGAAGCCGGCAGCATTCCCCAGGAAACCTTTCAGTGGCATCAGGGCCAGGACCAGGTGAGGGGGTTGCACTTCCTCCATAGAGCTGATTATATTGGGTCACATTCCGTTCCCATCCCTTTGTTGTGGATAGCAAAGTGTCCAGGCGTACCTCACAGGGTACTGGACTCCGAGTGACCACATGCCACAAATGCTGCATGCTTCCAGATGGAAGGCTTGTGGCAACCCTGTGGCCACCGAGCAAGTCCGTGGGTGCCACTTGCCCACCAGCACATTCTCACTCTGTGTCTCCCTGTCGGGTTCCAGTCACTCTCCTAGCAGGCCCTTGCACACACCATAGACGGCCGTAGTGTCAACGCCACTCCCCTTTGTCCAGGGAAACCAAAGGCATTGTGTGGCTCGCTCTATTGCAGCAGTTCTCAACCTGTGGGTTGAGACCTCTCGGGGGGTTAAACAACCCTTTCACAGGGGTCACCCGATTCATCACAGTAGCAAAATGACAGTGATGAAGTAGCAACGGAAATAATGTTATGGTTGGGGGGGTGTCACCACATGAGGTCCTGTATGAAAGGGTCGATAGAACCTGTTGTCATTGTCACGACCGTGTGGGATGGTCAGGTTAAGCCTGTGCTTATCTTCAACTAGACACGGGGCGGTGGTGCTTAATGAACGTCTGAGGCCCCGGGGTGGACATGCACACACCCCTCCCGCGTGACTTGGGAGTGCTTCCCAGCACAGGCTGGTGAGGGTTAAGCACTGAATCACTCAGATGGGATTTTGCCACTACCCCCCCCCCCTGCTAATCACTCTGTCAAGCTAATAGCCATCTTGGGCTGGAAGCTTTTAATTGTGTGTGAATAGGCTTATCAGCATGTCCTAGACAATATATGACTTCCTGGCAAAGAAATAGCTGCAATTAGCAATAATTATGCAGTGCCTCCTCGTTACTATGGTTTCAGAAACCTACCAGGCTGGTCCTGGGGTGGGGAGACTCCCCCGAAGTTCCTTCCCCTTCAGAGTTCAGAGGGGAGCATCAGAGTGACTGGGGAATGGCAAGAAGATGGTCGTTTAAAACTCACCGTGGCTCCTGGACCCCACGGTCTGGTTCCTTGTGGAACTGTGGCTGGAGTCCTGTGGCTTTGCCGTCCGTGGGGTGACTGTGCTTGGTGGTGGTTGGGACTCACATGCCCTACTCTTCAGGTGCCCGTGGCTGGTTGTCTTCATGGGCAGAGGGTGGAATCAAGTCACCTGAGGAGCAGAGATTGCTGTGATTTAACCTTCCTGAAGCTCCCTGGTATCCTGCCAGCAGCAGGAGAAAGGGTAGGAACGGGGCCCTGTGTTCATCTATTCCGGGCTCTTGGCTGGTCCTGCTGCCTGGAGCCCATGCCGACAAGGGTTTCGTGGGTGGGGAAGTGTCAGGTTGTTAAGCACTGTCTGCCCACAAGGGGCCCGGACCGTGTGTGCTTCTCGTTAACCAGCGCTGCTTCAAGGCAGCAAGGAAACCAACTGGTATTGCGTCTCCCAGCCAGGCCGGTTCTGATCACTCTACGCCCTTCAGCAGAGACAAATACAGACTTAGCTCAGATGGAGGCACAGGGACGGCCTGTGGGTCACACCTGAGGGAGCCGCAGTTGTACTGCCCCCTAACTCAGAAATCACCCAGGCCCATCACTGCCCATCTCTGCGGGGATGGGGCAGGTCGGTCAAGGCCTAGAGTCAATAAGAAGCTTGCCTAAAGTTTGGTCATGTTCCACGAACACAAAAGGGTGTTCTCTGCCTCTGGGGTCACGGCGCTTGGATACAGTTCAGCAGTGCCAGTGCCATCACGTAGCTCCCAAGACTGTCAGTCTCTTTGGGATAGACAGCCTCGTCTTTCTTTCTGGGAGTGGCTGCTGGGTTTGAACCACAGACCATGAGGTTAGCAGCCCAGCGCTCCTCATCAGCATGTAGATTGTTGTCCTGGTGACCCCACCTGCAGCTGGAGTAAACACTGACCGGTCCTGCGCTGCGGTCCCGCTCTCTGGTGGAGGCCATACGTGTGGCTGCTGTGCCACTCCGTCTCGTGGATCTCCTTGGGTTGGGCTGGCCCTCGATAAAGCACAGCGTCCTTCTCTCAGTTGGTCTTGCTTGCTGACATGTTCAAAGGCAGCTCCGGTTACGCCATCCTGGCTGGACTCAATTGTAGCAGGTGCGGTTCGAGGGGCACTGGTGACTGCTCTGCCCAAAGGAGTCCCCAGGGGACACCTTGTGTGCTGCTGTGAGCACCCCTAATGTCCACCAGGGGGTGTGTGTCAGTGGGGAAAGCTCCGGTGCTCTCCTACTTTTTCAGGTCAGAGAGCAGATAGTCTCAATGTACAACTGTAGGGTCATGTTTGGGTGAGAGAGGGGCACGTAGCTGTCTTTGGCTCGTAGATGCGAAGAACCTTAATGATGTCTGCATCAAGCAGTGGCTCCCCACAAAGCCCACCAGTGCCCATAAGGAGTCCCCCTCGGGTGCTGACTTCCTCCCAGAGGGAGATTAGATTGACTGCAGATGCAGCACCCCTGCGGAGCCCACTCGCTTCCTCATAATGCGAGCTTCACCCCGGTGCTAATAGGAAGGAATAGTCATTTCTACAAGATGTACTTAAGGGACAATGGGAGACGATTGGTGCGTTGTCAACATTTGGGGATTTTGTCAGAAAGAGGGCCTTCCTATTTCTGCCACAGTCACTGTCAAGATGATGCTAATGAACCCCAACAAGCTGCAGCAGAGGGGAGCTGGGAAGTGCAGCCCGGAAAGGACAGGTGCCCCAAACCCTACTCATTACCAGGAATCATTATTTTCAGTTCCCAGGAAATGTTGGCTAAGTAAAAAAATAAAATTAAAATAAGGTCACGTGTACCCTATTCTGAGGTGGGGGTGGGGTGGAACAAAAGATTGCGGTTGGAAAAAGACTCCACAACGACTGGTTTGGAAGGTGAGGACGGGGGGCTACTGGATGTGAGCTTCTGGAACAGTGTGGCTGGACACACGTGCCTGTGGTGAAGGGCCGCCAGAGCCGAGCCAGAAGGAGCATTTGTAGCTTTAAAGAAAAGGTTTCCGGCTCAAAGGAAACAACAGACAAGGATTGAACTGCTCAGAGTCCTGCCCCTCCCCCAGCAACTTACCAATGCTCTACGCGTTCATTCGGGGTTTTGCTTTAGTCAGCAACAGCAGAGACACCTCGAGACCTGAGGTACCCTCCCTTCCCATGGGGTTTTGGGTTTTGTCGTTCCCATGCAAGTGTTAAACTCATTGCACACACACGCACGGAGCTTCACAAACTTTGTGGAGAAATAGAATTACAAGGCAATGGGATTCTTCCACAAACTTTTTGAAGCCCCGTACCTAAGGAGTTGCTTGTCAAGTCTATTCTGACTTGTGCCAAAGTGGCGGTGTTGTTTTATCGTTGTCGTGAATGTGCAGCGCAGAAGGCAGCAGCCGCTCAGCAATCGCTGCGCGCACAAAGCTTCGGCGTTGACTGCACTCGAGCTAAGCCTTCCCCTCCCTCCTGTGTTCTCTTCTCTCAGGTGCCCCCGTGTGTCTGCCACCTCGTCTGCTGCGTGCGTCTGAAAAGCCTGCACGTGGCCATCCACGGCACACTAATCGGCCCCGTCTACCTGGCGCAGCAGAGGAGAAATGGAATGTGTGGCTAGTGGACTCTTGATCAAGTCCTTGGAAACAGGAAGGTAAGAGCAAGTCAGACCAGTTCCGTGGTCTGGCGCCCCGGGCCCCAAGGGGTCTCTAAACGGTAAGGAGTCTTTCCTTTCTCAAGACGTCTGGTGTGTACAGCCGAGTTTGCATGCACTTATGATCAAAAGAAGCATGCAGTGGTTTGGAGGGCTATTTCCCGAGGGCCAGCTGCACGTCGATCACACAGGAAGAATGCCTGCAGTGGCGTCTCATTTACTGACTGCGCTGTGGTGGCTCCAACCCGTTTTCACTTGTGGACCTGGCTGAAGGGGCTCCTGGAGCCCTTGCTTTCTCAGGTCTCTGAGCAGGACCGTCCCGGGGCCCTGCCAGTCTCCGCAACATCGCTGATCTTCCCCACCTACAAAGTCCTTTTGCCAAGGCAAGGGGCACCGTCCGAAGTGCCTGAGACTAGAAAGTGACCGCTAGGTCCCTTGTTGCATGTGGGCAATCTTTGGCAACGCTGGGCATTTGCTTTGCGTCTTCACTGCGGCCCGTGTGAGCATCTGCTGCACTGGATTGGAGAGCACTCACAAGGACTGTGTTGGTTATTAACACCCTCAGGTCTTTGAAGGCGGCCTTACCAAACCCTCCCTGTTTGGGAGAAAAAAATATACCAGCCGGTCCCACTTGGAGGAGCTCTGGTGGCACCCTGAGTTAAGCACTTCACTGCTACAGGTAAGGTCTGAAGTTCAAACCCACAAGCCAGCTGTGTGGGTAAGATGAGGCGTACACAAAGATTCTAGCCTTGTACACACGATGGGGACTCTGCTTTGGAATCCCTCTGGGTTTGGGCACGAGAAGTCTGGACTGTGCCCACCGACCAGCAAACCTACCTGCAGATTGGTTTGAGAGCAGGTACTAACTGCCCTCTGCTGGCTGGTGGGTTTCCACCACAGACTGCAGGCTCACAGCAGGAGGCAGGCAGGCATGCTGCACATACCTCTCTCCCCAGCTGGTGGTATACTGAGAAAGGGATGCCCCACTTCCAACCTGGGACAGCTGTGCCTCCTCCACTGGATATGCCCATCCCCTTGCCACCACTGCACTGATGGATTCCAATGCAGAAACGCCCCAGCACTGCAGCATGGGCTAGAGTCGGAGCAGGTCCTCCGGCCCGCCTGTGGTCACACACCTTGCTGATACTCATAATCTTAACGTGGACAGGGAGACAGGGCCAGCTCCTTGGAGGGGGTGGGGTGGGGGGTTTAACTCACAGTGACTGTCAATCTTTAAGGGAGTGCACAGCCTCCTCTTTCTCCCACAGGGTGGCTGGTGGCTTTGAACCACCAACCTCGTGGTGAAGCAACCGATACCTACTACCGCTAACCCTTCCATTGAGGTGTTCTTTAATTTCTTTGGAGCTCTGCTCTCATAGTGGCTATGAAATGGGCTACGATCTGAAAGGTTAGGAGTTCGAAACCACCATTCACTCCCCCGGAAACAGGGCTGCCTATTCCTGGAGAGCGCGGTTCTTAACCCGCGGGTTGTGACCCCTTTGGGGGTCGAACAACCCTCTCACAGGGGTCACCCAATTCATTACAGTAGCAAACTTATTTTCGTTGCTACTTCACAACTATAATTTTATGGTTGGGGGGTCACCACCACACGAGGAACTGTATTAAATGAAGGGTCTCGGCATGAGGAAGGTTGAGAGCCACTGGCTCAAGGGAAAGAAGGGTAGAGAGTTAGAGCCTCGGGAACTCAACAGGGCAGTTCTACCCTGTCAGGGCAGGTCACTGGAGTCAACATCGGTCAGTGGCAGTGAGTTACTGCCTTTGGCTCCTGTGTGACAAGTCCTCGTTTCCTGGTGAAAATCGCCCCGGGGCCGCCTTCTCCTAGGTGCTATTATAAATAGTAACCTTTTCCCCTTGCTGAGGTATGATTCTCACGCCTACCACTGCTGCCCTCATCCCATCTAATGGCTTTCTTTCTGCAGCCCTGCTGGCACTGAGGTCAGGCATTGGGCACTGACCTCAAGGTTGGGGGTTCAAATCCATCAGACATGCTGCACGAGGAATATATACTGCACTGAATCCCGGTATAAGGGTCCCCGGGTTGGAAACAACTTAAGGCAATAAGCTTACAGAATCGTGCAGTCCAAAGAGAGCATGTCCTCCTCCCGCCAATGCCCAGGCTGGACTACACGCAGGGGTCCTCAAACTTTTTAAACAGGGGGCCAGTTCACTGTCCCTCAGACCCACTGGAGGACTGGACTATAGTTAAAAAAAATTCCTATGCACACCACACCTATCTTATTTTGAAGTAAAATAACAAATGGGGCAAAAACACCCGGCGAGCCGCAGTTTGAGGACGCCTGGGCTAGAGCATTGCTCTAGAAGCCTCCCTTTGGGTGTGAAGTCCAGTTTCCTTTAGGACCATTTGTCATGTGGGATCCAGGCAACAATGAATTCAGCCTGTTTGATCAAAAGCATCATGTGAGGAACAAGCCCGGGCACCCATGGACCACTGTGAGTGAGTGCTGTCCTGGGACGTCTGGCCGCCTTTGGGGGGAGTCCACCTTGCTGCAGGTGCTCCTGGCTCTGTTGCCCTGTATTGAGATATTGGATGATTACACCCCACAGTGCACTTCCCCTTCCCACATCCATGTCACCCCCATCTTCTCATCAACGACCCTAAAATGAAGGGGGAGGGGGAGAGGCACCTTTTCCTGCCTCCCGTCGCCCTGCCAGGATCTCCGGCACAAAGGAGATTAAAGCAAAATCAGCAGTCGGTTGACATTGGATTTTGGTTCGGGGGAGTTTGGAGAGCATGCTAGTTTCACGGGCCACGCCTCCGCCGCCTGTTTTGCTTCCTGATGTTGATCCAGCCACACAAGGTGCCCTCCTGAGCCTGGCGCTGCCCTTCAGGCCTTGTGGAGGAGACTGCTAGCCTGCAAGGTGAGCCACAGGGGCGATTTCCGTGCCTGGTGGTGAAGGGATTCATCACCCTGGCCCTTCATCACCAGGAATGGAAGAGTCTCCGCTCTGGATTTGTTTCCCTGCCCCTTTGATGTCCTGCTCTTCCTGGAAGGGATGGATCAAGAGCTGTATCTTAGATGGCCACACTCAAGCTTTGAAGACCCAGTCACTACTCACCAAAGGCTTTTGGACACACCCAGGCAGCGATGTCTCTCAGGGACACACCCGAGCTTCTCTCTGTCCACAGAGAGCCCTGGTCCAGGCTGGGGCCTGCTTCTGAGCGGGGAGGTGGGGCTGTGGCCACGGGAGCCACACAGTCATTAGAACGGAGTCTCTAGGATTCAGTTAGCTGAGTTCCAAACCCCATCGCCCTCGGCCCTGAGAATCAGTCATGTCTGGGCACCGATGTCTCATCCAGGCCTTCCAGGTTGATAGCCAGAGCCCTGGGTGGTGCAGAGAGTCTGGGAGAAACCTGGGGCAGCGGTTCTCAACCTTCCTCATGCTGCGACCCTTTCATACAGTTCTTTTGTGGTGGTGACCCCCCCCAACCATAACGTTATTTCTGTTGCTACTTCATCACTGTCATTTTGCTACTGTTATCAATCGGGCGACCCCTGTGAAAGGGTCATTCGATCCCTAAAGGGGTCTCGACCCACAGGTTGGGAATGGCTGGCCTGGGGGATCAACTTTGAGCGAACACACCATAAGGTGAGGACGTCTTGGAGTTGGGTCCCACTGACACACCTTGGGTCAGCTTGGAGGTAAGTGGTTTTTAGCCCAAGGGAGATCCCAGAACAGCTCTCCTAAGTGATCTACAGGGAGTGACTGAGCCAGGAAGCTGCTGTGACTCATTGCTTACCGCTGTAGATCGTCAATAACTGCTCTCCTTGAGACAACAAGCAGGCTGTTCACACAGCTGCCCAGACGCTTTGAAGAGGCTCCGTCTCCACCACAGCCTCCTTAGGTGGCAGGCATTCAGAGGCTGTGCTGGGTGCAGGGTAGGGCCCTTTAATGCAGTTCTGTTGCCCAGTGGTGCAGGTGGGAGGAGATGGAGGGTGCCCCTGGTGCTACCCAGTCACGGGAATTTGGCACAAAGTCCCACGGTGTCTCCTTATACACACCCCTCACCCACTGGTTTCCTCTGTCACTTAAGAAGCAAAACCACCTGAGATTCTGTCAAGACTCACCAACTCTACCTCCTTAAACCTTCAAATGCTCTTCTCGGAACAGCCCACGAACATCAGAGAAGGAAATGCTGATAGCGCTGAAGACGGAGTTGAAAGGTAAGAACACACAGGTTTTGGAGAGAAGACTCGCCGTGTGAGTAACCTCATAAGGGAGCTGAGGAGGAGCGTCATATCTCGAGCTCTCCGGAGCATTGCCGAAGTACCCGCAGGGCCACATGCCCCAGCAGGCAGGAACTTCTCTGCCTGGCTGAGGGAGCCGCCGGCACTGAGAAGTGCATGCCAGGGCCTCTCCCCTCACGATTCTTGATGTCACTGCCCGGCGGGCAGCTGTGTCCGTCTGTCAGCGACAGGTTCCTTTGTGTCACTGACCGTCCACCTACCACGATGCACTGCTCTTCGCCACGGGCTGTGTTCTACAGAGGAGACCGGCGCCTCGCTGTCCGTTCTGCTGGCCATCCGCAGTATGTTTAATGTGCGTCAACACCACCATTTGACTATCGATTCTTCCTCGACTTCCACATTGTCCACCTTAAAAAAAAAGACACAGTTTTATTGGCACTTTATCCACATGCCATAGAATTCAGTAATTTGCCTAACTTTCGTATGACCGACCGTAGACTGTTGAAGACCACGGCTTGGGTCAGGCACCCTGGCCTTCAAGGAGAGGTTTGCAGCAGCACATCTCTTCAGGGCAGCAGTGGGTCATTGGTTCTTGACTGTTGCTTCCACGAATGAGGCGAGCGGGATGACAAATGGAGAAGTTAGCATCGGTGCAGTTTTTGTTTTTGTTTTTCCCTCTTCAAGATGAGGTACTGCAGGCTGTAGGCTTGGCACCGCATCAGTGCCTGCTCCTAGCCTTCACGTCCGGCGAGGTGGATGGCATCGTCCCTGGTCCTCCCTCTGACGACTCGTTCTGCATATGAGCGGAGTACGGAGAGCCACAGCCCTGCCTCACAGCAGCTCTCTGAGCACCGAGGGTTATCCCTGTCTGGTTCGGATCCAGAGTTGACACCAGTGAGCAGCTTTGTTCCTCCCGTGGAGAGTTAAGATGTCAGCTGAACCTCTGGGGGCGTGCAGAGAAATGTGGTGTAGTGTTGCTAGGATGGCCGGTGTGTTCTTCTTTGACCACTTGGTTCTCATTTGGGAGGTTGTCAGTGGCGTATCCAAGAAGGTATGACGGAGTGCGGTGCTAGAGTTGTGTCTGCCCCGGTGGGAGATAGCACGGTGGTGCCCGTGGGAGAGAGGTGTCTGCGGACAGCAAACGGAGTGGTGACCGACGGT
>NW_022111312.1:15874686-15876124 GCF_000313985.2 Echinops telfairi
GAGGGGCCTCTGAGCCCTGGTATCATTGCAGGTGGTACCACTGGGCTAAGAACCACAAAGCCAGCAGTTCAAAACCACCCATGGGAAAGAGAGGAACCTGTCTGCTCCCAGCCTCGGAGCGGCAGTTAAATAATCTGGTGTCAATTTGGGACTTGAGAGGATTGAGAGTGGAGGGATGGAGTCTAGTCTGCCCTCCTGCACAGTCTCTGTGGGCACGACCTTCTCCTGAGGATGCTGGGAACTCTGTACTTCCTCCTTGGAGGCAGGAGACACTCTTTCTGTTCACTTGCTAGGAGATGATCTACTGACAAGACACAGGGCACTATGCTGATAAACCCCATGCCCTGGGAACTATAGGAGCCACATGGAGACCGCTGCCAGCATTGAGATGCTTCTACCACCACTGGATCCACAAGACTTCGCACCCACTGGCCTGTGATCTTCTTCATGCAACAGTGGGATTAAAAGGTAATGAATTTTTTCTACAAACCTTACTTAAACCCTTTGTATTACCTTTTCTTGGTGGCCAGGGAGGTTTTATAATGCACGTGTTTTAGGATATGAAACGTGTGGATTCGGGGTCCC
Source organism: Echinops telfairi (assembly GCF_000313985.2). Taxonomy (NCBI): domain Eukaryota; kingdom Metazoa; phylum Chordata; class Mammalia; order Afrosoricida; family Tenrecidae; genus Echinops; species Echinops telfairi. Next base: position 15,875,272 of record NW_022111312.1, read on the forward strand.
CGGCGCTTAAGATTTTCTTAGTACACATGAAGCTCCAACCCACAGCCTGAAACTGACCTGTTCTTGGCGTCCGGCAGGTCCCAGAAGAGCCCAGAGCTTCAGGAGCTTCTCGATGAAGACGGGGACCGAACAGCATCCAGGCACGGTGGACACCACAATGCTCCGTAGAAGCAGGGATGGCGAGAGTCCATCACATCTTCTGGGCAGCCTCAGCGGGAGGGGTCAGTCCCTGGAGAAGGACAGCGTGCTTGGTCAAGTAGAAGGTCAGTGAAGGAGAGGCAGGCCCTCAGTGACCAAGGCTGGTTTGTAACAACAGTGGACGCAGCCAGAGCCACCGTGGTGTGGCTGGTGCAGTGTTTCTGACTGCTGTACGTGGGGTCAGAGGTTAACATGAAAATAACCACCGCACGGTGGGGACGGGGACGGAGGAAGCTGCTCAAAACATTCTTGAGTTCAAGAAAGAGACAACAGAGGAATGGGGCGTATGGACGAGCAGGCCTTCTGCAGGATGCACGGTGCCCTGAGTAGGAAAAACACTGACCGAGCAGCTCCTGCCTTCTGAGTACCATTCAAGGTGTCCCACATGACGCCTCCTCCCAAGGGGTCCTGCTGAAAGGATCCGCCCCAGGCTCTGGGGAGTGGAGACCACGCAGGCAGACTGGTCACTGCACATCCAGAGTACTCTAGGGGTGGGTCAGCTTTCTTTCAAATCTGAACCTGGAACACTCATGGCCTGCCCTCCTGTACAGAGTCTCTGAGGCTTTTCCATGACTCAAGGAGAGAAAACCACCTCACCTCTCTCCTGCCAGCAGCCAGCGCGACCCACGTCGTCTCTGGGGGCTCTTTGGAAAGC
>NW_022111312.1:15877080-15878266 GCF_000313985.2 Echinops telfairi
CTTCCTCCTTGGAGGCAGGAGACACTCTTTCTGTTCACTTGCTAGGAGATGATCTACTGACAAGACACAGGGCACTATGCTGATAAACCCCACGCCCTGGGAACTATAGGAGCCACATGGAGACCACTGCCAGCTTTGAGATGCTTCTACCACCACTGGATCCACAAGACTTCGCACCCACTGGCCTGTGATCTTCTGCACTCGGCGTCATTGCATGTGTTTCGTGAGTCTAAAGAGGACTTTATAGATTGGTATCAGAGAGATGGGCTAATATCGGACTTATGGACTTAATCTAGTCTGGGATGTTTTCTCAATATTCAACTGCCCTTGTATATAAAACTTCTTTCTTGTACACATATGAGTGTATCTATGAATTTGTTTCTCTAGTCTACCTGGACTAGCACACTCAGAAACCCACAGGGGCAGATCGACTCTTCCCCCAGGGTCACTCTGAGTCCACTGGGGGGCACTGGGTGTTTTTGCCAGCTCATTTGAGGATCTCCCAATCCATCCCACGGCTCCCTGCTCAGCTTAACATTGCCAGGGATCATGGGAGAGCACTCCTCCACAGATATCAGCGCTTGCCGGGGGCCACCTGGCTCTGTCTCATGGAAACCCCACAGCAGAGTGGCTCCCCCTACAGCCCAGGACATCTCAGCCAGCCAGTCCACTAGCTGTACTCCTACTGCAAGCGTACACCCCCCCTGAACCCGTGTGGGGGGAGGCCAAATGCACAGGCATTCCCCCCTCCCCCTGAAGACAGTCAGTCACCAGACCAAGGGGTGGGCCTGCTCCCTGCTGCTGGGGAGATGAGCTAAGTAAGACTTGGGACCATTAGCTTAGTTCCTGTAGGAGGAGTTTTCACCCTACTGATAATGGTTCCTATGGAGACCCGGAGACCACCCTCATTACTGTGTAACCTCTAGTGCAACCCCTTCCTGTGACGTATTGTCTTTACCTGTAATTAGGGGCTTCCACACCCCCAAAGATAAATAGGCATGAGTCAGCAATAGAGACACTCTCACCCCCGTTGGGTCCGGTCGGAACTAGGCAGCCCCCGTCTGGACTAAGCTGAAGCAGGTTCGAGCCCTGCACGTGCTTCCCTGCACGTCCCAGAGGTCAGCAGCAGTCGGCCAGAGAAGATAACCGGTGAAACCTGTTGTTCCGGGTTCAAAGAAAGCCTCCA
>NW_022111312.1:15878937-15881958 GCF_000313985.2 Echinops telfairi
TGTAGCTCAGGTGCACAGTCTGGAGCACATGTGGGAGGGAGCCATCTCCTCCCTCCACACCTCTGAAGTTCACCTGACTCTCCCTTCTGAAACCAACTCTGTCCCTCTGAAGCCTTCCCTAGAAGGGTCTGGTTTCTGAGATGAACCCCTGCACAGCCCTGTCCTGTCCTGAGGCTGGCCTGTCTTTCCCAATGCTTCTATGGCCACATCTTAGAGCATGGGTCAGACGACAGTTGGCCGGCCTGCTGGCCTGTCCAGGGGCTCGTCCAGCTGGTACAAGTGAAGGCAAGAAAGGAGCTGACAGCCCCCATGGCTGTGACTAATAGCGCCCTATAAAGTTTAGGATGAGGAGCCTGATAAGGTCCAGGAAAAGCGCAGCCTTTGTCCCTTCTGAGCAGTGAAGAAAAAGTCACTGCTCGGGGTCTGCAAATCACTCTGACAACATTCTCCGTGCTTGCTTGATTAACCCTTGCAGACTCACATCCAGATAACTGACCTGGATTGGATGGTGTCCCCCACAGGCACCTTGGCTGGGCCCTGCTCTCTGGTTGGGCAGTCATGTCACAGTGTGGTCCCTGCCCCTTCTTGAGGTGATGTGACAGGAGCTGGCCATCCTTTCTAAGATTTGGGTGAACTGTAACACTGGTGTGGGAGTTTCTCCTGGGGTGTGGCCTGTAACGCCTTATCTACGAGAGATAAGAGGGAGGGAATCTAGCAGAGGCAGAGGAGGCCACGTATGAGTAACACCAAGAAAGAAGCTAGGAGCAGTGTGTGTCCTCTGGCCACAGGCCCCCGTGCTGGGAACTGCTAGACGCCGGGGAAGATTGATGTCGGTACACATGGACATCTGTCTGGAAAACCAGGCCACTGATGTTGAAAGGAGACGAGCTTCCTCCAGAGCCCAGAGCGAGCGAGCGAGTTTCCCTTAAACTCACACTCTGACACTATGAATGTGAACTTACAGTAAGAGAATAACTTTGTGTTTGTAAAACCCACCTCCTTACGGTATTTCTGTTCCCAGAAGCACGGAATACTGAGGCAGGAACCAACCAAATGCCTCTCAAGACAAAAATCATCCCTCAAATGTGGGTATCACATTGTTGCAAAATAGAGCCGTCTTTGCGCGGTACAGACATTACACACCTCCGATGAACTGAAACGCTGGCGGGTACATCAGTCCGCAGCACCTCTCAGGAAGGGGCTCGCCCTCTGCTTCTGAAAAGCAGCCACTGCGACCCTGCAGTCCTCCGACACACATGGGGGCGCCGTGAGCTTAGGGTCCACTCCAGAACATTGAGGTTGGTTGATTTTTGTTCCACACACTCCAGGAATAACATTGGCTCGTGCCCACCTCCCCAGGACCGATCCACTAACTGGCCACATGAGCCTTGTTCGATTTAGCATCAGTGCCAGGGTCCGTTCTTACAACAAGCCTGGGAGGTTGACCATGGAATGACTACCGGCCTGAAGAGAAGGCTGAGGTTCTGGAAGCTTGGTTGACGAACTGGTCTCACGGGGGAGAGGCAAGGCCTCCAGCAAGGAGCTGAAGCCATACCTGCGGAGTTCAAATCCCACTGAGCAGGGTTCGACTTAGCAAACCCCGGAGGACAGAGTAGCACTGCCCCTTCGGGTTTCTGGGGCTGCCCTCTTCCTGGGGCAGACTCCCTCACCTTGTTCTTGTGGGCTGGGCAGCTGGTGGGTGTGAAGCACAGACCTTTACATTCTCAGCTGAGCCCTTAGCCACTCCCCCCAACCCCCAGGCCCCTGCGTAATCTAGACAAGTTATTAAATCTTTCCTCCCCTCCATTGGCTCATCTGTAATCTACGCAGCGATATCACCTTCGTCATCGCATGGGTGTAATGGGCACCACACTCAGCACAAGAATCCCCAGTGGCACAGTGGCTTAGGGGTTGGGCTGCTCGCCACGTGGTGGGTGGTTCAAACCCATCATCAGCCGTTCTGCAGGAGAAAGTGGGATCCGTCTGCTCACCGAAAGGTTCACAGTCTTGGAAACCCTGATCTGAGTCAAAATCCACTCAAGGGGAATGGGTTATGCCAGATGCAACATGCACATGCCCTTCGATTCTGGCATCTGTGTCACGGGCACAGGGCTTCCTCCTGTGGCACAGGACCACCAGAGGGATGGGAATCGTGACGACCGGTTGCCCTTGCTGATGTTGGCCTCCTATCATCTCCTCGACCACCACCCTCCAGCTTCAATTTGGGACCCGCCCACCTTCCCACTCTCAGTCCATTATTGGCTCCCAGCGTGGGCAGGGGACTCAGCCCAGCCAATCAGCTTAGAGATTATTCAGACATCTTTCTCAGATCACCACGCTATAAAGCTGGAGATTAACAAAAGGATGACCACACTGAGGGGCTAGCCCCAATCCTAACTATGTGGACAGCTGCCCTTCCCCACAGAAGAATTTATTTCAGAGAACAGCACTGAACTACAGCTCCGGGAGCGGGACATGTCTGAGCAGAGCACACAGGAGCAATTGAAGGGGAGGGAGAGAGAGTGGAGCACATCCTGCCCACCAATCCCTGAGGATGAAATCCCTGCTCAGAGCGGCCAGTGCACAGAGAGGACCGTATGGCCGGCCCCACCAGAAGGCACGACATCCCTCACTGATCCATAGCCCTACAGGGGACAACACTGGCGACAGTGTGGGAATTGTGCCCGGATCTGACCCCACCACATCGAGGCAAAACACTATAGGGTGTGCAACAGAACAGCAAGGGGAGCAGAGCAAGGAAGTCCCAAGGGAATACCAAAATTAGACTTTGGGGTCAGGGCGTGGCACCCCATCAGACTCGACCGAAAACATTCCTAAAGGTCAACAAACCTTGAGCTATTTACAGGCTTTTCTTTCTTTGGTCATTAGCTGGTTGTTTTGTTTTCTTTTGTTGCTTTCTTTTGCTCTGTCTTGTTTTTGTGCATATTATTCTCTCTGCAGGTCTGTTTAGATAAGATAGGCAGGATAAACAATCTGGAGGAGAAAACAACAGACTGATGG
>NW_022111312.1:15882265-15884206 GCF_000313985.2 Echinops telfairi
TAGTAGAGGTTTGGGACCCGCAGGTCTCTGTCCACCCCTCAGAGAGCATGCTTCTTTTGCTGGTGCTTAATTTACATGAAAGCCCTGGGCACCTGAGATGACAGTTCCGGCATCTGAGACCCGGGAGTAGCAGAATCCAGGGGCGCAGACTCTGGTTTCAGGGTGGGAAGCAGTGTAGGGGGCTGTCCAGACCATGTACCAGCTGCCACCAGGCAAACAAGCCGTGCCCCCTTAGAGGAGATCATCTGATGAACTGAAAGCACTTGTATCTCACCCTAAGCTTTTTCTTCTCCACAAGCCTGGGATGAGATAGTAAGACTCAAAAGAGCCCATGAGAGTTTTCTGACAAGGTGGAGAAACCTTCCACCTGAAAAAAGTTCAAAGTGGAAAGAAACTATAGGAGACAATGGATACCAAAAAGAGACCTATCAAATCAATCCACCCAATAGCACCTGATAGCTGAAATAGCACTAACATCCAATAAAAGCAGGACTGGGGTGCAAACTGGACGGCCCAGACCCCACAGCATTGAGTCGATTCTCATTCATATCAATCCTCCGTAGGGTCCACGGTCGTGAAGCTGCATCTTTCTGGGAACAGAAAACCACATTGTTCTCCCAGAGAGCAACTGGTGGGTCCACATGCTAATCTGGGTTTTGCAGCCCCGTGTGTGACTCACTACGTCACCAGGACTCCACACAGCCTGTAGGAAGTAGAAATGCCCTGTGGACAATGTAGCTCCTTGGGAAGGACAGCCCCCTACCCCCGTAAGAACCAAATGCCTTAACATTGGCAGAAGCAGGTGCGCATGTGGGCCTTGCTGTAAACGTGAAGTGGCATCAAGAGTACTAGTGAAAAGTGAGGGATGCCTGTACTGGAAATTTGGCCGTATACGTCACTGACCCAAGAGAAGGGGAGAGGCTGAAGTGAACCCCACAGTCATCCCAGGTAACTTCCTGGACAGAGTGTCCAGTCCAGGACACAGCCCATGAGGGATACCCACAGCATCTCATCGGACCCAGAGTGGAGGTCTGCGGAGGTCAGATGACAGGAGTACGATGACAAAGGTTTGGGGTCCACTTGACTCAGCCACGATTCTCTGGTTGGGCAGCTAGGGGGCGGTCATGTTCCATTTTGTGATCTGATATGATGTCACCAGGTTCATGGCCAAACTGGTATCATGTCATCATCCCCAAGATGGGACCTGCTGTGAGCAACCAGTCAGGTTACAGGGACTTTCCTCGGGGGAATGGCCTACATCCCCACGTGGAAGCATTCTGGCAGAGCGCTCTAGCTCGATGCGCAGTTTGGATCCTGAATCTAACTCACAGGACCTCCACTTCTGGGGACTTGAGCCTGCAGCCCGTTGCCTGCAGACTTTAGGTTCAGTCGTCCCCACAGCTATGTAAGTTGAGAGAAGCTTACATCTGACTCACAGACTTAGGACTGGTGAACCATTTGACATCAATCAATCAATCAATCTCTCTCTCTCTCTCTTTCTCTCTCTAGCTTCATTGGCGGGGCTTCTCTGGCGAACACAGCCCATGCAGCATGGCAGAGGACCAATGAGGAGAGACCTCTGGAGTTCGGCTGATCTGTGTCCCTCAGCTAAAGCACTACAAGCATGCAAGGATATGGATGCAAACCGATCACGTGCTTAGCTGCTACGAGAAAGGTTAGAGGGTCTAGTCCGCCCAGAAGCACCTTGGAAGACATGCCTGTCCACCGACTCCTGAAAAATAAGTCCCTGGAGCCCTGGAGTTCTCTTCTGAAGCTCAGGGGTCCGGAGCTGGGCTGACTCCATGGCAGCGGATGAAAGGTAGCAGGAAGAGAGCTGCAGAGGGAACCTGTTCCCACGGCAACAGGTGTGGTTTGCGCTTCCACCGGCCAGCATCGCACAGCTGGTAAGACCGGGTAAAGCAGGTTGAACACTACGCCAGG
>NW_022111312.1:15884306-15894033 GCF_000313985.2 Echinops telfairi
GTCCACGGTCGTGAAGCTGCATCTTTCTGGGAACAGAAAACCACATTGTTCTCCCAGAGAGCAACTGGTGGGTCCACATGCTAATCTGGGTTTTGCAGCCCCGTGTGTGACTCACTACGTCACCAGGACTCCACACAGCCTGTAGGAAGTAGAAATGCCCTGTGGACAATGTAGCTCCTTGGGAAGGACAGCCCCCTACCCCCGTAAGAACCAAATGCCTTAACATTGGCAGAAGCAGGTGCGCATGTGGGCCTTGCTGTAAACGTGAAGTGGCATCAAGAGTACTAGTGAAAAGTGAGGGATGCCTGTACTGGAAATTTGGCCGTATACGTCACTGACCCAAGAGAAGGGGAGAGGCTGAAGTGAACCCCACAGTCATCCCAGGTAACTTCCTGGACAGAGTGTCCAGTCCAGGACACAGCCCATGAGGGATACCCACAGCATCTCATCGGACCCAGAGTGGAGGTCTGCGGAGGTCAGATGACAGGAGTACGATGACAAAGGTTTGGGGTCCACTTGACTCAGCCACGATTCTCTGGTTGGGCAGCTAGGGGGCGGTCATGTTCCATTTTGTGATCTGATATGATGTCACCAGGTTCATGGCCAAACTGGTATCATGTCATCATCCCCAAGATGGGACCTGCTGTGAGCAACCAGTCAGGTTACAGGGACTTTCCTCGGGGGAATGGCCTACATCCCCACGTGGAAGCATTCTGGCAGAGCGCTCTAGCTCGATGCGCAGTTTGGATCCTGAATCTAACTCACAGGACCTCCACTTCTGGGGACTTGAGCCTGCAGCCCGTTGCCTGCAGACTTTAGGTTCAGTCGTCCCCACAGCTATGTAAGTTGAGAGAAGCTTACATCTGACTCACAGACTTAGGACTGGTGAACCATTTGACATCAATCAATCAATCAATCTCTCTCTCTCTCTCTTTCTCTCTCTAGCTTCATTGGCGGGGCTTCTCTGGCGAACACAGCCCATGCAGCATGGCAGAGGACCAATGAGGAGAGACCTCTGGAGTTCGGCTGATCTGTGTCCCTCAGCTAAAGCACTACAAGCATGCAAGGATATGGATGCAAACCGATCACGTGCTTAGCTGCTACGAGAAAGGTTAGAGGGTCTAGTCCGCCCAGAAGCACCTTGGAAGACATGCCTGTCCACCGACTCCTGAAAAATAAGTCCCTGGAGCCCTGGAGTTCTCTTCTGAAGCTCAGGGGTCCGGAGCTGGGCTGACTCCATGGCAGCGGATGAAAGGTAGCAGGAAGAGAGCTGCAGAGGGAACCTGTTCCCACGGCAACAGGTGTGGTTTGCGCTTCCACCGGCCAGCATCGCACAGCTGGTAAGACCCGGTAAAGCAGGTTGAACACGACGCCAGGTTCATCCTACCCTGGAGGCTACGGTGGTTCTGCTAAAAATACCAGAGGGAAGTGCAGCAAGGGTTCCATTGTTGTAAAGAAACTGAAGATGCTGCCCTAACAAAGCCCTGCCTACTAACAGACCCCAAAATAGCCACTTTATAGGCAGGAGCGTCACCTGTCCCCATAAACACCCAAGAGGCTCCCGGGGAATGAGGCAGGAGGAGATGACGGTTTTATGGACATCGTATCAGGCTTTGAGCACATCCTTGAGTTTTAATGTAATGCATCAGGCTCTTTGAATCCCCAGCCCCAGGAGGTGCATTCTTTTTGAGATGACAAATGACTGTCACTCAATTAATTCAAGCCCTTTGAGCAGAGCCCCTGATGACCCCAGTCCAATCAGAGGAAGCGCACGTAGCAGGTTGTTTTTTCTTAGGGTTCTTTTAATTGGTGGGGGAAGCGGAACAATTATGAAGTGCGTTAATAAAGCCATTTCTGCAAGTGTGTTCTTTTAGCAGTAAATCAGAACAATGTTGTGGTGTAAACATTAATTACCCACTTTTAAGTGGCTGGGATCCGAGGGCCGACGGCCACGTGATTTCAAGGGAGCAGTTTCCTGCCTGGATTGGAGCTGTGGGTCAGAGACGTGAGCTTTCTTGTCACCTTTGAAGGTCTTCTCCCCCTTCATCCCCGGCTGAGAAGACTGGGGTGGTCCTCATCACAGAGGGGGCATGGAGTTGGTGGCTGGCTTGCCTCAGCCCCTGTGACTCCACTGCATAGATAAGAGACAGTCAAGTCCCCAAAGAGGGACATCCCAAGACACCTTTGATAGAGAATAGAGCCACCTACTTTTTGATCGTAGCTGACAATGTGGGCTGGACAGTCGGACAGTAAGATCCGTGGCTAGGGAAGTCGGGAGGGAAGCTGGAGGTGAGGAGAAAGATGGATGACTTGGTTGTCAGGTGGAGGTGAAAGGGAGGGAGGGGAGAAAGGGGGTAGACAGACAACTTCTGTAGCGTTGACTGTGACTCCTGATGTCCTGTGTCCAACAGATCAAAATCCTGCCCGGTCATGTGCCCTCCTCCTGGTCTCCCGCAGGGTCCTGCTCATCCTTGGAGCCATCTTGCCGGTCAGTCCCACCAGCCCTCTACGCTTCCCCAAGCATGAAGCCGCCCTCTTCTAGCGACCAGCTCCTCCAGGAGAGGCGTCCAAAGCAAGTGGGATGGACAGCTCTCTCTGGGGAATCCATTGGTTTCTATCAGCACACTGACTTAGTCTCCAGGCCTTTCTTCCTGATCTCAGCCTGGCAGCTCCTGCCCCCATGGGTGGCCCTGCTGGCATCTGACATATGAATGTCTTAGCTTTCAGCACCACAGCCACATGCAGGCCACCACCACAGGGCAGCCCGGCAGAGGGCTTCTGGGCAGCCCACGTTGACTGCGCTCCTGGGAGGCCTTCCTCCGCGTGGTCCAGGCCGGCCATGTCTGTGAAAGGCCCTCCCTGAGAGACAGGGATGGCTCTTCCTGCAGAGGCCAGGCTGCAAGTCAAGGACGGCCACGGGTCCAGGCGGCATCTGCTCTGCAGTGGGTTTATCTGTGTGACTCCCCGCCAGGCCATGACGGAAGAATCCCCTTTTCCCACTTCTCCCAACGCAGGTTGTTTTCGTCACTTAAGAAATTCCATTTCAGCTCTAAGTAGGGACCAAATTGCTGCCGAGTCTGACACTCTCCCGTCTCCTTGGACACCGAGCGCGCCCTTTGAAAGGGACATAAGGAGCACTGTGCCTTTAGAACATGACAGAAGCCCGATGCGCCTTCCCCCCACCGCCCCACCCCTGCACTGCTGTTCTTGCTGCGGCTGCCTGACCTTCGTGACTCCAGTGCACCAGTGTGGGTGGTGACCTGATTAGCCGTACCTGGAAATGAGCCAGACTCCTCACCTGATCTTTTAAAATGGCCCGTAATTCTGTCGCAGTGCAGGGCAGGCATGCCTCTGCAGCCACCACCCTCCTTATGATGCCACGCTGTCTGTCTCTGCGGCAGCAGCTGCACGATCGTCAAATGCATGTCCAGAGCGGTTCCATGACCAAGTTGCGTCTCACCTGTTCTGTGCATTTGAATCTCAATTTTGCCGGGATGACACCTGTGAAGTTACACCTTTGTGGACTTGGCATCCAGTAGAAAAACAATGAGGATCCACTGAACCAATGGGCTTCTGTCCCACACCCTTCAATTCAGACTCACCCCCTCCTCTGACGGCATCCAGGCCAGACGAGGGCAGGCATCATGGGAACTTCCAGCTGAGCCGTAAGCTTGGTCCACGCAGCACTGTCACTTCCAACCTAGTAACTACAACTATGGGGTTCTTTTTAAGACACCAGCCCTGACCTCAGCGTTCCTGGCCCCCTCCTTCTGACCCGGGTGCTTCCAGCACTCCCTCCCTCAGGGTTCTTACGGTGCTAGAATCACGCATGGAACCCACGCACGCATTCTACTTGTGACACCGCTTGATGAGCGCACAAGGGAGGCCCCTGGAGAGACGCAGGCACAGAGGCTGAGGTCTGATCTCGTGGCAGCTGCTAGGGTCAGAGAGGACTTGACACCTCACAGTTCCTTTTCTAGACACGTCTAAGGCAGCGGGACACTTCTTCCCCCGTGGCCACCAAGTCCAGTCCGACCCACGGGACTCTGCAGGGCGGAGGAGCGCTGCCCCGGGGCTCCAAGGCCGTCCTCTTGATGCGAAGACTCTGCCTTTTCTTCCTCCCACGGAGCAGCGGGTGGGTTTGAACCGTAACCTGCTGGGCAGTAGCCCGACACTTAACCACCGCACCCCGATCTGCCCAGTGAAACACAAGTTGTTCCGATTCCAGGGTGGTAGAGGGCAGCCACAGTAAAATGGACTCCTTAGCAATGTCAATTTTCGTGTCCTTTCATCACGACGTTACTTATTGGTTCAGGGGGAGGGTTGCTGTCACCTTGATATTACATTGTAACCCCTACCTCCGGCTGCAGCACATTCCTGCGGGAGGGGCTCCTGTCAGCATCGCAGGCAGGGCTGGTGGTGGGCGGGGGATTCATTAGACTGTGGGTAGTCGATGAGGAAGGGCGATATGCTGTACATGCAGTATTTAAAGGGTGGTGGGGGGAGCTATTTGGGAGTCACAAATGAATTGCTTTTTGTTACCTTTTAGCCAGAACTTCACAGCAGAGGCGCGATGCACATTTCTAAGCAGAATCGTCTCCTAAAGCCACGGCCCCTGGGCCCCATCCCGACTCACTGTGCCATCCTGACTTCACGATCCACGCCGCCAAGGGGCGAGTCTGAACTGTCACCCTTTCGGTTAGTAGTCGGAGTGAAGCTCTTGGCCCCACGTAGGGATATAGTGATCCCATTGGGTGTTTTACAAGCTTCATGGGAAGAAGCCATTATCTTCTCGTGCCCCCCCACGCCCACCCCCTTGGAGCCGGTTCAAGTTCAACTAACCAGATTGACACAACCATGAGCATTAGTAGGAGGGCAGGGAAATTCCATGGCAAACACCCACAGGCGAAACCTGCCGCGTTACCAAATACAGATGACGGGAACGTTTCCGCACGGCGCTTCGGCGTAACAGTCAGAATCCCTCTCTCCCACGGCCAGAAGGCCATCCCCACATCTGAGGCTCCAGCCAAGGGACGGCTTTATCAGGACACGCGCCGAGACAGGAAAGCAATGGAGACGCTGCCGAGGGGCTGAGACAAATGAGGGACCGGGAGCTCCAGGCACACGTCTCAGCAGAAACGCGGAGTGGAGGAAACTACGTGTCAAGAGGGATAAGGCGCTCCATCCTCACATCACCAGGAAAATCAAGCAGCTTACTGAAAATTACAGAATGGGGAAGCAAGGCGAGGCTTGCAGACGGAGAAAATGCAAATGCAGCAGTTTAGCAAAGAAGGGATGGCCACAATCACGGATCTTGGGCTCAATGGCTTGATGGGGGCGCTGATGAGCCAAGGGTGTCTCTAAGAAATACAATTTTTACTTTTTAAATTACCTTTTAAAAAATAAATCATTGTATTGGACCCGACAGCTCTTATAACAATCCACACATCAAGTGTATCAAGCACATTTGTCCCTATGTTGCCATCATCGTTCTCAAAACATTTTCTTTCTACTCGAGCCCTTGGTATCAGCTCCTCTTTTTCCCTCTCTCCCCACACTTCCACCCTCGTCAACCCTTAATCAATATAAATTATTAATTTCATACATGACACTGTCGGCTGTCTCCCTTCACCGATGTTTAAGGACCAAAAGGTAGAAAGTGCTAGAAGAGCCCGGGGCAGCCCCATGACTGCAGATGGCTCGTGACGAGCCCTGTACGTCCCGGGCATGATTGGAATGTTTGATTTTGTGTTTCCCGAATCTGACAGCCAAATGTGGGTGCGAGTCTCTCCCACGTACAGGTCCATGACTCTCGGTGAACTGAGACATTGTGGGTGGGCTGGGGGATGCGGGTTGGGCATTTCATCTCAGTGGCGGAGACAGAGGGCTGTCCTTTAGTGACTGGGCCTGGGAGGTCAGCCCCACGAGAGAGCGCATTTCTTGCTCAGCCTGGGCTGGCTGTGCTGTGCAGGATGCAAGCTCAGAGGCATGGCCCGTGGTGGTGGTTATCAGGAGAGTCGGAACCTGCACCACTGCCCCTCCGTTGGCTCCTGGAAAGGGCCTTTCTCAACCATGAGCTCGAGCTACTGTGGGCCAGACCCATCACCTCGTTCCTCTTGGGACACTCAGCTCAAGGGCAACGCAAACAGGAGCTTTGGGAACCACGGACCAAATTCTTAGGAATACTTCCATCTTGCTATTTCAGTACTCAGTGAGAAAAGCAACATTTCCCTGAGAAGCCGTCACAGCTTGTGACTGGTCTTGAATTTGACAAACATGATTTCAGGGGAAGGACGGCCTCACGGCCCTTCTTGTCCTCTGCCTGGTCCTCCATATTCGGGCAGCTGGTTCCCACCCAGCTGCTTGAAGCCAGCAGGCATGACGCCCCATAACGGGCACACTGAAGATGAGGAGACGGAACGGAAATGCAGAGACACAGCGAAACAGGAATGACAAACCTGGAAAATTCTCATCACGGGGGTGGGTGGGTGGGTCAAGCTATATTTCTTCTGAAAAGTCCAGGAATGTTGCCAAATTAAAAAAGAAATCCAGCAGGAGGTTGGGGAGTCCAGGGAACGTGCAGGCCGTGGCAGGAGCCTCTAGCTGCATGACAGATGTGTGTGCGGCTCTTCCCTTGTCGTCGGTGCTCGGTTTATAACCTAAACATGTCAGCCCTTTGCCTCCGCCCCCGGGCCCGTCCGGTCCTAACACACTGCAGCCAGGCAGTTTGAGGATCGTGTCATTGATGGGCACAGAGAAGGAGGGCTCAGTGCGAGCTGCCCTATGAACGACGGTGCTGACAAGGAACATTGAAGACGCCCTGGGCTGCTGGAAGAATGGACACATCGGTCTTGGAAGAAGCGCAAGCAGAATGTCCCTTGGAAGCAAGGGCGGCGAGACTCTCTCTTCCACTATGGACACGTTACCAGGAGGGAGCCATCGCCGGAGAAGGACAGGTGCTTTGTAACGTAGGCAGGAAGAAGCCGGACTCACTGGCAGGGAGCTGATGCCAACTCGGGATTCCTAATGGTCCTGTTCACGGCAGGACCGCCCCAGGGGGTTTTGAGACCGTAACTCTTTTTGGGAGTAAAAATCCCCATCTTGTTACTCTGGAGCATCTGGTGGTTTTGAACTGCCAACCTTGCAGTCAGCAGCCCAGCTCGTAACCATTTTGCCAGCAGCAGGGCTCCTTCTGTGAAGCAGAGGGGCATCAACCAAGAGGAAGGCCCTCAACCAGACTGGCTGACACAGCGGCTGTGACAAACGGGCCCCAACACGGACAAGATTGTGAGGATCGTGCAGGACTGACAGCTGTGGCCTCTGGCACAGGGGTTGTCATGGGTTGGAAATGACTGGACAGAGGTTCACAACATCTCTGGATTTGGGCTCCTGGAAAGGGGTGCTGCTTGGGGCTCACGTCCCGGGGTTTCTAGGAGTGATGCTGAAAGAGCCGAAACCCACATGCCCCTGACATCACCCCGATGCAGGGCGGGGCTCAAGGACAGAGGGACAAAGACTGGAGTGCTAACGGACAGCGGACACTTAGATGGGACGGTATCACCTTGGGGCTGTTTGGCATCCAAGCAGTTAAAATACCACCACTGCAGCTTCAACAACACATCAAAGGCAAACAAAACGTGGGAGCTTGTGTTAGGCAGGGTGCTCTAGAGAAACACAACCAGGACACTTCTGAGTGTGTAGCTAAGAGGAGGGGGTTACACAGCACGAAGGACTACAATAGCTAATTAGTCCACACAGCAGTGCAGAGGACTCCGTTCAACTCCCTTCCATGGAACAGTTAATATGCTGGAAGTCCTTCAGCTCATGTGGGCTGACGGTTTGTAGGTCAAGGAAGCAGACAGCAGAGTCTTCCCTCAGGCAAGGCAGGCAGAGTCTGGCAGCAGGCAGCATGGCGGGTCAACGACAGTCAGCAGCTCGGGAGCTTAGTGTGGCAGCCGCTGATGGGGTCTGGAACCCCAGCACAGCAACAGGATCCACCAGCCTCAAGTTCAAGCGATGTGTGCACCAGTATCATGACAAAGCAGGTCTCAAAGGAGCCTCAAGCTCTAGCCACACGATCCACATGTTGGCTGGGCCCCACAGTTGGTGCAGCTCACAGGTGGAGGCGGAGAACTAGCTAAAGCCGCAGCAGGCTGGTCCAGTCACCAGGGAGCTAGAGAGACGGGGACAGTCATTTCTCTCTTTGCCCTCCAGTCAAACTGAGACCTGATTTATCACCACCCACGTGTTCCTATTGGCCAGGTTGGCACAATAAACCTACCTGTCACAGGAGTCCTTGTCAAAATCCCAGTGCTGTGGGCTGCTGTTACCTGGGGTTGTTGACCTGTCCACACAGAGCCCTGGTGGCACCGTGTGTTAAGGGCCGGGCTGCTGACCAGAGCGGTGGTACCAAATCCATGGCCTCCTTGAGGAAGAACCATGCAACACTGTCCCTGGGAGGACTGACAGCCCCGGGAAGCGCACGCAGCAGCTCTGCTCTGCCCCACAGGCTTGAGGGGCATCGGGACAGACAACCCTGTGGGCTGGGTTTCCCATTCTTCGTGGGTTAGCTCTGTCTCACCCTGGGTGGTGCAAACTGGGCGTCAAGCTTGGCTGCTCCCCATGAGAGGAGATGTGTATGTCTACCAGAGCTCCCTGCAATGGCAGGCCTGGCCATCTACTTTTGAAAAGCCAGCCCGGGAAGCCCGGCGGGCACCGTTCCACTCTCCTGTGCTTGGAGCACCCAAGAGTCAGCGTTGACTGGACGGCAGGGTGCATCGTCACTCTGCTCACCCCATCCAGTTCAGGAGTCCCTCCTGTCCAGCTCCGGTGGACGGCCCAGTAGAAGCACCTGCTTTGAGTCAAGGCGAGGTGCGCACCCTCCCACCAGGAAGCCTGAGACAGTGACTATGAGGTCACTCTACATGAGCAGGTGCCACATGTCACATGGTCTACCCCGTGTCTCCAGCATGAGACTGGGCAACTCACCAGGGCGCATCAGACCCCAGCCCTGATGCAGCAGGGGGGTAGGGACCCAACATCAGACCCACACTATCCACATTCTATCCATCTCTACAGGAAAGATCAACATGGGGAGAGAGGCTCACTGAGGGGCAGAGAGCAGCTGACAGGGTTTAGTTATCACCCTGGCTGCCCACGTCTGCAGTGTCCACCCTCATGTCCTGCAGGAGGACACGTGGACCAGCTGCGTGGGAATGGCTGCCTGGCCCCTTTTCCCTCACAGATCAACCTCCTCCTCAGCTGCACCCAGTCATCAAAATAAACACCGGAAACCAGCATTGTCCCTGGTCCCCCTGGCTGGCGGTTGTACTGATGAAGCCAGCTGGTTAGCACTCCTGGTGGACTGATGACTGGGCGGTCCCTCTGCTGTGATTATTCCAGTCAAGTAACCAGGGGAACCCTCTGCTGTTGAACTCTGGGTCCTGCCACGATGGATCGAGTTCTGTTCATTTCATTCAGAAGCAGGGCACGTGGCTGCCCCTTGGGACGGAAGCCACAGAAGATCGTGTTCCTGGACTGCTTGTTTCAGTTGCTGCTGAGGGGACTGCCTGCACGGAGACACTGTGGATCCTCGAATGTGGACCCGTGCCAGCTTCACAACCTGGGACCCTTGAAGCCATTGTTGGGGTCACTGCATATTTTAAGCCTCTTCCAACCTAAGGGATGCATCTTCCCCCTCTCTACTGGACAGTGATTTCTTGTCATC
>NW_022111312.1:15894148-15900635 GCF_000313985.2 Echinops telfairi
CCAGGAAGCTCTGCTGGACCTGGGGTGTCCTGCAGCATCGCAGGAACACACAGCCCCCCACCACACAACGCACTGACAGGGTGGACTCCCATCGCAGCCCGAGAACACCGACGCCCAGTCAACACGACTGCCCATGTTAGAGCCAGAAGGAAGGCCGAGCCTCGGGCCGACAGTGAAACGGAAGAGTAACAACTCCTGAAAGAGGTGGGAGGCGTCATTGGTGTCCTTTATAAGCGAGCGCGGAGGACGAGTGCTTGTCCTTGCACTCAGATAAGAAAACCATTCTTGGGTTTAAAATGAGATCCTTGCAAGATCAATTGGAGGGGCAGTGTCTGTTCAGATTGCCAGGAACCCCCTTGCCCCCTTTCTCACAGATCCAGACCACCAGATGCTGTCCAGAAAGCCCGAGCCCTCCACCTCGGGGACACGGCCCTGAATGTGGGGTCAGTGGCCACATTACGGGCTTCCACCAGGGATAGAATCCCCACCAATCACGGGATATAATATACAGGTTGTCCGGGGTCAATCTCTTTCGGGATATAAAAGAGTTCAAACAGAGGAACAGAGATGGAGGGACTTGACGGCAACCAAAACGAAGAGCTGGGAGCAGAGCCTTTGGGCACAGGGCCCCTGAGCTGAGAACCTCTCGGACTTAGGGAAGAGCAGCACCAAGGCATATGGAGATCTGCCAGGAATGCTGGGCCCACAGATGCTGAAAGGAGACGAGGGCCTTCCCCAGCGCTCGCAGAGAGCTGGTGCCCTGCATTCAGACTTCTGCTGTCCTAAACCATGAGAATGACCCTCGGTTCGTTCAAGACAAAACGAAAACAAGAATCTAGAGGGGATGAAACTGAGAGCAGCAACTCAGAGGGCTGGAACGTTTAGGGGCGTGAGTGCATGTTCATGGGCAGGAGCGACTCAGGAGGGTGTGCGTGGTTGCACGGCTGGAAGGGTATGATCAATGCCCCTGGATTGTTTGATTGGTATCTGCGTCACTGTGCTAATCCTTAACAAACCAAGACACGGACAACTCCCCACCTCTCAGCTCACTCTCCTTTGAGAATTAAAGCATGTCAACTGCTGGACAAATGACACACAATGCACATGCACCTGAGTTGCCAGGGATGGCTGGTGGTAGGGCTTGGGCACAGGCACGGCATGGCCCTGCACATCACACTGACACCAGGCAGAGCCCACCTGCTGCTGGGAACGGGCAGGAGGACGCACTCTTCCCCGAGGTTCTGGACTTGTGCGAAGGTAGATGATGTCACTGGGCAGGGGCAGCGATCTTGTTTGTGATCCAGCCCTCACACCTGTGTGCAGAGTTTGGGTGTTGGAAAGGAGAGGTGTGGTTGTGTCAGAACACCCCACCCGGGGCTCAGGTGCCTGGGCTCACCTAGTACTGCGAATCGAGCAGGAGGCTGCGGGGTCCCCTCACCAGCACCAGGAGCTGCACATCAAGTGCCAAACAAAGTGGTCTACCACGGAGGAAGGGGACCTCTCTGGAGCCTGCGGAAAGCTGAAGATGAGGCAGGAACAGAGAAAGCCCGCTGCTCCCTCTCCCCCCGCCCCCCCAGGCCTTACACGGCACCTCAGGGAGCCACCGTTGCCTGCCAGATGGCTCTGAAGCCTTGAGGGAGCTGACTGTAAACTGCTGTTGTCGGGCGCCACCATTTGCAGGTACGGCGTGTACAACGGAACGAACGCTCTCTTTCTGTGCCATCTGCTTTATCCACCGTGTCAGTCCTTCTCACGAAGGGTCTTCCTCTGTTTGCTTGTTCCCCCTGCCCCTCTACTTTGCCAAGCATCACGCCCCTCCCCAGCAGCCGGCCCTTCCTGGTGACATGTCCGAAGTCCATGGAGTGAACCCGCCGTCTGCTTCTCAGGACCGTCCTGGGTGTACTTTTTCAACAGCGCTGGCTACTCTGGTGGAGGGTCACGGTGTAGAAGAACATTGTTGGCCAGCGCCATAATACAAATGCCTCATTCCCCCTTCCATCGCCTCGCTCACCGTCCAGCGTGGACAAGCACTCGACATGACCGAGAACCGCAGGTCGGGTGCACCTTGGTCCTCAAGATGACGACAGCAATGACCCAACCCAACCCAGGTCACCCCAATAGATCAACTGACCCCCACCCGCACACAGGGAAGGGAGAAGGGCACGCTCATTTCCCCGTTCCAGTGGCAATCACCTCACTCTCTGCTGAACTAACTTATCTTAAATGACCTATTTCTGAATGTATACCAGAGAAAAGAACAGATGGGGTATTTTAGCAAATACATGCACCCCAAACTACCCCGACCCACTGACATTGGGGCAGTTCTGCCGCACAGGGACCCTGTGCAGGCTCCCTATCCAAGGATGTAAGTCCTTACGGGAGCAGATGCTGTTTCTCCTTCAGAATGGCTCCTGGGCTTCACCACTGACTTAGCCGGGAAGACTCTCCTCAAGATGCCTAACACAGTGGCTACAATTATCCCAAAGGAAGCAACCTGACAGGGATTGTAGGGGCTCCGTTAGCAAAAAAAAAATTAAAATAAAGATACAGAATATTTAAAAAGTCAAATGATGTAAGAAATAAGAAATATGGTACATGGATAAACAAAAATATTTGGTATAGTAATAAGCAAACTGAATATATTTTAAAATATTCTACGAATTCAAATATAGGTCAATAAAAACTGTACCAAAAAACTGAAGCACAAGGTGAAAACAGTGGACATTAAAAGGCGAACGCATCCAAGAATTGTGGAATGATTTCAAATTGCCTAAAATATGGACAGCTGAAATCCCAGTAAGAGGTATGTTGGAGAGCAAGCAGAAGAAACATTGGAATGGCTGGTGATTTATCCGGAGTCAGGAAAGAGTAATGACAGATGCTTGCGTTTCAGAGAACCCGGAGAATGAATGTCACCCAACACCACGGCACACCACGCCATCGCCAACGTGCTAACGGCCCAAGGCAGAGAGGAAGGATGGAAGGCAGACGTCCACTGCCATGGGCGCTCTGCCTCACTGTGATCCTGTAGGGCAGAGCTGAGCTGCTCCTGTTGGTTTCTGAGACGCTGCCGTTTTAAGGAGCAGAGAGCCTCTTCCTTCACCCACAGAGCGGCTGCTGGTTTTGAACTGATGACTTTGCAGATAGCAGCCCAACAAGTAACTCCCTCCACCACCAGAGCTCCTGGAGGCAGCCATAGGAAACAGAAACAGGACGCGTGAGTCTACGCATCAGAAAACATGTTCGCCACAAGACAATGGGGATGTGGATTTAAGGTCTGAGAGAAACATGTAAACAAGATATGGAGGGAAAATCTCGTCCAGAACTGCCGGTGACACACATCGTGTTCCAGAGAAGCAAAATCTCAGAATCATCATCGCCGAAGGCTTATACTTCATGAAATAGCACATTGTGTTTTGTTGTTCGGCGATGTTCCAGTAGGCTTACCCTTCACAACGAACAAAGAACACACGCATATATGAACAGGTGATCAGATCAACAGATGGTGTCACTGGGGCCTCCTCAAAAACAAATCACAGAGGAAAACATCAACGCTCGAGAAACCGGGGGTTGACTGGGGACAGTGCGCCAAGCACCTTGTCCATGAGGGCGCCCATTCTCAGGACCACCCAGACCACAGAGACAAGCCCGAGGGAAACTGGAGAGGAACGGTGTCCACTAGGTGCCGAGATGAGCGGGCGAGACAAGGGATTGTTCGTGAGGATGGAATTGCCTTTCCCATGGTTGGGGCTGGCGTCTCTGCTGAACGCATCCGTCAACTCTTATCAAAGTACAAGATTCAGGGCTGTGTGTCCCCATTGTGTGCACACGGTACCACCATACAATAAGTAACACGATGGAAAATGATCGGAAACAACGTGCCCTTCCTCCGTCTTTCGGCTGCCACAGTTGAACTACAGTAGGAAGGCAGCCAGGGATGGGAGAGACCGCCGCCCTTTGAGTGATCCCACAGTGAACCGAGCAGCAGCGAGCAGAGCCCCTTGGTGGCACAGCGTCCCAGCCTGGTCTGTACGGCCGTGTCACGTGCAGGCCACAGACCTGGAGTGGCGCTACCTCCTCAGACTTATGTGGGAGAGCATGGGTGTTTGCCTCTCTTGTCATCCATTCTCCAGGTGTTGAGAGTTGTTACCTATGTCCTGTGAGGATCAGGACATGGGAAAATACTGATGCTGTGTCTCCCGCCTCCAGGCCCACGAATGGTGTCGCTCACAGATTTCCAAACATATTTATCTTACTGCATCCCTTTCAGATAAGAAACCAATCTACTGATAGATCAATAGGTCCATATAGCTAGACAGACATATCTAAATATGTCTATATGGAGATAGAATAATAAATCTATAGATCTATAGTTAGATATCTAGATATATATGTGTGTGTAGACTTCCTCCTAATAATGAAAAACATTTGTATTCTAGCCTGTAATTCAAGATAAAAATGTAGGTATCTGCTTTTGCAGGGTGACTCCCTGCCTTCCCCCCCCACACACACACACACACACACATCGTTCCAGAAACCCTGAGGGTGAGGGGCAGGATCACCCACTTTGGGAAAAACTGGTCTCACTGGTTGCCAGGTATCCATTCGTGTTCCAAGCAGAACCTTCTGTGATGTTCCGGATGGTCTGTTTGTGACCTAGTGGGCTCCCGGTGACAGAGGCCAAGCTGCGAATGCTCTTGGGCATCAAGAAGGACCTCTGGTCTTCACCCCCAGCTCAGGCTGTGGAAGACGGGGTGCACTGGCCAGTGCTGTCTCAAGGCCTCAGAGAGAATACCAAGGTCACTCAGTCTGGGCAGACCAAATGCATTTCCTCCTTCCCAGTGAGAGATTGTTTAATTGGTGATGACTTAGACTGGCTGCAAAAGGCCATCTACTTATACAAATCAACCACAGACCACCCTGTGCCACCCCGTTCTACGCTGACCCAGAGGGACACCATGGATCGGAGCCAACCCACTGGCCGGTGCCTGCTCTCACAGGGAGGGCTTATCACATTCAGAGGAGACCAGGGCCTCGAACACCTTGGATCACTTTTAGCAGAAACTAATAGAATTCTAAGAAGAAAAATAAAGCCTAGAACTCTTCCCTTGAAGATCAAATAGACCTTTTCCAACAGAAACTAAACAAAGAGCATTTGTTTCAAGATTGTATATAGTTTCATTTCTGCTCTTTCAACGCCCAGATCTTTGTAAAAGCAGTTTTCGACGTTCTCCGTGATCAGCACTTTCCTTCGACCTTTCAGGCACCTCTTCCTGTGGCATCAGGAGAGTCTGCTCCCGTCTCAGATGGAAACGACCCTGGAGGCACCTTGATGCCCGACTCCAAGAACGCAAGCTTGTCTCAGGTGTGGCAGAAATATCACGTGGAGGCTGGACAGACAGACACTCAGTACAGGAGGTCCGAAGTCCGGCTCTAGGGGAGGCACATTGCCAGGCTGGGGGAAGGCCCTGTCTCCTTTCAGCCTCTAAGGACCAGGTGTTCCTCGGAGACCTGCATGTATTTCGGCATTGACCTTCTCCGGGGGCTAGAGGTGCACAGCGCAGGTATCTTGGCTTCGATGTTCAAATGCCAGTCCAGGGTCTTCTTTCCTGGCGGTACTGACATCCCTCTGAGCTTTGTCGGTTTAGCATCTTTTATAGCTCAAAAAAGGGTAGCCCTAGATACACCCTAAGGACCCTGCAGGTTGTATTCTACCTCATTAGCGTAATTCCCTCCAATCTCCCTCATTAACTTAAAGGTAAAAATTTATAACACAGGATAATTGCATCAGATCACAAAATTCAGGGTGATCACGTATAACAACCCTGAGAATTGTAGTTTAGCCAAGTGGACACATCTTTGGGGGAGACAATTCAGTCCCTAACAAAGGCAGCTTGGAGGTGGGTTGTAAGAGTAATTCTGAGCGCAACCCTTCTGGGTGCTGGACAAGCACCAAGAGTAATCAAGAAAGGTACGATGGAGTTGGTCAACATCAACTGCCATCAACTGCTCTGGAACTCTGGGAATTAGCCACAGGCCTCCCACAACCTGGGGAGTGTCTCGGTGTCCCCCTCTTTTCTTGAGGCACCCTAAGCGCGGCAGGGCTGTAGCCTTTTGACCTGGCCTCCTCCCATTTTCCTAGCCACCCCACCCCATTCCAAACCCCATTCCAAACCCCAAGCCAGAGTCCTTTCCAACGCCAAGCCTGGTAGAAGGGAGTAACATTGCTCCAGGGGGCTTCTGAGGCTGCACAACTTTACGGGAGCAGACAGCCTCCTCTTTGACCTGAGGAGTGCTGGTGGGTTTGAACCAGTAACCTTTGGGTTTCAACCAGGCACTGTGACCACTGCATCACCAAGGTTCCTGGCATCACGTTAGCTGGGGCAATCTGCAGCCCAGCTACAGTGAACACCAGTCGTGTTGCATTTCCAACAAGAAGCAGGCCGAGTTTGGGACTCAGTTAAAAGCTCTGTGTCTGAGCTCTGCG
>NW_022111312.1:15900735-15902184 GCF_000313985.2 Echinops telfairi
AGGTAAAAATTTATAACACAGGATAATTGCATCAGATCACAAAATTCAGGGTGATCACGTATAACAACCCTGAGAATTGTAGTTTAGCCAAGTGGACACATCTTTGGGGGAGACAATTCAGTCCCTAACAAAGGCAGCTTGGAGGTGGGTTGTAAGAGTAATTCTGAGCGCAACCCTTCTGGGTGCTGGACAAGCACCAAGAGTAATCAAGAAAGGTACGATGGAGTTGGTCAACATCAACTGCCATCAACTGCTCTGGAACTCTGGGAATTAGCCACAGGCCTCCCACAACCTGGGGAGTGTCTCGGTGTCCCCCTCTTTTCTTGAGGCACCCTAAGCGCGGCAGGGCTGTAGCCTTTTGACCTGGCCTCCTCCCATTTTCCTAGCCACCCCACCCCATTCCAAACCCCAAGCCAGAGTCCTTTCCAACGCCAAGCCTGGTAGAAGGGAGTAACATTGCTCCAGGGGGCTTCTGAGGCTGCACAACTTTACGGGAGCAGACAGCCTCCTCTTTGACCTGAGGAGTGCTGGTGGGTTTGAACCAGTAACCTTTGGGTTTCAACCAGGCACTGTGACCACTGCATCACCAAGGTTCCTGGCATCACGTTAGCTGGGGCAATCTGCAGCCCAGCTACAGTGAACACCAGTCGTGTTGCATTTCCAACAAGAAGCAGGCCGAGTTTGGGACTCAGTTAAAAGCTCTGTGTCTGAGCTCTGCGGCTGTCTGTCTGGCTCGGTCTCTGCTCCCCAGAAAAACCCAGGACATGAAACCCTGTCCCCAGGAGCTGTGCGGAAACTACCTACATGTCAGATACCATCACAGCTGCCTAATGTTATGAAAGCAGTCAGGAGAAACGAGAGCCCCGCCCCAGACATCTGAGGATGACCTTGGCAACAATGTATCCTTGAGATACTGGATATTCCGGGCCTGTGCCTGGGGATCCCTCAGGCTGCCTGTGGGTACAGGGCCGGGATCATGCCCAGGGATGTCACAAGATAAATTAACGTAACACCGGACAAAACTATGTTTTCCTCAAGTTGTAAAGAAAGCATTTGACAAAGTCTGAAATCTGAAAAGTTGATTTGATCAAATCACTAGTAAAAACTCTTAACCAAATATGGAATATATTTTTTCACTCATATTCTAATAAGGTTATCTACAAATAAAATAAGAAGTCAACTACTTCAATCTTTCAGTCACCTGATTTTTTTTTCTCCCTTAAAGAAGACACCAAGTTAATGACAGAAGACTGAAGTTCTTCAGATAAGGACAGGGGCCAGGCCATCTGCTCACTGCTGTCACTAGAGTTCTCATTTGGAAGATCAGGAAGAAAAAGAAATAAAAGGCACATCATTTGGAAGGGGAAAATGTAAATGACCCTTACTCACAAAAGATTTTGTATTCTATGCATAAAATCACAAGGGATCTATAGTATGCAATTAAAATGA
>NW_022111312.1:15903155-15910468 GCF_000313985.2 Echinops telfairi
GCTTTACACAATTGATGTATGTATGGATTGTGATAAGAGTGGTATGAGCCCCTAAAAATGATAAAAAAATAATAATAATAATTGCTCAAACGGTCATGGGGAGAGGGGAAAGGAGTTGATACCAGGGGCGCAATAGAAAGTAACTGTCTAGAAAAGAATGATGGTAACACATGTACAAATGTGCCTGATATAACTGATGTATGGATTGTTAGAGTTGTAAGAGCCCCCAATAAAATGATTTTTTAATAAAAAAAATAAAAATGAAAACAAGCAAACAAATTTGTCTTGGAAAAAGAAATGCTGCAGGAAGTGAATACATGTGGAAAGACCCCATGGTCCAGAATTGGTGAGCGGTATATCGTCAAGAAAGGAGCAGCCCTGTTGGTGCCGGGGTGATGTGTTGGTTCCTGATCACTTCGGTGGTTCAAATCCACCAGCTGCTCTGCAGAGTAAGATGGGCCTGTCTGCTCCTGTAAAGATTTTTGAGTCAAATATCCTGTATCAATTCATGATGAGTTGGAATCAATTGACTGTCAGTGGGCTTGGGGCCTAGGCCATATATTATAAAGATGGTAATGCGCCTTATATGCATTTATATTCTTTGTGATCCTTATTAAAATTCCAACCGTCTTTTCTTATTTTTCAAAAATTGACAAGTGGGTCCCAATATATGAAAATAGAAAATATCTATCTTAGTCAATAGTTTTTTGAAAAAGAGAAAGTTGGAGAGGTTTCAAGTCCTACTGTCAAAGCTTGCTATCAAGACAGTGTGGTATTAGCGCAGAACCTATAGATCAGTCCAATGGAATCGAGCTAAATGGATCGTGACATTTATAGTCATTTGATTTCTGACAAAGGCTGAAGGAAATGTGGTGAGGTGAATATGTTCTACTCAACAAAGGGTTCTAGAATAAGTGACTACCCACATATAATCAGATGAACTTAGACCAGCCCCCTCACCCTAAACAACAATTAGAATAGGTCACAGGCTCCAATATGAAAACTGAAGCTACAAAGGTCATCGAAGGTCCATGCAGAGTAAACCAGCCAGACTTTCAGGTCTATAATATTTACTTGGGGGCACAAACCATCATGAAAGAAAAACATCATAGTAGAGGAAGGAACTAGGAGGCAAAGGGCATTGATAGAGATCTACATATATTTAGATGTGACGATGGGGAAATATATCTATGTGCATATATTTATAGGTTTAATATCAAGGTAGCAGATGGACATTGGGCCTCTACTCAAGTACTTCCTCAACTCAAGACTACCTTGTTCTATTAAAATGGCATTCCATGATGCTCACCTTCCCGACACGATCGCTGAAGACAAAGCGGGTGCATCAGCAAATGTGGTGAAGAAAGCTGATGGTGCCCAGCTATTAAAAGATATAGCATCTGGGGTCTTAAATTCTTGATGATAAACAAGTGGCCATCTAGCTGGGAAGCAACAAAGCCCACATGGAAGAAGCACACCAGCCTGTGTGATCACGAGGTGTCGAAGGGATCGGGTATCAGGCATCAAAGATCCAGAACAAAGAAATCATATCATTGAGAATGAGGGGCAGTACAGAGTGGAGACCCAAAGCCCATCTGTAGGCAACTGGACATCCCCCTACAGAATGGTTGCAGGAGGAGATGAGCCAGTCAGGGTGCAAGGTAGCAATGATGAAACATACAACTTTCCTCTAGTTCTTTAATGCTTCCTCCCCCACTATCATGATCCCAATTCTACCTTACAAATCCGGCTACACCAGAGGATGTACACTGGTACAAATAAGAGCTGGAAACATACGGAATCCAGGACAGATAAACCCCTCAGGACCAATAATGAGAGTAGATATACCAGGAGGGGAAGGGGAAGGTGGGGAAGAAAGGGGGAACCGATCACAATGATCTACATATAACCCTCTCCCCTAGGGGATGGACAACAGAAAAGTGGGTGAAGGGAGACATCGGACAGTGTAAGACATGACAAAATAATAATAACTTATAAATTATCCAGGGTTCATGAGGAAGGGAGGGGGAGAGGGAGGGAGGGGGCAAAATGAGGCTGATACCAAGGACTCAAGTAGAAAACAAATGTTTTGAGAATGATGATGGCAACAAATGTACAAATGTGCTTGACGCAATGGATGGATGGATGATTGTGATAAGAGTTGTACGAGCCCACAATAAAATAATTTTAAAAAAAACCCCTCATTAATGAACCTCATTAAATTAAAATGTTTGTACTTTAAGATACATCATTAGTAACTCAACACAAAAAACAAGGGAGCAACAGACTGAGAGACGGTCTAAAGGAAATATGCGGAATTTATAAAAACAGAGCTTCTAATTCAACCGTAAGACAAATATCCTCACATGAACTCAAGCTACAGATGGATCATCAAAGAAGATACTGGGCTGGCCCATACCAGGAACCCAGGTTTCTGAGAGGTTAATGTCTTGCCCGCTAGCGGCGAGGTTGTGGTTTGGCCCGCTATGATGCAGGAGAAAGGTGTGGCTGTCCACCTCCACGAAGGTGACAGCTTTGGAAACCGAGGGACTGCCCTACCCTCTCCTGTAGGCTCGGTCTGAGCTGCCACCAACTTCACGGCCGCGCGTCTGGCGTTGAGCACAGAGCAAAAGTCTGCTTCACAGGGGGGTCCTCAGGGGGGCTCAGGCAGAAGCTACAAAGGGGTAACACTTCAGCCAGTAGGAGGGCTAGGTCTCCAGGTGGGGCCAAGAGTTTCACCGAACTACTAATCAAAGGGTTGGCAGTTCAAACTCACCCAAAGGCGTCATGGAAGGAAGGCCTGGTAGTTGCTTCTGTAACTATGACAGCCCAACCCAAACCCTCTGACGCAGTCCTGCTTCCGACCACCCGCAGTTACCACGAGGCAGGACGGAATCCGGGATAGCAGGCTGAGCTGTTCCATGCACCATGGAAATCGCGGTACACACCGTTTCAATGGAAAGTCTCTAAACTGAGCAAAGTCCTTTACCACTGGGGTATGTATCTTAAACATGAGGTTCAGGTTTCAGCAGGAACTCACTGGACTCCCACCCCCACACCCATGTTGTATATCACACATCAGCCGGCACGACTCCACTGGAAATTACTGGTGGATGGTGGGGAAAGCTTACTGCTGAGGAATACAGAAGACAAGAGTGGGGCTTCAAAAACTCTAAGGAAAGTATAATTGAAGAAATATGGAGCTTCTCTGTGAAGCCCCCTTCAAAACTATCCAAAGTAACCTGAAAACAATTGGTTCACTCCCTCAGAAGCCACCGGCCCCACTGTGGGAGAAAGTCCAGAGAAGCCACCAGTGACCTCCCGGAGGTTTTCCAAAGCTCTGGGTAGCGGGGTTGGCAGTTCCACCCTGGGAGGAATCCCAGTGACTTCGAAATGGAACTGTTCGCGAGAAAAGACATTTAAATCCTAGCTTTTACCCAGTGGCCCCTGAGATTCTGTTCTGTCTCATACAGGCTGGGTCAAGGCTTTGGGTCCGGTCCCCCGGTTGGCTAGACCCCAATGAAGGACAGGGAGGCCCCTGAGTGGTAACAATGGTGAAGGTGCTCACATGCTAACTGCAAAGGTGATGGTTAGAGTCCACCCTGGTGATCTACTTCCCAAACCAGCTACTGGCAGCCTTGTGCAGCACGGTGCTACACTGACACCCAGGGGTTCATCCTGGTTCAGAACTGACACGATGGGGGCACGCACACCAGGCGGGAACATGACATGAACCAACCCACGAGTACTCCATGTGCTTATCCACCCAAAGAGCCCAAGCCCGCTGCCATCAACAGTCCCGCCTCAGAGAACCCCTTGTGTGTCAGACGGCCCTGCTCACAGAGACCTCAAGGAAGCAGACAGATCACAAGGTCTCCCTTCCAACATGGTTCTTGGTGGATTTGAACCCACAGCCTTTCAGTTAGTAGGCAAGAACTTCACTGTGCCACCCAGGACTCCTATACAGACGATAAAAGCCAAACCCACTCTTACTGAGTCTATTCAACTCATAGAGACTCTAAGGGGCAGAATAGAACTTCCCCTTAGGGTTTGTGAGACTCGAGATCTTTATCGCTGCAGAACGCCCCATTGTTCTCCCATGTAGAAGCTGGTGGGTTTGAATCACTGACCTTTCAGGTGAGCAGCCAGTGAAGACCCTATAGTGCCTCCAGGGCCCCTCGGTCTTGTGGACCAGACATGCTCAGCCCGGGGAGGCGGCTGGCTGGCATTCAGACGTCTACGCTGAGACACCGTGCCTCCTAGGACATGCCACTTCCGTTCCAGACGACAATTAAACTTGACATCAAATTACAGCCACTAATGGCTACAAACACAATTCTACGATAATTAATGTGCCAAATTGCCACTAACAAATCCAGTTAAGTAACGTAAGTGTCACCCTGTTATGCAGAACTATGGCCTGTGAAGGAGAGTGGGGACATTCTTTACTTTCCTTCATTTTTCTCACATTAGGCTGTTTCCACCAGGAAGGAAATACATCATATTCTCATAAATGGAGTGATTTTTGCTGGAACTTTCTTCAACGTTCTACTGTGAGTTGGGGCAAATCACAGAGCAGATCAGTTTTCCATTCCAACATCCATACGTGTTCTGTTTCCTGCCATTGATTGCAATCTTCACAAGGTAACGGTGATCAGTTGTGGTTAAGAAGAAGGGAGGGTGGGGGGGCTTCCCTTTCATACTAGATCCCAACCAGTCACTAAGATGAATTGCTTTTCTTGAGCAGAGTGAAGGGTGCCATCTGGGTTCACGTGTTAGTCCAAGTTGACTAGAAAAACAAATTCATAGGCACTCAGATGTGTGTAAGAAAGAGATTTATAGCAAAGAGCAGTTTATTGAGAAAACATCCCAGCCAAGATAAAGTTTATGAGTCTGATATTAGCCCATATGTCTGATACCAGTCTATAAAGTCCTCTTGAGACTCACGCAGCACATGCAATGACGCCAAATGCAGGAAGATCACAGGACAGTGGGTGGAGAGTCTTGTGGACCCAGTGGCAGTGGAAGCATCTCAGCACTGCTGTGGGTCTTCAGGTGGCTCCTCCAACTCCAGGGCTCTGCCCCCATCAGCATAGCTCCATGTGGCTTGTCAAC
Organism: Echinops telfairi; assembly: GCF_000313985.2. Classification (NCBI taxonomy): domain Eukaryota; kingdom Metazoa; phylum Chordata; class Mammalia; order Afrosoricida; family Tenrecidae; genus Echinops; species Echinops telfairi. The sequence goes on from NW_022111312.1 coordinate 15,908,271, forward strand.
AGGAATGTTTCGCAGGAGACAAAGCAAAGAGAGTGTCTGGCCTCCAGTGAGCTATCTATCTCCCTTGCACCTCCAAGTGAGATCTTACCAAGCCGTGACCTGATTGACAGGCTAGACCCCATCCCTTCCTCAAGTTGGCAGGAGATTATGGACTACCTGAACTGTGGCAGTTACATCACGTGACATGGAACAAACGTGGGCATTTTGAAAAGTTTTCCTCACAGATATTATGTTTGTTTGGCTCTTATTGGTTTATTTTTAAGGATATTTGGATCTGGAGTTCACACCTGCCTCTCTCTTCCACACAGGCGTCCAGGCGGGGTCCAGCTGTGCTTCGGGTCCAGTGCCCACAGAGCAGTTGTCCCTTCAACACGTGTGTGTTTTTTGTTCCATGTCCTCGGACGCAGTCCCACAAGGCGATCTCACGTCCTTTACCTCCACCCCTTTCCTGCAACAACACTCTGAACTTTGTCCTGCAGTAAATGCTGCCTTTAAAAAAGTGTTCAGATGGTCAATTGTTGTACGGAGAGTGCTCCCGGCTCCCGTCCTGCGCACCCGATTATTGCTCAGTGCTGGGTCAGTCACAGGGGCCCTGTGCCCAGAACAAGCATCACCCCGTCCTCCTCCAGCTCACGGTTGGTACATCTGAGCCCAGATTCCAGCCACTGGTCTCTGTCCATCTCCTCGAGGGCTTGCTCTTTCTCACTGGCCCGCGCGCTTCACCGAGCACGACGCTCTTCTCCAGGGACTGGTCTCTCCAGGTAACAGGTCCAAAGGATGTGAGAGACCACGTTTTACCAAACTGCCTTCTAAGGAACATCCTGGTCGTAATGCTTTAGAGCAGTGGTTCTCAACCCGTGGGTCACGACCCCTTTGTGGGGGTCAGACGACCCTTTCACAGGGGTCGCCCGATTCATAACAGTAGCAAAATGACAGTGATGAAGTAGCAATGAAAATAATTTTATGGTTGGGTGCGGGGGTCGCCACCACATGAGGAGCTGCATGAAAGGGTCACGGCATGAGGAAGGTCAAGAACCGCACCTTTAGGGGCACATCAGTTTCCTCTGCCAGCAGCCGTGGTAGATGACCCGATCCAGACTCCAAAGACATCAGCTCTCTGCAAGCTTCCTGACCCAGTGTCTAGCTTTCACGTGCCGTAGACACGGCCGAAAAGACCCTGGGCTTGGGTCAGGTGCACTTCAGCCCTCAGCTGACATCTTGCTGTGTACCCCTTTAATGGGGTCGTGGGCGGGAGACTGATCCCACGCAGCACATGCATCTCACAGAGCTGCTCATTGTTTGGGTGAAAGTAGAGCTGGCGAGGGGGTCAATTTACCTACAGAATGGAGCGTGACTACAGGCCAGGGTCCTGCCTGTGAAAAAACCGCCATGCCTCTCCTCCTGCTCCCACCTTCCATGGGACAACAAGAGTTAAAAGCAAAGAAAAACTCCAGGGCTACCGGATGGGTGATTTGTATTAGGTTATAAATACCCCCGTCCAGGATCAGATGGGTGACCTCCATTACAGCTTCTCTCGAAGCATGAAATCTAATTCATTATTAATTGTTTTCAGAAATGATTTCCCTCGTGTATCAGTTTAGAACAAGCTTCTTTATCAAAACCTACTGCTTTGTATAATTCACAATCCAATTAAAATTCCTTTTCCCCATAATAATGATACTGTAAAGGTGGTTTCATTCCAGAGATAGCAGGCTAATAGACAGTGCATTCTGTTTCATGGGTGGCATGGTTCTGGGCCGGAGAATTAGATTTCTGTGGAAATTACCAGGGTGCTCATTGAAATCCTCTCATTTCTCAGGTTGGCATGTGCAACCGAAACCCCAATTTCATTCATATGCTTAACCTGCTCACCCTTCTTCTCCCTCCACTCCTTATTTAACTAGTCGTTAAGTACTAGTTTAACATCTTTCCTTCAGTAGCACCTCCTGCTTTCCACACACCACTGTGCCCCGTCCTAAGTAGCACACGGTCCAGAGTGTGTGGAACGTAGCAATTGGGGGCTTTTCTTTAAAGGGGAAAAACACAAGTAAAGAAAGGTGTTCCCATTTATAGCTGCACCTGTAGCTCAATGCTCCTTAAGAGGTCCCAGTTCCCGAGCCAATTCCCTCGGCCCCAGGCCTTGTACAGTTCTCCTTTACTTGTGTTTTTCCCCTTTAAAGAAAAGCCCCCAATTGCTA
>NW_022111312.1:15910568-15913974 GCF_000313985.2 Echinops telfairi
GGTGTGCTCCCCCTCTGGAAGCAACACGGGTTAGCAGGAGTACAGGCTCACATCTTTGTAGTTTTTAATTAATAGGCCTGAAGCCATTCTGGGCCTGGGACTCAGGACCCCAGTCTCAGGGGACCCCCGGGTCAATTAGTCCAGCAATCGACAAGGGCAATGTTCTCTATCCTACTTTGGTGAGCAGTGACGGGGACCTGAAAAGCTGGTGAGGTGCACCGACTGGTCTCTCCTTGGCGGGAGGAAAGAGGGGTGACAGAAATCCAAGACATGCGGGAACAATTACCCCAGCGGACTCCTAATGGATCACACAATCCTCAGTCTCCCAGACCCTGTGCCCAGAGACCACAACCAACTGCTCCAAAAGGAATTCACATCGAAGCTTCTGGATAGAGAGAGAGAAAAGTTTAGAGCAAAATTCATCATTCAAACAGGGTCAGGGCTACTGGTTCATCACACAGGCACCAGTGGGACCCTTCACGCAATGGCCTTCAGTCGCCCTTCAGGTGTAGAGATGAACTTGCACACGTGGCTCCGTTTTCTGCCACACTGGTGGGTGGACCTGTAAGGGGACCAGTCACACCAGTGAGGCACACAGACCTGAACACAACCAATCACGTGGGACCGAAAGGGCAGCAGTCACTGAAGGAGAAAGTTCAGAGTGGTCAGGAGAGGAGGAGGAATGGGGACAGGAAAGCCAGGGGAGACGTGACATTGCATAGATCGTAATCCATGACCTAAAACGACCCGTGTGTTCATTTTGGATGGAAAACTAATCCACTCTGTAAGCCTTCACCACACTCACAAGAAAATATATATATTTTCAATGAAACGAAGGCCACCTTTCTTCACTGGAAAGGCCACAATGCCTAGAGGCACACATCTGTGGCCACTATCCTTTGAAAGACATGCTTCCAAGACTGGACACCTTGGCTAAAGAGGATGGGTTCTGGCTGGGAGAAACAGGGGCCAAGATCATTTTAGGGTGGGTGGAAGCGTGAGTAAGAGCATGCCCTTGGAGGGGTGCAGGGCATCGCTGTGGAGAGATGACCAGCTGGCCCTGGACAGAGCAAGAGGCCCGACTGAGGAGCGCTCGCAGGCCAAGCTGGAGACTCAGCTGTGGTAAGTCCTGTGTGTCGGGCTGCAGACAATGTCCCCAGGTTTCTTTCCGAGGGGAAAGTCATTGCAGGGACCATCACACAGATGATTTCCCACATCTGCAGTGTCCATATTAGTGCGTAGGCCAGGTCTATGTGCCTAGCACTCATGTGTCCACGTGGTGTGCAGGCACATCTCCCCTGCCTGTAGATGCAGTGTGTATCTGAACACCCCTGCCTACTCAACAACCTCTGTCTGCTCCTGTGAAGACTTGCAGCCTTAGAAACCCAATGGGGCAGTTCTACTCTGACCTACAGGGTCTCCATGAACCAGAATCCAGTGTCGACATTTCCTGGGCTTCCAAGGAGATCCATGGGATAAACTAAAGCCCCTGAAGAGTGCAAGTAGCCTTTGCTCGACAGCTCACCAGAAGGCTGACCCTTCCAACCCACCCAGCAGCCCTGCAGAGGAAAGGCCCGGCAGTCTGCTTCCATCAGGACTGCGGCACAAAGCACCAACGACACTGGCAGCAACAGCCACGTTCAATTAAACAAGATAACCGAGGCTGAAGAGGCGGCGGTGAGATGGGACCCATCATACATGCCGATGGGCTGCCACCATCGACAACCACTGTGGAAAGCACCAAGGGGCCACCTCGAACCAGGGGCCTAGAAGTGCCACATGACCCCAAAGAAGCAAGAGTCCTAACACGAGTAGCTGTAAGCACACTCACGTCCATCTCAGCACCATGGACAACGGCACCAAGATGGCCATGACCTAAGTGCCCGTCAGAAGAATGGAGAGACACTGGGACATATGTACAATGGACTACTAACACACACACACACACACACACACACACCCTCACTGCCATTGAGTCCATGCTGATTCATGGCAAACCTATAGGACAGGGTAGAACTACCCGAGAGTTCCCAAGACTAACTGTTCACAGGGCTCCACAGCCCAGCCTGTCACCTGAGGAGTGGCTGATCACAGCTCCACGTGGCACCACTATGCCACCAGGGCTCCTCGTGGAACAGGAGGCCTCGCTGGGAAACAAGGAGGAAACCACGAAGGAAGCACCTGGTGACGGGGGTGGACTTGGAGAACATCGGGCTGTGTGCGATGAGTGGACCACAAAAGGACAACTATGGCGGAGACCACTGTTACAAGGGAACACACAACCAAAACCCGAGGCGAGAAATCCACACCAAAGGGGGCCAACTTCGGAGATGACCAAGGTGGGGGGTGTCGGCCAGGGCAGAGGGAGCAACGGGCGAGAGTGTTGTGGGTGCTGAGGTGGGTGAGCTGCAAGGAGCGGCCCCCCTCAAAGGAGGAGAGAAGTCAAGGAGGAGCGGGTAAAGGGGAACCCCCTGAAATGTAAACCCGCGTCTAAATTTACAACAACACATTGAAGGAAAAGAAAAGTACAGGCATGAAGACCCCCTGGGCAGATGTCGCACACCACACCTCCAGAGTCAGAGTGTCCGTGGGCACCAGCCAGAGGAGAAACTGAGGCTGCTAGCCCCCCTCCATCCCCAATCTTGTTGGAGACCTTGCTTCCTCAAATGCCTTCTCTGGTGGCTGGTGCCCTGGTAGCACAGTGGCTGAAGCGCTCCGTTGCTGACTGGAAGGTGAGTGGTGCTAACTTGTCACCCGCCCTGGGAGAGACAGACAGACAGGCGGCTGCTCCAGTCAGGACCCACGCAGCCATGGAAACCCTCCGCAGAGCCACTGCGGGTCGGAGCCACTCGACAGCAGTCGGTCTGGTGGTTGCTGCTGTCTTGTGCTGTCCTCTCTGGCTGCCTCTGTCTTGGTTGAAGCCTTAGAAATAAAATCCATACTCTCGAGTGACTTGTGGGCAAGGAGCGAAAACAGATTTTCAAACCGCCCGGGTTGAATTTGCTATCTTTATCAAATATTGATTCACTCAATTAAGAAAGCTTTATCTGAATGATTTATTGTTGTGCAGAGGACGTTATTAAAGGCCACAAAACTGGAGGTTTTAATTTATTTTCTGACCCTTATGATTATTGCCAATTTCCTCAACCTTACATTCCAACACATACTCGGATTTTAGTGCCTCCCAACTGACAATAAAGCCCAAATTCAGGATCGCACACTCGGCTCCTTCACGCTTTTCCTCGGAGGGCCAGCTGTGGTGTACATAGAGCTTTTTGGAAGGGGGGAAAATAAGAGGAAAAAGAAATACCACCAGAAAGAAAAAGAAAGTAACTTAGAATTTTATTACTACCTAGGTTTGCACGCACTCGCTTTCTCTCTCTCTCTCTCTCTCTCTGTCTGTCTC
>NW_022111312.1:15914785-15916429 GCF_000313985.2 Echinops telfairi
GTGGGAGGAGCCGGTGGGAGGAGCCGGTGCCATGAGCTGCAGCTCCTTTGCTTTGGGGGAGAATCAATTCGCCCTGTTTTTCACTTTGCATCGATGCTTGACAGTCTCTGCTTCCCGTCATCTGCTCCCTCGCTGCCCTCAACTCCCCCTTTGCTTTGCTGTCCTAAGGGTTGTAGATTTACTAGGAAGTTAAACCAACCTTCCCTCCCACCTTCCCTCCTCTTTCTTTCTTTCCATTTTACAATGGCTGCTGCGCAGGCTGACTGCAGCCCAGCAGTGAATTCCAGACTCCTGCAATAAGCCAGTGTCCACGCCCAAGCAGATCACGTGGGTGCGGTGGCCCCCAGGGCCCAGACGAGTTGGGTTGACAATCTGTCGTCCAGAGGTTTGCGACGGCAACCTGAGAGAGTCTGGGACATGGCAAGAATGACCAAAACGGGGCCCAAAGGGAGCACAAGCTGTTGGGAAAATGGCACCGATCGACTTGCTCCACTTGTGGATGCACACATCTTCCAGTGTAAACAACAACAACAAATGCAGCCCCTGCGAGCACAGTAAGGCAAAGCAGAGGCAGATAACTCCTCCCACCCCCACCCCCACCCCCCCTACAGGGGCCTTCTGTCACCTTCTGAAGGCGGGGCAGAGGAATGGCCCCTGCAGCACAGCAGGAGCCCGAGGGCTGGTCAGCCAGGTCGATGCAAGGTTCTTCCTGCTAGGGACCAACCTCTGGAGAAGGGTGTCATTCTCAGGAACGCAGGTGATGGGTGGCAAAGAGGAGATGGACGGACACCATGGCTGCTGCCGTGGGCTCCGGCATGGTGGCTCTGAGGGAGGCCCAGGCCTGGGCAGCTTGTCCTTCTGTTGAGCCGAGGGTCGCCATGCATCTAAGCTGACTGGGTGGTACCTACTGACGACAGCCCCATGGAGTTTGTTCGGGTTTTCACCCAGCACCGCGGCCTTCGTCACTTTGCTTGCTTTCAGAAGCAACGAGAAAGGATACAAGGTCTTTGGGTGTCACGGATGGAGGTCAGCTACTGACGGAAAATGTTGGTGCATCGAATCCACCTGGGAGTGCCGCGAGGGAAAGGGCTGGCGGTCTGCTTCTGTAAGGACGACTGCTGAAAAGACCCTTAGGAGCAGCTCTACTCGGTAGGCCTGGGGTCGCCTTGAGCCCTGGTTTTTTGAAGAACAAACCATTGGTTGACATTTCACCAACTTTGCAGGTGAGGGTAAGGGAGACTCCGCCCTCCAGCTTCAGCCTGCTTACAGTGCTACCCCATCTTTGGGGTCTCGCCTTTGACATTGCTTTTGCCCAGGCACGTTTCTTGTAATGTCCGGTGGATTCGAGTAATCCTCCTGTTCTTAGGAACGGCCCGTGACTTCAGCTCCTGGGTGGCGTCTCTCGGCCACAGACTTTTGCTAGCGTCTCCTTCTTTTGAAAGTCATTTCTGTAAAGGAGCCTTCAGTTCCCAGAATCTGATTCCGTTTGTAGAAACATTAGAAGGCTCTCAGGGCCACCTCTCCAAATGCATTTTCCTCCTCAAGAAGAGCCCAAGACCTACCCCGAGAGATGACATCCAGGGGGAGGCGATGAGCTAATGCCTCTCAACAAGGTGACTGTGTCCTGCCTGGGGGTTGTGGTTT
>NW_022111312.1:15918504-15919423 GCF_000313985.2 Echinops telfairi
ACGTATGCTGTCTTGTTGGCCTCTGGTGTTAGATACAGTGGAAGTCTCTGAAGTTACCTGCTAACCCTGCTTGCTTCTTTATTTTGTGGTCTCAGATATACACTTTTTGGGAGCTAATCTCTTTAGCTCTTATAGTTTACCACCCACTCTGCCCCTTCTCATTGATAACAGCATGCTCTCTGTTAGCAAGTCTCACCCTTCCTATCTGTTTTTAGGAACTCCTGCCTGAGGGAGCTGAATTCTCTACCCTGTGTGGGGCAAACATACTTAAAAACAAGCTTACTCCCAAACCTTGAAATCATCTCCCCTGAGATAGAAAGAGAAGATGTATTGTTGAATAAGCATTAAAGCAGAGGAGATGCATCACAGGAAATCCACTAAAGAGACTTCAAAAGATGAAGAGGAATCTTACCCTTTATATAGCTGAGTGGATAACAGTCCTCTACATTTGGCCTTTTGAGATAAAAATTACGGTTTTTAAAGTAGATTTATGGCCAAGGTAGGTTTTCAATTTGGGCCTACCCATGATTAGAGTAACCTCTCAGGAGCCTGGGAGGTAGTGGGGGTCCCCTCAAGTTACATTCGTAAGAGGTGGATGCTAGACCTTTGAGTTAACCCTTTAGATTCACTTACTTCTCAGAGAGCCGGAAAGGCTTTACAAAGGTACACACTGTCTAAAGGTCACTGAGAAAGAACAGGGGAGGATGGGGGGTTCTTGCCTGATTCTCAACAGGTAGGGGTGGGGAGTGGATTCAAACGTCGTCATTTCAGTGTTCATGTGTCCACTCAACCCTGAGTTCCAAGAGAGAAGAGCCTCATTCTGTTTGCCCGGCACCTCGCGTCTCCCGAGGCTGCGGCGTGGAGGGTTCATCGACTGTAAGATCGGTACGGAGGTCAGATTTACTGCACGGGTGTCTAC
>NW_022111312.1:15919961-15935319 GCF_000313985.2 Echinops telfairi
CTCTCCGGGGACGGCTCTCCTACTACTGTGCCTGAAGTATGTGAGACACAGTCTCATCAGCCTCACGTCTTTTTTTTCTTTTTCCAATCTCCCAAGTTTGTATCTTTATTTTCTTTCTTTTTGAAAAGAAATCATTTTATTGGGGGCTCATACAACTCTTATCACAATCCATACAGACATCACTTGTGTCAAGCACATTTGTACATTCATTCGTTGCCCTCATCATTCTCAAAACATTTCTCTCCACTTAAGCCCTTGGCATCAGCTCCTTATTTTTCCCCCTCCCTCCCCGCTCTCCCATCCCTCATGAGCCCTTGATAATTCATAAATTATTTTTTCATATCTTACACTGTCCGACGTCTCCCTTCATCCACTTTTCGGTTGTCCGTCCCCCAGGGAGGAGGTTATATGTAGATCCCTGTAATGGGTTCCCCCTGTCCACAGCCTCACTTCTAAGGAGCATTCTGGCTGCACGTCCTCCAGAGACGGGCCTGCTCGTTCTTCTTGGAGGTCTGTCCCACCTTCTTGCCAACATGGCCGTTCAAACACAGCAGTTGCCTTTCGGCCTTCTTTATTCATTATCTCACTTTGACTAACATGCAGGCGGTCATTTGGGTTTAAACAAATCCCCTTGCCCGCTTCTTGAGAATCCGTCCTTCTTATCTTTAACTCTGTAGTTCAAGAGAAGTCCTTGGACACTTAACATCTGGGAGATCTCTATGCAAGCATTTCACTTGAATTCTGCTGTTGTAGGTAGATTAGAGGAAAAACCTTTCCGGAAATAGTGACCAGTCTTTACCACTGGCATACTTTTTTTTCCCTCCCACGCTTCACTTCTACTTGAAATTCTCTGAGTACTCTCCTGTCTGTTCTGTAGCTGTCCACACCCATGCAAGTCTCTCCACACCCAGAAAGGCTTAGGACAGAGACTCCGCCTTTATTCGGGTAGTTTACTCAGCCAGCTGTTACGGACTACCTGTAAAATTGTAATTCTAACCCAAGGGCTAGTATTTTCCCATGTCTACCCTAGACATCATTACACACACACACACACACACACACACACACACACGAGATGAACTCCAGTCCTGGGGAAGCGGTTGACAGATCATTTCACCCACCCTTCCGTTTTATAGGAGAAGGTTCCTCTCATATTCCCAAGACTAGAAAGATAATTTACACACAAGTACAGTGGTATAAAAGGATGATGATTCTCACTGTTAAAAAAAGGTCAATCATCTTTCAAGTGCTTTGATCCAATCTGATTATACTGATGTATCTTGCTAAATTTAATTCTACGGTTTCAGAAATCTCCTTCAAGTCTGCTTAGACGGAAGACCAGCATGACCCCACACCCTGCATCAATGTCCCTTAAAATTATGCAGCCAACCTCTCCAGTGTTTTCAACAATAAGCTCCGCTAACCATTGTTATTGCTAATAGTCTCTTAGAAGGATGTCATCAATTGTCTTACCCCGGACAAATCCACTCCACAAGATGGTCAAGGTCAAAGCCCACACAGGGTTATCATGAACCAAAGCGCTTCTCCTCAAAAACAAGAGTTTCCCTGAGCCATTGGATGCAGGAAAAATGTTGTTGCATAGGAGTTTGGCGTGAGTGTGTTTGAGTGCAGCTTGATTTACTATTTAATTCTTTGCAAATAAAAATGACAGACGGCAGAAATGAAAGGCTTAAAATGTCTTTCCTCGGTGTGCCATTCTCTATGGGTTGACATTTTTCTGAGACCCAAGAAAGGCATAAACTAGTCTGGGGATAATTATATAGGACATGGTCACAAGTTGCTAAAAAAAAAAAACCCAAACAAAACCAGGTGGGAAGAGGCCTGGATGGGGTAAGGAGGTGATGGTGTTGCAGGGAAAGGACAGAGGTGAGTTTAAATAGTTCTCAACCCCAGAGACTGCCAATGAGCACATGTCAGGTGAGGATGAGGGTGGAAAGGGAATGACGGGCATGTTAAAGAGAACGTGACTGCCCCCACTGAAACGCCACCCTTTTACTTTCGCTTTATTTTTGTTGTGATTTGGGTAAAAAATTACCGAGCGAGTTGGTTTCCGTTCATTCTGTGTCATGCCAGTGTTTGCCATCCTGAAATGTGCCCACTCCCCCTGGCCTCCCGTCTGTTTCCATTCTTCCTCCTTCCCCAACCTGGCCGCACACTGCCCTTGGGTACACACTGTCCTTTTGATCTCGAGTGGCTGGTTCTTGCACGGTGTGCACACCTCACTAACACTGTTGTTCATCTCATAGACCTGTCTGTGGTTCCCCTGAACATTGAGCCACAGGGCTGAGTTCATTTCCAGAGCTGAAGGATGTGACTGATAGTCCAATGGACATCAATCCCCCTGATCCAAGACCAAGAACACTAGATGGTAACTCAGCCACCATGATCGCTCTGCTCCAAATGGTGCTCGATAGAGTGGGAGAGAAACAAAGAGCAGGCACCTGGCTAGTCCAAGACTGGGGGGACCCTCAAGACCTTGGCCCTTAGTCACCCCATAGGCTGTGTGGCTGCCTACAAACAGAGTGAAGGACAAACCCATAGGTTGGGGCAGAATTTGCAGGAGGATCATTTCGGATCAGAGCCTACTATCAAAAATGTATGTCAACCCCAACCAACCGCTTAACCCAGCCGGAGGGAAAAGAAGTCCCAGCGCCTGCCGCAACGTGGGTGAGCCACGATCGCATTATGCCGAGCAAACCAGTCTGTCTCCGCATGCTGTACTGCCTCACTTACATGGAAGAAGCAACTGCTGAGAGCCCCAAGGTCATCAGGGAGGGAGGGAGCGAGACAGGGGCTGCCTTATTTGGGGAAGCCAAGGAGGTCATGCTCATGGTGGCAAGATGGTTTGGAAAAGGGTCACACGAGTGGTGCCACACGTGAGCAACGTAATCAACGCCCCTGAATCGCCATGTGAAACTGCACATGTGGTCGCTGGTCAATGTTGGGTGTGTACCTTGATCACAATAATGACATCTATAAAGGCTCACTGCCATCCAGTCAGTGCTGGCTCATAGCGACCCCCTGTGGGTCTCGGGGACTGTCACTGTTGACGGGAGTAGGAAGCTCAGTCTCTCTCTCTCTCAGAGTAGCTGCGGGTGGTTTCGAACTGCCGACCATGTGGGTTGCAGCCCAGTGTGCAACCACTACATCACTGGGGCTCCATGTGGACGTCTGTGCACAAACACAGTTCCACTCTGACTTACTGGGGGTGGCATGGACTGGAGTCAACACAATGGCCTCTGGTTCCCTGGTGGTTGGGCTCACGGCATGTCTCCTGCCCCACTTCCTCTTGGGTAGACACATCCTGATCTACCTTGAGTCAAGGCTAAAGTCAGGTAAGAAAGGACCATCTCATTCCCTGCCCACCACCCCCACCTTGATCCCAGGACAACCATCTCTTCCACCCCCTACCCGAGAAGGGCCATCTCCCCCAGGGCCACAGAGGACAGGACGAGCAAGGGGCCCTCTGTGCTCCCAGCTGACCCAGCATGCAGTGGGGCAGAAGCCCTGGCTCTCTGATGCTGTGATCCAGATGGGAGAGGGCTTACCTGTGGGCCAGGTAAAAACACGGCTGCACAGCTCAGAGACACCTGCCCGTGGACACAGAGCGTGGCAACCCTCGGCCCTGGACAGCAGCAGCAGCAGTGTTACTCCATTGGCCATGGTACAGGCTCTACCTCAGGCATCACTACAGCCTGCGAGCTCCTTTTTAATTAGGGAGCGGCCCCGGGCTGTAGGTGCCATGTCCACTGTTAGGAGAGACATGAATGATCGATCGCAGAAGCCTGGAGCAGGGGGTTTAGCACGGTTACAAGAGGCCAGGATAAAGCATCGACTGTGGCGTACTTGTGTCACTTCGTGCTTTTTAAAAAGAGTATTATTTCTAGGGTCCAGCGGGTGAATGAAGCAGAATAACTTCCGCACATGAAAGGCAGTACAAAGCTTTCGTGTTGTTCGATCTGGTGGCCCATTAAAAGCACATTCTGTCTGATACTCTATAGCTCTCCATTACAGAATAACAGTGTTTCTATAAACAAAATATTCCAACAGTCAGCGTTCTGTGTTCTAAAGAGGAATATCGATTGCGGTGTCAAATGTTTCCCGAAGAAATCCATTTTACATTCTCTGAGGGTTATACAAATGTGTTCCTTTCAGCCAATACGACCGACTGCTTTTAAAGACGTCCCCTCCCACCTTCAAGGCTCCGGGTGAAGATGGAGGGGCCTGGCTCAGAGTTGGGGATGTGCACCCTGGATGCCAGCGCCTGTAAGCCCTTCACAGTCACACCTTACTGCCATCAGGTCAGTTCCACTTCATAGCGAGCTTCCCCAACTGTAAATCTTGACAGGATCACACAGCCTCATCTACCTCCTGGGGAGGGACTTGGGGGTTTGAACTGGTGACCTTGAGGTTGGTGGTCCATGAGCATGCCACCAAGGCTCATCTATCCCAAAGTTTCACCCAGAAACTGAAAGTATGGAATCAAATCCCCAGCGCTTCCACTTAACCTATCTGGATCAAAGAAAAAAATTTAAGCAAACCTATTATTTTTAGGGAATATATCCACGAAGAGCCATAGAATTCAAATGGGATTTCCACCACCACCACACACACCCCTTGAATTGAGCAATAAGAATTCTTCTTGTATTTCTCTGTGCCATTCGATTCCTATTGTATGAGGGGGCACTGGAAAGGTTATGAGGAACATCCCATTATTTTTTCATTCCATTTGCCCATGAACTTTCTGAAGCCCTGACCGACGGCCCTTCACATTCCTCTCCACTTCAATGTCTTCCCTCCCCGTCAAGCACTTTCCAGTAAGAGGCCTGTAAGTCATGTCTCCACACTGCATTCAACGACACTAAAATTCACATACTCAAAATCTGTAATATGAGGAAAATCCAGGGGTCAAAAAAAAAAAAGGAAGATCCTTTTTTTTAAGAGTCTTTTTGCATTGAAACAAGACATGCCTTTGACAGAAGCAAATACCTGTCATGTTCTTAAAGAGCAAACGACACTGCTCTTGAGCTCACTCTGATCCACAGGGACCGCTGGGAGGGTTCCCAGGCTGTAGAGCCTTCCAGAGCAGTTCTCCGCAACCCTCTAGAGGAGACTGGTGGGTTTGAACTGCTGACTTGGAGGCTAGCCATCCAGAGCTTACCAGGCTCCGTGTTTTTTGAATTATGGTTGTTTGCTGGAACTTGACACAACAGCAGTGACTGGGACTTTTGCCATAGCTGCAGTGGATTTATGACCCAGTTGTCAGTGACCAATTATTGATGAAGTCTATTGGATTTGTCAGCACCACTAGTGGGAAAAGATGCATTCGCCCAGCTAATGTAAAATGGAATGAAATAGATTAAGACCCTTTATGAAATATTAATGCCCTTTAAATCTGATCATGGTGAGCCTGAATTTGGAACCTCTCATTGGTAGACAGGCTTAATCCCTGCTGTCCGTGGTGGCTGGAGTGTCCATGAACAGGGGCACCCCAACCTCGCAATGCTAGGACCTTCGGAGAATGGTAGCTGCCACCTGCAGGAGGGTGGCTATGTTAAAGCGAAAGATAATGTGGAGGTGGGGTGGGGGGCAAGGAAGAGACTTCTGTTTGTGATAATTTGCTATTTTCCTATTTCTGCGGCACCGTGGTGGCTGCCCTGTTGCTCTGATGCCGGACACTATGCCCCAGGATTGCAAATACCAGCGAAGTCCATCAGCCGATGGCTTTCCTGTGGACCCCAACACAACACTGCCTACTCTGGTGCTGGAAGAGGAGCCCTCTGGGTGAGAAGACATTCTGAATACCCCGGTGGCCACAGTGAACTTGAGCCAAGCAGATGGAACCAGACGGGCTTTCCTTCTATGGCACCTGTGTTCTTGCCAGGGCGGCACTGAAGCGTTGGCGACGGGCCAAACAATCCTCCCGAAGCATGAGCTCTCCCTTCATCGGCATTTTCTCCCGTCATGACCTTTAACTCTGCCCACCATCACTTACACTCTTTCAGAACCCTGCCCACATCATCACCTGACCACCAATGGCACCAGCTGGCATTTTGGAAGGGAAGAGTTCAAAATAGGAAGTTATGGCCATGATAGGAAACTACAGAGAAAGCTTTATAAAATGAAGATTCCCCCCCCCCTCCCAAAAGGTCACTTAATTCCCTATTTGGGCTAGCATTTTCAAAGGAGAATTCTGTGCATGGAATGAAATATTATCCATTCCATTTTAGAACAAGGCAGCATGCTACATTACTGTATTCTGCTAGCAAGAAAAACGCAGCTGAAAATGCGGTTTTGGAGAAAAATCAAGATCTTGACATTTCTGTGAGTTTTTCCTGTTCCTCCGTCACACAGATGGGTGGATGGACAGGGCAAACCTGTTGCCAAAGACTTCCTTAAAGTGTTAAAAAGTGAGTACAGAGGGGAGTGGGTTGGAAAGGGGGGAACTGATTACAAGGATCTACATGTGACCTCCTCCCTGGGGGACGGACAACAGAAAAGTGGGTGAAGGGAGACGTTGGACAAGGTAAGATATGACAAAATGTTAGAAAGCAAAAATGTCACTTTGAGGACTGAGGTGCAACCGGCCAAGCAATGATATTCCCAATGGCCTCGTGTGCTTGGGGAAACCGGGGCGAGTCAGGAAGACTGACGGAGGACGGAAGCCTGTAACTGCGGAGTCGGAGGAGGATGGTAAAGACACCGCCGATGCCGGAAGAACCAACAGACCTCTCTTGGAAGAACGACAGCCTGGATGCTCCTTAGAGTCCACGAGGGTGAGGCTTTGCTGCATGTCCTTCGGACGGAGAGCGGGCTGGACCAGCCCCTTGGAAGGACATCTTGCTTGGAAAAGTGGAGGGTCCGTAAGAGCGAGGAAGACCCTCCATGAGGTTGATTGACACGGTGCTGTGAGGGACCGGGCTACACGCCATCCTGCTGTCCACGGGGTCACCGCGAGTCAGCCGACTAGAAGACAACTCACCAACAAGCAGCCAAAGCTCTGCGTCTACACCAGTCCCGACAGCCAGAGACGTGGGACCCCGAAATTCAAAACTAGGAACACATTTTTTAAAGAAACGTTTTCTTATTCCACCACCTACCTGAGCCGCCATTTCCACGCTTCAGAAATCCACCCAAGGAGAACCAGACCAGTTGGAACCCTGTGCTTCACTCAGTTTTGAGAAGCAGGGGGCGAAGATTGACTATGTGGTGCAGTGGGCAAAGCAACTGGGGCGTGCATCCACCCGACCCCGGCTTCTCTCTCTCTCTCTCTCTCTCTCTCTCTCTCTCTCTCTCTCTCTCTCATCCTGTTCCACACGGGCCCTCTTCCTTAAAGCATGAATACACCTCAAGTGAAATCCGTTTGGGGAAAGAAGCCCCAACAGAAACTCCCATGCCTCTTGTGGGACTGAGGGTTGCAGACCGGGATGAAGAGAAGACCGATTATCCGAGAAGGTGGGGATGACAGTAACGTTCAAGCTGCGAGCTTTCAGACTGTATGTCACAGGGTCGTGGTACCACTAGCCACGGAGCAGTGCGTGTTCTTGATGTTCATAAATCACATTGATTTTCTGTATCGAATAATAGATGGTGCATGACAATAGGCCACATTTTGCCTCTGAAACCTACATCACTGGCTATGATAGGCGGACTTTAGCCAGGCTGTTGTTAGGGGCCATCAACCTGGTTCCAACACATGGTGATCCAACCTGTGCAGCAGACCCACTCCGTGAGTCCGTCCTGACTTACTGTGACCCTGTTGGGCCAAAGAACGATTCGTACTGTCTCTCAGAAAGACAGTGACTGGAGTAAGCGGCCTCATTTTTCTGCTGAGGAACTCGTGGTGGGTTGAAGCCCTGACTTGGTAGTAAGCAGCCTGACACTTTCTGCATGGGGCCACTCGTGGTTGGGTCAGCAAGATTTATACTTACCAGATTTTATCACACGATCATGTAATAATCGTGATCTAAAAGGTGTTGGGTTTTTTTTTAGCGGGGAGTGGTGGTCAGAAAGTTCAAATCGGTCATGGGGCCACTTCTAGGATTCTCCATGCTTACAGACTCCCTATCTGCAAAAATCATCTCGGTGCTGAAACGAGTGAGCAAAAGCCCAATCAACACTCACAGCGCTTTCTCAATCATTCGAGTGGCGTGGCAGGGCAAGGACGGATGACAGCAACACCTGAAATCGTAGGCCGGCCCTCAGCAGGGACAACTGCCTTCCCCTTGCAGGACAAGGGGCAGTGCAAGTCTTCCTGTGAGCACAGCCGGCTCCTCTCTGCTCCACACAGAGCCTCAGAGACTTCTGGGCTGTGGTGACCATGTCAGTCCACGCTCTGGGATGCTTCAGCTCGGAGAACACTGGGCCTCGCCCAGCAAATGTGATGTCGACGAGGTCCCAATACTCATTTCTGAACTGACATCTGACACCCCGATGTGCTAATATTGGAGGAGACGGTAAAGGCGCTGGAGCTTAGATTGCTGGCAGCGTCCTGAAGAGAGTCCTTATAGGAGTGGGGTGATTAGAGGAGCCCTGGGGATGCTGTGGGCACTTAGACTAATCTTGCACCACAAGATATGCTGTGTGTGGCCCTGGTGGTACTGTGGTTACACATTGGGCTGCTAGCCGCAAGGTTAGCAGTTCAGGACCACCAGTTACTCCACAGTGGAAAGATGAGGCTTTCTACTCCTGTGAAAGGGTTCCAGCCTCTGAAAACCACAGGGGGAGTTCCACTGTGCCCCGTGAGTCAGAAGAGACAGTGGGTTTGTCTACTGAGTGGCAGTGAGTGTGGTTTGCGTTTTGGTGGCACAGTGGTGGAGTACTCAACTGCTAACTAGAAGGCGGTGATTTGAATACACTCTCTACTCTGTGGAAGGAAGGCCTTGTTAGTCATCCGCTCCTGTGGGGAGTTAAGACTAGGAGGCTTATGAGGTAATGCTATTCTGTCACAGAGGGTCCTTATGAGGTAGAATCCACCCCGTGCAGTACAACAATGAAGTGATTATAAGATGAAGCCATGTAATCTATAGGTCAAGATGGGTCCGCACGTTCCAGAAACGTATCTAGGTGGTATGTATTTTACACAATATTTTTTAAAATGTGTGTTGGGGCCAAGAAAGAAAGAAGAAACCCCCTCGAAGAAATCTGCCATCCATTCTTCTAATAATCCTCAGGAAACAGAGATGATAATTCCTTAAGATGTTCTCTTTTTAAAAAAAGTATGGATTTGAAAATGAGTTTTCTCACAATATCACAATGCTGACAGCACCCCTGGTTTAGGTGTGGTGCTATCAAAGCTGGTGCCAGTGGATTGTGTAGATTAATAGCTTATTGAGAAACTGCTTGGTCGCTTTCTTTAAGACCAAGGCTCCAGGCAAAAGAAAGCCAGGTATGTGTGTGTGAGCTCGGAAGGGCTCTTTCCTTAAAAATTAGAGGCACTCTGGTTTTCCCAGTGATGTTTCTTTAGCTTAATGGTACCTTTGGCTCTGCTGGCAGGCACTGATGGCTGGGGTGGGGAAGGATTCCGAATCGGTGTTATGTGGAGTGTCTAAGCAGCCATCTGCTGTCATCACCATCAGTGGTCCCAAGGCTCCGTTCTAAGTTACCTCCATTCCTCCCTTTTTAAATGGTTCTTAAGCAATGAGGCCATGGGGGCTGAACTTGTGAATGTGCAGAATCAAACTGCAGCTGCATTGTCTCTTTCTCCGTGCCTACAATGCCACATTGGAACCAGCATCAACACGTGCACGGTCTGGTTGGTAACCAACCAAACGTCCCTACCACTGTGTGCCCACTGAAACACAAGGACTCAGGGCCCTGGCAGCATCGACCTTAAGTTTTCTGCAGCGTTCTCTCTTGCTCGCCATTGTCAGTGATCCTTGGATCAAAGTCTCACCCATGGCCCCTCACTGCCAAGGTGATGAGAGTGGTCTCATGCCCCAAATGGTGGGTGGGTCTTTCACTCTCAGCTTTCGTCTTCTTGTGTGTGGCTGGGATGCTGGAAGCTGTGCCCCCAGTAGCTCAAACGCCAGCAGGAATGCCAACTTCTACCGCCGAGAATCGATCACACATACAACCCGGAGGCATTGAAATGATGCAGGTGCCGAATGTGAACATTAGAATCCAAGAAGGAATGAAGAGATCATCATAGGCATATGTTGTTCCTCTCTACGGTACGCTGTGTGAAATAGGATGTCGCGTGAATCGGACTGCACTGGAACATCTAGGGAACTACGTCCAGTCATCTTTGTCTTTGTCATTGCCGCAGTCACCACTGCTGTTGCCACTGCCACCACCTGACTAGTGGACAAAGCCTGCAAGCTCACCCCAGGGCTGTGCTTGCTTGCTCACGTGCAAACCCCACCCAGGCTTCAGTACTGCGAGTGTCTCGGTTTGGGGCTTTTAAGACATTCAGGGGAAATAATACCCCAAAGGATTACTGGGTTCTTTTAAAAAGCAAAACAAAACACCCATGAGACTATGGGCATATACTGTATATACTCGAGTATAAGCTGAGTTTTTCAGCACATTTCTAATGCCGTTTTTGTGGTAAAATTAGGTGCCTTGGCAGATATTTGGGTCGGCATATACTTGAGCATATACGGTACATCTTCAGACATTGTATGAAAGGACATTATGCGATGCATACCTGCAGTTAGAAAACATGGCTTTGGTGACAGCAATAATGCAAGAGATTGCATGATAGAAATTTGCAACACCGATGACCTGGTCATTGGAAATATCTTTTCCAACAGCCTGAGTGGTGACTAGACGCATGAAGCTCACCGATGGAGTACACAGGACTCATCTCTCCGTTAGCTGTGGGGGGAGTTGATGGACACAAGCAATGCCATCAACCGAGGGCCAAGTGTGGAACAGACCAGCAATTGTTCATATGCAAGTTCAAATTGAGCGTGAAGAAAATCAGACAGATACAACCGTGAGTATATCTCACCCGAGAGAGCATCCCAGTAAGGGATTTTGCACATTGCGCACACTAATGGCCAGACGAACTGTGGACTAACATCAAGGACATCGTACGTGAAGAAAACTGAAGGTCAATACAGACAGGAGGGAAACAAGTCCAAAGGTGATGTCAAGGTAGACTCTGAAGCGTGCTCTTGAGCCCACAGAGCTGAAGCAAGCAAAGGAAACAAGGACCTAAAAGGGCCGAAGGGGAGAGTTCAGCAGACAGAGGAAAGAATGAATGAAATGTGCAAAGACTGCATTAGAGAACCCGTATGGAGGGACAGAGTTAGCATTTCTCCAGCTGAAAGAACTGACGGAGACACTCCAGCCTCCAGTTGGAATCTTGAATAATTCTGTTAAGAAGAATGTTACTGGGGGTTGGGGGTGGTGATGGTGGGGTGGTGGGGGGGGGATGAGAAGTGGATACCAGGGGCTCAAGTAGAAAGCAAATTTTTGAGAATGATGAGGCAAACAAATGTACAAAGGTGATTGACACAATGGATGTATGTGTGGATTGTGATAAGAGTTGCATGACCCCCAATAAAATGATTTAGTAATAATAATAATAATAAAGAATGTTACAATGTTCAATGATTCAGGAATCATCAAAGGAAGATGGAAGGATCCCCGAGTCACGGTGCCAAGGAGTTGGTTAATGTCCAACCATTTCAGGAGACAGCCTAAGAGCAAGAACCAATGGCGCTGAAGGAATAAACCCAAGCTTCACTGTAGACAAGGGTGGGAAGAACAGGTCTAGGAACTGACATAAAACCAGCTGAAATGTTTTCACAACTAAATGCACCACTGGAAGGGCTCGCGTTTATATGCCACAGTATTTAGAAGACAGCCCCCTGCTCAAGCCACTGGAAGAAATCCATATTTGTGCCTATTCCAAAGAAAAATGACTCAAAAGGATCCAGAGTTATCTTATAATGTCAGAGCCTGTGTGCCAGTAACATTTGGCTGACCATCAAAGACTCTCTCAGCAGTACACTGCCAGGGAACAGCCAGAAATCCAAGCCCGGTTCAGAAGAGACCAGGAATGAGGGGACCAGTGTTGACGGCTCTTGGTTGAGATTGGAGAATACCAGGAAGGCATTTACTTTACTTGTATTTCATTGACCCTGCAAAGGCTGTGTGGATCATAACAAAAAGATGGATAACATTGTAAAGAGTAGGAATTCCAGAATAATCAATCCCACACGGAAACGGTTCATAGACCAAGAGGCAGTTGTTCCAACAGAAAGAGTAGATACCATGTGGTTTAAAATCGGGAAATGTGTGCATCAAGGTTGTACCTTTTTACCAGACTTGTCAAGCTGCATGCTGAGCAAACCACCCAAGAATCTGGGTTATGTGAAGAAAACTGCAGCATCAGGCTCAGAAGAAGGCTCATCCACAACATGCGAAACACAGATGCTTGCTGAAAGTGAAGAGGAGTTGAAGCATTTATTGATGACGACTGAAGGCTCCAATCTTCTGTATGGATTACATTTTGACAGAAAGAAAACAAACATTCTCACAACTGGACCACTAAGAAATATCATGGGGGAAAAAAAAGGAGAAAAGAAAAGATTGAAGTTCCCGAGAATTTCAATTTCCTTGAATCTACACCGCCATGGCCCATGAAACAGCATCTAGCATTTGCAAACCACTTGCCAGGGGAAACCCTGATAGCAAAGACCTCTCAAAGGCGTTAAAAAGCAAAGGAGTCACATTTAAGACTGAAGAGCACCTGACACAAGCCATGGCCAGTTGATCGCCTCATATGTGTGAGAGAACGGACAATGAATGAGGAAAACCGAAGAGGAAATTAGTGCCTTTGCATTGGGGTGTTGGCTAGGAATACTGAATAGACACACCATGAGGAAACAACAAACCGGTCTGAGATGTTTAGAAGAAGCCCAGCTGTCTTCTCCGTAGAATGGAAGACGGTGATGCTATGTCCCCTGTCCTTTGGACGTGTTATCAGGAGATACCAGTCCTTGGAGAGCGGCATCATGCTTGGTGAAGTGGAGGGTTGGTAAAGAAGAGGAAGACCCCCACTCGATGGACGGAGCCAGTGACCGCAGCAACGGGCTCACGCACAGCACTGGCTCGGAGGATGGCACAGGCCAGGCTGCAGTTTTGTTCTGTCACGTGTCAGGGAGCGATGCGTTGGCATCTACTGAATGACACCCGACAAAAGCAATTTCCCCCAGCGTTCTTCATTCTTAATATAAATGTCCATGCATTTCCCTCCTAGAGGAGAAAAGAAACTTGGGGGGGATACACAGAAATGAGTTGGGGCCCAAAGGGTTTGTGGCGAAGACCAGCTTCCTTTGTGGAATCAAGTTGCACAGTCTAAGGAGGGAGGCCATCTGACAGCTCGTGGGTAAACTACGAACAAGGAAGCCTGTGTCTGATTTTTCCTCTCCGTTTCTCATGGACCATTGTGGGGAAGCTCTGATTGCTCCAATCGGCACAGGCAAGAGATACTGTGAAAATGAAGGAGTGATGGCTTTTTGTTCCTGGAAATATCGTTTGGCTTTGAGACCTCTCTCAAGTCCATGGTGCAATAGGTTATAAATTGAGCAGCTAAGCCCCAGTCAGATGTGGGAACCCACTCGCTGCCCCGTGGGAAAGACGAGCTGACCATTTCTGCAAAGGCCTCAGTCTCCCAGGCAGAGAGGGGCAGCTCTGCTCTGATTGGCCCCATGAGTTGGAACCGATTCTGCGGCAGTGGGCTTGGGGATAGAGTCCTTGGATGGCCCAAATGTTAAGGATGGTGGTTCACATCCACCCAGAGGCACCTGAGAAAGCCTGGTGGATCTCTGTCCAAGATGTCATAACTACTGAAAATCCACGTCATGTTTTCTACTCTCTAACACAAGTAATGGACCTGAATCAACCCAGCAGTCTGTGCTGGTGGACCACCTTATCCAACAGCGAGCCAGCAAGAGTGCATACGATCCTGGTTTCCATAGGAACACGGACACTTCCGGTTTCCAAGCACTACCCTCCTTGCCCTGTACCCACCCTGTCTAGGAGCCTAGCTGTCAGGTTAAGTTCCAGTTCAAATGTAGCCACCAACTCACAGGGTCGTTCAGCCTTTCTGATCCGTCGCTGCCCCTGCTGCCGTAAAGTTGGGGTCTCGAGGCCTGCGTCATCCGTTCCTGACGGCACACCGAGTTAGGAGTCTCCAGAGACCTCAGGCGTCAATTAAGCCTGGTGCCCATGAGAGCACTTGAGAAAATAACTCTGTGTGTGTGTCCCCAGTTATCACCATGGAGAGCATTTGCCAATTGCCTTTGTATAACGAAAGGCTCCTCTCCAAAAGTGCTTGTTACAAGGGCCAATAGAAGGTAGGAATCCTCCCTCCCAACCCCATGCTGAGAGCAGCGATGGTCAAATAACCCCGCACCGTGCGTGACTGAGGAATGGCACAGGGACTTGGAAGGCGAGAAGGTCGTGGGCTGGCCTCTGAGCTCTACGTGGTATTGGTCTCATCCACTGTCTCCACACGGGCTTGATCCCGGTAATGGCTTGCAGGGGAGTTGGAAGGGCTAATGGCCTGATGCGCGAGCAATGTGCACGGAACTGGTCAATAAGCAGAGATCACCAGCATTACAACACTGTCCTTGGACATCAGACGTCACTGAAAGTGAAGTCATAAAGTCAGCGAGAACGAGTGGCCCGCTGCCTGAGATGGAGGGCCCCAGGAGCGTCAGCAGTGGACCCAAACACATCAGCAATCAGGAAGACGGAGCCAGGGGCGGGCAGTGCTTCCTTCTGTCGCATGGGAGTCAAAAAGCGCCGACCCCCACAGCGATCGCTACACACGAACAGCACAGGGGCGTGAAGATGCTACTACGGTCTGAATATAGATTTGGCTGTTGCAGCAAAAGAGTACATTTAATGACTCATCTATTTATAGATACATTTGTTTATATGAGAACATTCATTTCCCTATCAAACTTCCATCTGGACTGGCAATGGCATCTATTCCCTGGGAAGACATCTGCGGTCCAGGTTTTGAGTGATGTGTTGTTGCTGGGTCATCCATTAACTGTTGTTCTACATTCCGGGCACAGCGACATTACATTGTGTCCTTACAGACAGTCCGCGGAGGAGTGGGCAAGGGAAGGCAGACCCCTCTCTCTTAAGGTAGGCCCGAGAATTGCACTCATTTTTTTTGCTCACATTCAATGGACCAGAGTTTATTCCTATGATCACATTTATGGCCAATGGAGGCTTGGAAATATCTGGAAAAAAGCAGTCTCACCACTTTGGTCATTCTTCCGTGCTTTCAACACATGCAGTTCTACAGTAACCTCTTGTATAAGGCTACTCTCCGAATTTTATTTTGCTTGAATGTTAGGTTCTAAAT
>NW_022111312.1:15935567-15936705 GCF_000313985.2 Echinops telfairi
TCCCTGGATTTATGGTTTTTAAATAAAAAAGAAATCTATTAGCTCTCCCTCTCTGTTCATTAACTTTCCAGCAGATAGGGGCTACATTTCTCATTAGAGCTCTCCAAGGTAGCGTGGGGGGAAAGAGAGAAAGAAAGAGGGGTAAATGAGGGAGAAGTTCGACACAAACCAAAACACAGAAAATGCTCACCCATCAGCACTTCTGCTAAAAAGCCATCATTAAGGAAGAAAACTTGAAAATTGCAGGAATGAGGTCATGATTTAATTGATACACGTTGCAGCCACCTGCTCACCCTATTTTCCGGGGTAAGTGTGTGGGATGAAGCAATTCCTTTGAGGAAAGGAACAGTGCTTGCTGTCTTAGGTGTGCAAACATTTGAGGTTCGTTCCGTCCCCATCTGGCCTGCCCAGCACGTGTCACCGCCCGACAGCAAGTGGACACCAGCAGCAGCTGCGGTATCGGAACGAGAGCAGGGCCCCGTCCTGAAGAGCCCACTGTGCCAATGGGGCCTTGGTTCCAGGTGGGAAGGCACCCGCAGGTAGGACCGACTCATTCTGGGAGCAATCATCGAATGGCCACCAAGTGGGATGGACCAGGGCTGTGGCGAGTTTCCCCTGGTAACACATCTCCCACTGGCGCCTGGCTTTGCTTAGGTTCCCACCAGACCAACCAAGCCACTGCGTGGGGCTGATCCCCACACAGGAGCGTTCTGAGACCCTGCCGATCTTGACAGGAGAAACTTATCTTTCTCCCATGGAGCCGCCGATGGGTTTCAACCTTTGATCTCTTGGTTAGCAGTCCATGGCTCTGCCCCACAGGGCCTCCAGGGATCCTGGGGCATGAAGGGGAACATGAAACGGGAGCTACCAGGGGCTTCAGAAAGCGTGGGGAAATTGCCCACTCTCACCAGGCTCCATTGTCCACCCACTTTGTGAAGCCCCTCACCTACATGTCCAGCTTGCAAAGGCAAGCCTGGGACTCACCAGTGCTGGCGCAGGGCTGGCACATTGTTTATTTCCCACGTTACATTTTGACTGAAATGGTACCCCCTTCAGTACGCATAGTTTTTAGGTGGGGAGAAGAGGTTAGGGTTATTTATTTAAAACCATCTATTTAGAAATTAATAACAACCTTGCT
>NW_022111312.1:15939334-15941428 GCF_000313985.2 Echinops telfairi
GAGCAAGTTTTAGGAGCACTTCTAGACTCCGTTAAGACTGCGGTCTCCTGAAAAGCAGCCAGTAAGATCTCTATGGACCACACTTCGGACCTGACCAGTGTGATTAGCACAGAGAACCGACTGTGCGGGGCCAGCCATGAGCTGGGGGAACAAGCCCAGACAGGTCTGGACAACTGCCTGGTTGACACAAGTCTCGTGAGCAAAAATCGCTGGTCATGGGTCAAGGCTATTGAGTGGTGGGGATCGTTGGCTACACGCATCCAGACGTGTGGAGGCTGTTACCACGACAATGGCTGGAAGAGTCCTGAAGTCACTCACTGAAACACACTACTAAACAAGCTTCAATCCACTCCATCAGCAAGAGGGAAAAACTATTTTTAATCACCTACTTGACAAACGATTGAGAGAGTGCAAAAATTATTCATAAGAGATGAAAATGACAGTCCAAGTCTATTAATTTTGTCTTCAACAATTCACCAGGGAGATGTCCTCTGTACCCGTTGAGCAATTGTGAACCTTCTCCTAGCGGGAGGGAGAAACCACGGACAAAAGAGTGGTGTTGCAGGGCCTGTGATTAGTAGATACGAGGGGAGCACACCAACGCCCATAAAACGTAACGCACATGCTCCAGTGGTCCTCTGCCACTACAGGGAGTGCAGGCACCCGGCCTTCGCAGACGGCAGTCCGTATCCGAGACACTGGTGGGGTAGAGTGTTAGCATGATTGACTACTAGCCCAAAGGTTGGTGGTTCAAGTCCCCCCGGGGACCACACCTTGGAAGAAAGCCTTAGCCATCTACTTCCCCCAAAGCAGCCATTCAAAACCCTGTGGGGTGCAGATTACTCCGACACACAGGTTGCCCTTCCTTACATCAGCTAGACGACTTCTTACATCACGTTATTTGCTTTTAAGGAGCCCTGGTGGCACCGTGGCTATGAGCCCACCGCTGCTCCATCCAGGAAGCCGTAGCGCTCCGCTTCTGTCAGGAGCTCAGCCTTGGAAACCAGACGGGGCCGTGCGAGGACTGCTGTTGGTCAGAGTGATGCCACGGCAGTGGGTCTGGTTCTTATATGTTATCATCATTTTGTGGTGTTTTTTTATATTGCATTCAGAATTCATACCCCTCACCCCCACCCAGACCAGTGTTCGAGGCGCAGTCTGCCCTGGTGTGGGGGCCTAAACCGGGTCCTTCCTCGCGCACGTCCCTCATCCACGAGTGAGCCCCTGTGCTCTTTCTGTTGCTCGGACAGCTCAAGAGCTGGGACGTTCCTGCTGCGCCTCAGAAAAATCAGCGGCTGGGAGGCATCGGAAATATAGCAGAGGCGGGAGAGGGAAGCTAATGGGGGCACGGCGGGCCGGGGGCGTGGATGAGTAGTTTCGACTGTGGAATACAGAGTTAATGATCTGAAATGTAAACTCCCACCCAAGTTACAATAAAAAAAATAGGGCTGGCTTTATCTTTCCCGAGGAAATCTGAACCTGGACAGTGTAGAAGAAGGAACAATAAGAAACTCCCCCCAAGTCTCCTTTGCTTCTACACTTCGCCGCACCTCTCAGACGGTGGCGTCCGTTCAACTCAGGGTTCTCTCCACACGACTGCTTGGGGTTTTATCTTCTGCTTGCAGTTCCTGTCCAAATCACACAAACTCACTCTCCCTTGGTGATAAAACAGTGGATGGCTAACTCCCACAAAGCCCACAGGCTTCTCTAATCAGAGGTGGTGAATATATTTGGCCTGCTCTTTCGGTCTGGGTGACATCCTCTTAGGAGGAAGCTGCCAAGATTCCAGGTGGTCCCTTTCAAATGAGGGAACTGCACGGTGTCTCGCCAACCCTGGATGCCCACTGCTGCCCCAGCCGAGGACGCGAATAGTGGTCCAGGCAAAGCAGCTGGTTCTCCTTGGGGTTCTTTTCTCGCTGGATGCTTCGAGAAGTCACAGAGGTGGCCAGACCAGTTGCTGCCTCTATGGGAAAGTGACGGACCCAAAAGTCCTTTTCTGTCCCATGAAGGCTAGTGGAAGATAAGCTATCAACCTGGTCATAGATCCTCGGAACAAAGAAGCGATTCAGTTAAAATTGTGGTTGCTCGGGACGG
>NW_022111312.1:15942157-15953780 GCF_000313985.2 Echinops telfairi
AAAACACCTTGGCTGTGGCCAGTTTTCGACAACTGTCAATAGGAGAGATGCTCTAGATACTGGATCCTTGGTGGCACCGTGGTTAAACACTGGGTTTCTCCATGACACAGCAGCAGTTCCTTGAGAAGTGGCCAGCTGCTCTTGGGAGAGAGAAGAGGCGGTTTTCTTCTGGGAAGAGTTACAGCCTTGATGATCCCACAGTTCTCCTCTGTCCTGCAGTATCCCTCTGAGTCAGAACTGACCTCATGGCCATCGGTATAATTCTGTAAACATCGGTGTGCAAGGAGAACCCTTCTCTTTCCTGCAGCCCTGGGGGTCCCCGCTCCTTGGACTTTGTAGCTCTAGCTGTATCTCTGTATGGTTCTGTGACTACGTCTCTGCATGTAAAGCTATGCTGGCATAGGCGGTAAAACTACGGTGCGGGTGCCACGGACGCACAGATAGATGAGTCAGTGGGTAGAACCATAGGAAGGTAGACTGAAATGCCATGGTGTAAGCCTCTCGGTCCCATGCCCACACCTCCTACCTACTCCCCACCAGGAAGTTCTTATCGGAAAAGCATACAGATTCTCGAGTCCGAAGGAGGGAGGGCTACTTCAGTATTCATGCCTGGGCGCTAGCTGCAGGGAAGGGAAGTCGTCTGTGTCCTTCCTTCCTGGCCCCAGGGAGGCTGACCCTAGACACCGACTAGTGGCTGATGAATATTTATGAAAACTGTCACTTCAATTAAAAGATAAATGCTCCAAGCTCAATTAATTGGGCGGAAGCAAAAAAGACTCCCTTGCATTCTGAAAGATAACAAATGGGGGGCAGAGGTGGCCTTTGTTTCCGAGCCACTGAAAACACTCAAGCGTGGCAGGTGTGGGGAGGGAACATATCGGGGAACATTTCTAAGCCAGCAATCTTAGCACACAGATTTGCCCTCTTGGCTCGCGGGCTGGGTCACCAGGGAGTGGGGCTGCATTGCCAAAGAGCAGCCCCACAGACTCTTATCAAGCAGACAGCCGCACCGCCAGGCAATTCGTGATCATTTGTAAATAACACGGAGCTCCGTCTCACACCACGGCACACCACCGAGCTTGCTGAGGGTGGGGTTCCCTCCCCGTTGGCTCGCAGAGATGGGGGCTGATGCTCAGGAGGTGAGAGCAGTCACTCTTGGATGTTGGTGTTCCTTTGTCAGAGGAAGGGGGAACTCTAGGCCGTCTCAGACCAGCAGAGATGCTCTGGCCAGGCCCAGAAACACGATGCTACTCCTGTTCAGAATTCACCTTTCAGAGTGATTCACACCACAAAGGGAGTGCTCCCTGCCTTAGAGTTGACTGACTCATGCGACCCAAGAACGGAACCGCCCTCCTCAGACACTCCGAGCCCGGCTCGCCTATCCTCCCACGTGCCTCTGGGTGGACCTGGATGGACCTCTCATCTTCTGGTGAGTAGTGGAGTGCCTAACCATCTGTGCCACCCAGGACTCCTATAAAGGGAGGAGGCTGTGTAATGCTATCATGTGAGGGAGAGCCGGGAATACTGCTGAGAATGGCTGCTCGAGAGGGAGTTACATTGAACACGGTGATGGGGGAAACGAGGAAGGCTACACTTTGAGACCTAGAACCACTCCCAGACTTCCCAGCTGTTGGTCTTCTGTCCAATACAACCAACCAACCAACCAACTCACTGCCATCGAGTCAGTGCTGACTCATGGTCGCCCTCTGTGGGTTCTGGGAACTGTTTATGGGAGTAGAAAACCCAGTCTTTCTCCCAAGAAGCTGTTGCTGGTTTCAAACTGCCTACCATGCAATCGCAGCCCAATGTTTAACCACTGCCCCACCAGGGACGCTCAACTGTATTCAAGCCATGTTCAGCAGAATATTCTGAAGCTTTTTTGCTGAAGGTGGTCTGGCATATCCAGTTCAATTTTCCTTTTTTAAATTTTAATAAAATCATTTTATTGGGGGCTCTTACAGCTCTAATAACAATCCAGAGATCAATTCCATTAAGCACCTTTGCACATATGTTGCCATCATTATTTCCAAAACGCTTTATTTCTACTTGAGCCCTTGGTATCAGTTTATCTTTTTCCACCTCCCTCCCCCACCCTTGTAAACCCTTGATAATTTATAAATTTTTATTTTCATATTTTACACCATCCAGTCTCCCTTCACCCACATTTCTGCTGTTTATGGCCTTGACTCTCTTTCTGCTTAACTCTCTAGCATGGTATCCTCTACATTAGACAATTTCCCGTTATCACTCCTTTATTCTAATGCATATGAGCTTCTCTGTCCTTCATCAGAAAACTCACAAACTCGCCCTCAGGAAATCTGAAAAAGTAATGCCGTGCTGAAGGGTTAAATTCATGCACCCCCAACTCATCTTCCAATATGAGCAACAGACAAGACTTTCCACATGTTGCTGAAACATTTTAGAATGAAATCAAAACTGGGGAGAGGGGAGGAGGGGCTCAGGTGTTCTTTCCATAAACGTGCCTTTGCCGAATGGGTTCCCACTGAGAGCAACCCCACATCACAACAGTGTTCTATGCCTGGTCCTGTGCCATCCCCCCAATCACTGCTATGTTTGAACCCCTCGCCTTTGGTACCCATTAAATGACAGCTATTGATAAAACGTTACACGCAACACACCGATACAGACTTGAATGTGCTAGTGTATCTTTACTTGGATGGTAGCAATGATCTAATTTCTCTGAAGGAGAAGGCACTGGATGCTTCACAGTTCCGAGGACACAAGTGTCACAAGAACACCAATGGAAACAGGGTGTAGCTAGCTGGCAAGATGGAAACGAGCAACTTAGATGTGGCGTCCCCTTCAAGGGGTGTAAATTTCACACTGACCCTTTATCTATCTAACAAACAACGACTTTGCTGACCCGTAGCCCAGAGGTCATTCAGTAGTGAGGAAGGGAAAATGCCCCTGCTTACTTCATCTTTTAAGTTTCAAATTGCATTGTCCAAAGTACTGCATCATTTTTTCATTAAGATATAAAAGGGTACAGGAGATCTGAACATATATGTGCTTGTAACTGTCATAAAAAGTAATTCAGAAATCGGAATTTTTTATTTGCTACTGAGAATGACAAGAACAAGGGAACACTGCATGGTTGAATATCAGAAAAGGTGTGTGTCAGGGTTTTATCCTTTAAGCATACTTATTCAACCTGTATGCTCAGCAAATCATCAGAGGAGCTGGATTTGATGAAGAAGAATGTGGCATCGGGATTGGACAAAGGCTTATTAATATGCAAATGTGATATGCAAATGACACACCCTTACTTGCTGAAAATGAAGCACTTCCTGATGAAGATCAAGGATTGTAGTCCTCAATATAGATTACAACTCAATGTAAAGAAGACCAAAATCCTCACAACTGGACCAAGAGGTAACATCATGATACTGTATATACTTGAGTATAAGCCGCCCGAATATCTGCCGAGGCACCTAATTTTACCACAAAAACTGCATAACGATTGTGCTGAAAAACTCTGCTTATACACGAGTATATACCTTCAATGGAGAAAAGATAGAAATTATCAAGGATTTTGTCTTGCTTGAATCCACAATCAATACTCGTGGAAGGAGCAGCAAAAGATCAAAAGACACTTTGCATTAAGTAAACTAGCTGCACAGGATCTCTTTAGAATCCTGAAAAGCAAAGATGTTGCTTTGAAGACCAAGGTGTGTCTGACCCAAGCCACGGTATTTCCAATTGCCTCATATGCATGTGAAAGTTGGACATTGAATAAGGGAGACTGAAGAAGAATTGATACAAATGAATTGTTGTGGCAGAAAAGAATATTGAAAGTACCATGGATGCTAATAAGACAAACAAATGTGTCTTGGAAGGAGTAAGGCCAGAGTGCTTTAGAGGCAAGGACAGCAAGACTTCCTCTTAAATACTTTGGACTTCTTGCCAAGAGAGATCCGTCCCTGCAGGAGGACATATTGCTTGGGAAAGTGGTGGGACAGTGAAAAAGAGGGAGGCCCTGGGTGAGATGGATTGCCACAGTGGCTGCAACCAGGGGCTTAGACAGGATCAATTGTGAAGATGGTGCAGACTGGGGAGTGTCTCCTATTGTGCATGGTGCCCTTACAGGTCAATGACACATAACAATACTAACTGAAAACGACAAAGAGGATCAGTATGACAGGAAGAGTTGTCACTATTATTAAGTGATTCAAAAGAGAAAGGCAAGGGGAGATGGAGAAACACATGACCAAACCAAACACAAGCTGTTGAGTTGATTGATACCTAGGGAGTCAATATTTTCCCAATGGAACAGGTGGTGGGTTCAAGCCATCTGTGTTCTGGAAAGCCACCCAGTATTTAACCCACGAGTCTCCAGGACCTCTTCCGAAGCACATGAGACCTCTGCAACACAACGGTGGTAGAATTGATCATATATAAGTGACTTCTCAAGACTAGCCTTTAGGAAACGTCCTAGAATTTTCTGAAACCCAAGAACCAATGAGTGAAAGAGCAACATTCTTTGATGGCTACCAGGGCTGGGAAGGGGAGAGTAAGCACTAACCAGAGGGGCAGTAAGCACTAACTTGGGTGAAAGGGGAGTCCATATGGGATAAGAGGAAGGTCAGCAAAAGTGAGAGGGGCCGGGAAGACCCTGGGGGATTGCAAGCACTCACAGTAATACACTGTTACCTAGGCAATGCTGCAGTCATCGCGATCTACCGGTAGATGTGTGGACAGGCATACAGCCTGAGTAGGTGTGTGTGGAGGGGGGAGTGGGACACAGAGTGGGAATGTACCCATGAATATGTATGTTTGACAGGAGGTATTTATACATGGATGTTTACCTTTGTTGCAAATATATTCATGACAAGGTTGGAGCGAGGGCAAAGTTATGAAAACTTCTTAGACATAAACATCTTGACGGAATGAGTCCTTCGGCCTCGGGGTCAGGACCAGTCTCAAGAGACACCTTGGTCGATTGGCATCACGCAGCCCACCAAGACAATGAATGCTGTACACCCTACATTGGTAAGCTGCCACCAGGGTGCTAAACGCTCATGAGCAGCCACCTTAGGTGCAGCCACTGCTCTCTTCCTGTGCAGAGGGAAGCAGAGCGACTACAACCAGAGACGCATCCATGCAATGAGCCCAGTGGGCCGAGAGAACATCAGTCTCCATGCTCCTGAGATCCGGAGAACTAGACAGAACTAGAACTGCTACCAAGAGCAACTGCTTTGGGTGGGAGAAAATAAATAAAACAGAATCACAGAAAAGGCCAGGCTTACTGGTCAGCTAGAGACCAGCATGATACTGATCAAGACTCAACTCCATGGTTCCCTTTTCCGCCAAACAAGAGACAGGCCTTCGAGGTGAAGCCCGACACTAAGCATGTAGGAACACCTAAGCACAATCAACCATTTGAGATCGAAAGGGCAACATCTGTCCAAGGATAACCTTCAGAGAGGAGGAGGACTGGAAGCAGGCAGCACAGGAAAGACGTGAGATTAATGGCTGTTTCTCGTGGGAAGTGCAATCAATGAGATGAAACACACTGCATCTATGTGTTGAATGGAAAATTGATTTGCTCTGTAACTCTTCCCCCAATTCACAAGAAATCATTTTCCAAGAGGAGGGAGACATCAATGTGTGTAATTCTTCTGCTTCCCCTCCAGGCCCTCACTGTTCGTCTCCATCTTCTTGACCCTAGAAGGCTTCCCTGTGGAGCAGCCTTATCAACTAATCAACGCTTCTGGTTGGCCCTGTCTCCAGAAAGCTCACCTGCAGCGAATCAGGGGGAGGTAGAAGTGCAAGATTCCTCTGTCTCACTGCAGGTTTTCCACAAACTGGCTGGGCTCTGAGACCAATGATGCATTTCCATCCAGCCCTCTCTACCCGCATCTGTCAGCCCTAGGTGTGGGAATACCTCCAGCAATAATAGCTCTGAGCAGCCGCGATCCCTCTGGCAACCTCCGCCAGCACCTTTGCAGACAGGCCCTTGGTGAGTCTAGTCCCCAAGGACAGATCTTAATCCATCACTGAGTAATTATCAATACATTTATAATAACCTCCAGATCGAGTGTACTCCATATACCACTTACATTGCCTGCAAAGGCCTGCATGGACATGAGTAACAACGGAATTTTCAGGTGTTGTCTTCAAGGGAAAACAGTCAATTAAATGGTTATTACGTGGGCCATCACCGGGACTCTGAGTCACACTCTTCTGGAAACTCAGCCCGGGCTGTTCCGTTTTCATATTCAACCCGGTTCATTGAAGGAGCAGAGACAGTCCTGTGACTTCTTTGCAGAGCCTGGGGAAATCCCTGCTCCAAGATTCCTCCTTGTTTCTCCTCGGCACTGGAGAATCTAAATCCTCTCCCCCAAGTCAACAGATCAGTTTTATAAAGATGGGACACGTGTATGCGCGTTCCTTCCGTTGTTCTGGGTCACAGGATTCCGTGTTTTGCAATCAATGTAGACACGTCTGCCACTGGAAAGTCGCTGTTTGGGGGAGGTTGAAGAACGCTGCCGAGCTGTAAACATGCTTTTATCTGAACGGCACAGTCAGAGGTTCTGACCTCCATAGAATGAAGCCGGCAGAACACAAATCGTCAGGGATGTTGGGGGTTGTCCATTAGAGTGTCGGATATCTTATTATCATGTGCTGAAAGACCTCTTTCCCCCCAAAAATCTAGCTTTTAGAAAGTTTCGGGTAATTAAATCAGAGCTGGATCCAAGTCAGAGTGTCCTGCCTGGTGCAGGTGGCTGACATCCTCATGTGCTAACCTCTGCTAACAGCCAAGTGCCCTCACCTTTGTGCCAGCCCGGGACTCATGTAGGTCACTCACCAACGTGTCCTCCTTTTCTTTCCCGGGCTTGGCACAAAACAGGTACGTGCGATTAGATAGAGAGAACCAGGGCATAGCGTAAGATACACTCAGTATATCTTAACGTGAAAGAACTCGAGAGAAAAAATTCAAGTCTCGAGTTGCAGTATCACAAGAAAGATTCTATGGGAAAAACATTGAACGACGTGGGCAGCATCAAAAGAAGCAGGAAAAACTACTCGGAGTCGCTGTACCACCAACAACTGGTCGACATCCAACCCTTTCAGGAGGTCGCATATGAGCAAGAACCAATGGTACTGAAGGAAGAAATCCAATCTGCACCGAAAGCATCATCTAAAACCAAATACCAACTGAAATGTTTCAACAGCTGATGAAGCGGCCATCTGTGCCAAGAAATTTGGCAGAGAGCTACTTGGCCAACTGACTGGAAGAGATCCCGATTTGTACCCGATCCAAAGAAAGGTGACCCGATACAATGCTCAAATTACAGTACAATATTATTAATATCGTATGAAAGCAACATTCTGCTGATGGTCACCTAGCAATGGCTACAGCAGTACATTGACAGGGAGCTAGCTGCCAGAGATCCGGACAGATGCAGAAGAGAGTATGGACCAAGGGATATTACTGATATCACATTTGGGTAAAGTAACCGGGCAGAGAAAACCAGGAAGGCCTTCGGCAAGATGGTGGGCACTGGTTGCATCGCTGAGCTCAAGCGGAGGAACACTGGTGAGGATGCGCGCCAGCAGGCCGGGGTTGGCACTGCTGCCCATCGGGTTGCTGTGGGTTGGAACTGACTCCCTATCACCTAACAGCAACAACTGGTGGCACAAGGGCTGAGTGGTGTGATGTGAACTGAAAGGCTGGCAACTCAAAACCATGGAAGAACCACCTGGCCCTCTGTTCCCAAGGATTGCGCCCTAGAGAAACCTCTGAAGCACTCCCACTGCCACAGGGTTGCTACGAGTCTGAACCAGACCCTCGGTGCCTAGCAACAGTGCGATTAAGTGGACAGAGTTCACGGTGAATGCTGAATTTAAAATGAAAAGATGTCTATGTATATAGACCTAAAGCAATAATATGGCAGATTTTATATATATGTGTGTGTGTGTGTGTGTATACATATATATATTGTATATACTTGTATATAAGCCAAGTTTTTCAGCATATTTTTATGCAGTTTTTGTGGTAAAATTCGGTGCCTTGGCTGCTATTTGGGTTGGCTTATACTTGAGTAAATATGGTATGTGTCTGCATAATTACGTAGCAAACAGGGAAAGATGTGGTCTCTGGAATGAGATTTCTTGCGGTAAAGTTCTCTTCTAGGTGCTTGCAAGTTGTGTGGACTTTGCCCATTTCCTTTTCTCACCTGTAAAAGGGGAGTAATAATTGCACTGACATCCTAAGGCAGCTTAGGTTCATGCGTTATCACAGACGGAACACACTAAGCATTTATTATCAAGCGGCTATATGGGTGTTCCGGTTTACAGAGTACACGATGGTGTCCTGGTGGTCAAGTTACTAAGCATGATGGAGCTAATCAGGTCGGTGGTTTGAGCCCACCAGCACCTCCACCAGAGAAAGATGAGGTAGTGTGCTTCTATCTAGATGACAGACGTGGGAGCCCTTGAGGCAGTTCTGCTACGTCATACAAGGCCGCTGTGAGCCTGTTCACTGTGGGGTTTGAACAGAGCATGTTATTATCCTGGTCAAGGTCATTAAACAGCAAGACGAGCACCTCTGATTTCAGGCCACAGGGGTGCCACTTGTAAAGGCTCTGGCTCTCCTTGAGGGGCCTTCCCCCTGTTGGCTGAAGACACGTAATCTGATGGGGATGCTTTTCTTGACTTCAGCAATGATGAGCAAGTGACGGGAGATGGAATGGAGAGAGGGGTGGCGTTAGGGTTAGAATGCATTTTCGGTGCAAATGGACTTCTTGGATATTTTTTCCCTCGAGTTTAGCAAGTGGTCGTTTTCTTTACTCTGCACAATGACCTCTGTTATGTGGCACATTCATCTCTTTGGTTATGGGAATACTTCATCATTTTAAATGGTGGTTGGATCAAGCCTTTTGCTAAGGAAACACGGGTTAAGCATAAGGCTGCTACCTTCAAGGTCAGCAGACCAAACCTACCAGCTGCCCGGTGGGCAGGAGGACTAGAAGCCTATCTGCCCATGCTAAAGATTTACAGTCTTAAATGGGTGCATAAGTAAATGTGGTGAAGAAAGCGGATGGTGCCTCGCTATCAACATATACAGCATCTGGAGTCTTAAAGGCTTGAAGGTAAACAAGTGGCCATCTAGTTCAGGAGCAACAAAGCCCACATGGAAGCACACCAGCCTGTGTGATCACAAGGTGTCAATGAAATCAGGTATCAGGCATCAAAGAACAAAATATCAGATCACTGTGAATGAGGGGAGGTGCATAGTGGGGACCCAAAGCCCACTTCCAAAAGGTTTGCGGGGAGGAGACGAGCCAGTCAGGGTGCAGTATAGCAATGATGAAACATACAACTTTCCTCTAGTTCTGAAATGCTCTCCCCCCTCCCACTATCATGATCCCAATTCTACCTTGCAATTCTGACTAGACCAGAGGATGTACACTGGTACAGATAGGAACTGGAAACACAGGGAATCCAGGACAGATGATCCCTTTAAGAACAGTGGTGAGAGTGGCGATACCGGGAGGGTGGAGGGAGGGTGGGGTAGAAAGGGGGAACTGATTACAAGGATCTACATATAACCCCCTCCCTGGGGAACAGAAAACAGAAAAGTGGATGAAGGGAGATGTTGGACGGTGTAAGACATGACAAAATAATAGTAATTTATAAATTATCGAGGGTTCATGGGGCGGGGAGAGAGGGGGAAAATAAGGAGCTGATACCAAGGGCTCTCAAGTAGAAAGAAACTGTTTGGAGAATGATGAGGGCAACATATGTACAAATGTGCTTGAAACAATGGATGGATGTATGGACTGTGATAAGAGTTGTACAAGCCCCGCCAGTAAAATGATTTAAAAAACAAAGATTTACAGTCTCAGCAAGTCTCAAGAGCAGGTCTACCCTGTCCTCCATGGTCCTGGGAATGGCATCAACATGACGGCACCGAGTTTGGTGCCGTTTAGTAATCGTGGGCTCCTTTGGTTTCCCAGAGAGAATGAGAGTGGCAGATTTGTCATTTGGTCATTTTCTTCCTTCTTTGAAACTTAAAAACACCCCCTGAATTAAACCATAAGCCCTTCTGCATGGAGACTGGAAACGGTAGCAAAGACTGGATTCACCAGAAGCATTTTCTCTTCTTCCTGCAGGAGCATTTATTTCCCAACCTTCCTGCAGGAGGCTGTGGACGGTTCCCAGCAAACGGAAGGTGAATCGAGGGGCGGGAATGCTTTCCAGGCCAAGCCTGTGTAGACTTCCCATAGTTGCACACTGGATGCAGCAGTGCAACCAGAGAACCACACACTCGCCATGGAAGAGCCACAACCTGGGAGGAGTCTGGGCCTTGCCTCACCCCTGACAGGAGCTTGTCTGTTACTGCGTGGCATTTAGCTTTACAGCCAAGGTGAAAGTGGAGTGAACGGAGTCAGACATCACTCGGCAGCCTTTTCAGTTCCAGGCATGCCTCCTTTTGCTGTACTTCCCTGTATTACTTCTGCAGACACTGTGTTTTACAAGGTGGAGGTCTGGGGCGAACCTGCGTGGAACAAATCTCCAGGTGCCATTTCCCCAACAGCATGTGCTCACTTCATGTCTCTAGGGCCTTTTTTAGTCTTTCTTACAGTATTTCAAGCATTTTCATCAAGCCATTGTGTCACTTAGCACCATGGTAGCATGTCAACATAGCTTTTAGATGTACCGGAACCTAAAGATTCACAGGGTTTGCTTTACGGAGGCGCTCACTTTATTGCAGTAGTCTAGAATGGAACCCACGCTCCCTCATAGTTACGCCTGCATTGCTGATTTACATTTTTGAGGCTTGAATATGGATCACTTATTAGCTTTCCAATCGTGAGTTCTAGAAATAGCCCGTGAGGAGCTGGCGGCTTCAACTCGGGGGAGATGCCCTACTCGTTGGTATCATTTCCACACCACACTCGTTAGGTGCTGTTGAGTCCGGACGGACAGCAACCCAATCACAGCAGAAAGAAACACAGCCAGATTCTGCACCATCCCTGCAACTGTTATTCCCGAACCTATTTTGCTGCCCCGGTATCAGTCCGTGGAGCTGAGAGCCATCGTCCTTCTCACCGACCTGCCATCTTACCACACGGTGTCCTTTGCCAGGACCCGTCTCTCCTGATAACATCCCCAAACTAGGCGGGACAAAGTCCGACCGCCCTCACCTTCTATGGAACATTCTGGCTCCTCTGGCAAGATAGATTTGCTTGTTCTTCTGGGAGGGGGGGGGGGGCTTTTCAACACTTCTTCACCAACACCTTCATTCCAATGCTCTTCTGTCGTGCTGCTCACTCAGCGGCCAGCTTTCACGTGTGCATGAGGGGACTGAAAGTCACACGACGTGGGTCACGCGCACCTCTGCCCCCACAGGTTCCTCTGCTCTGCAGGGCATCACCGGCGTCTCATGCAGTGGAGTTGCTCCGTGCAGTGCATCTCTGATTTCGGACCGCTGCTTCCGTGAGCAGGACTGCGGGTGACAGTCAAAGGAGATCATTGGACAGGCTCACTTTTCCGGCATTTATCTTGATGGCTGTGGGTCCAGTTGTGAGGATTTTCTTTGCAGTGAGCTGTAATCCGCACCGAAGGCTGTAATCTTGGATGTTCATCGACAAGT
>NW_022111312.1:15954615-15956471 GCF_000313985.2 Echinops telfairi
ATGTGGCTCACACTGAGGGGAGAAAACGTGTCTACCATCTCTAGGGGGCGCAAAGTCCTTCAGGGAAATCTATTTTTGTCCACTCAGAGCACAGCAGATTTGGGAGGAAAATCAAATAATGACAGCAAAAAGTATCCCCCAAAGGTTCACACTTCCACTATATAGCCCCAAGTAGACAAGAAGGAAAATTCATTTTTTTCTTTTGTCCCCAGTCTATTAATACAGAGAACACACGAGTAACTTTCATACCAGACCAGGTTTTGAGGGTGGTAACGTGATTATAGAGCCCAGGAGTGACCACTAACTATTTTCAGGTGTCTGGCTAAACTAATATTCTGGGATGTTTATACATTTTGTTATTGCTGATGTTACTTTTCTCTCCCTCGTTTCCTTTCTCCACACAAAAGCGTAGACTCCACCTTGTTCATTTTCTCAGGAGTTTATGGAGCAGAAAGGAAAACGGAAGTATTTACAAATCTCGTTGGCAATTACTGAAAGCTCTAGGATGAAGAGATCATACTATATCTTGGAGTCCTGGCAGAATGAACAGACCAGCCGTAGAAGAAATGCAATCAGAATATCCCTTAGAAGGGGAGACGGAAAGGCCTCTTCTGCTCACTTACTTTGGACTCCTTTCAGGAGAGACCAAGCACCAGAAAAGGAGAACGTCTGGGTGAAGCAGAGGCTCGGTGAAAACCAGGGAGACCACCGAGGTGCTGAAGGGACCCCAGGGCCACGACAATGGACTCAAGCTTACTAATGACCCTCACGGATGTGCAGGCCTGGGCAACGTTTCCTTCTGTCCAGCAAGGGTCACCTGAGCTGAAGAGTACGAGCAGTAACTAACAACACTCCTGGCAATAGAGTGGGCACTCTTCTGAGTGCTCTCTGTGTGTCAGCAAGCCAGTCTCGGCAGCCACACGTGCAGGTGGGGTTGCTAGGTGCCCCCACGTCAACTCCAACTCAGAGATTCTACCTAAAAGAGAATGCAACACTGCCCACACCCGTGCCATCCTCACAAATGCTGCCAGTCTTGAAGCCATCATTGCAGCCACTGTGTCAATCCATCTCTGAGAAGGTCTTCCTCTTTTTCGCGGACTCTCTAGCAAGCATGATGTCCTTCTGATACCATGTCCCAAGTATGTGAGACGAAGTCTACTATCCTCACTTCTAAGAAGCATTCTGGTTGTGCCCTTCTAAGACTGCTCCCCATCTTCACAGATAATGGTGCCATGGCAGAAAGAGGTAAAATAAATCATTTAAATTTGCAAGGCCGAGGTCTGCGCACAGACAGGCTGGGTTTGTAGCCACAGCACACTGCATGGCCTCATGGTAACCTAGCTACTTAGAAGCAGTCGCCATCCAGCCTGCCTGGGACCACACCCACACCCAAGCACACGAAGCCAACACAGTCCGCCTCTGTAGCCCCTGGAAACCAGTTGCCACCACGTCCATTTTGCACCAGAGTGACCCCACTGTGTCAGAGTAGGGCTTTCAATGTCTGTTTTTTTTTAGAAGTAGATTGGTAGACTTTTTTGCCAAGACACCTCTTAGTGGACTCAAACTACCAGCTCCTCGGTTAGCGCTGGAGCACCATATAACCATGTGCACCCCCTGGGGACCTTGCAGTTACTTAGCTTCAAGAACTGCTCTAGTGATGGTGCAGGCGATAAGATTCTTCGTTGCTTAATAATTAGGATAGACACCAATGTACATTATAGCACTTTTCACAATAGCCAGAAGGTGGAAACAACCAAAATGTCCATCCATAGACGGATGGAGGAACACAATGTGGTCTACGCATGCAATGGAGCATTACTGATGTGAAGTGTCTTCTACTCAGCCTGACTCATAGC
>NW_022111312.1:15957417-15969599 GCF_000313985.2 Echinops telfairi
TCTGACTCATGGCGATCCTGTAGGAAAGAACAGAACTGCCCCTTTAGGTTTCTGAAGCTTCTAGGGGAGCGGAAAGCCTCACCTTTTCCCCTGGAAGAAGCCGGTGGGTTTCAACTGCTGACCTGATGCCAATCAGTCCAGCTTGTAACCAAGACACGACCAGAGTGCTATAGGATCCCACTGACATGAAATAAGCACACCTGCAGAGACCAACGCTACTCCGTGATTACCTGAGTTGGGAAGGAAAGGAAATGATGGGGTCTTAGCTTACGAGGACACCGGATTTAGAGGAATAGTGACAGAATCATCTGGAAAAGGAGAGTGGGGATAAGTGCTCAACTTGGACAGTGTGATTGGCATTGCTGAATTGTACATGTAGAAACTGCTGAGATGGCTTACATTTTCTTGTGTATTTTTTTCTCCACCATAAGAATGGTTTTTTAAAAATTTGTTTTGTTTTTAATAATTGATTGGGATATGTAAGACTAAGGACATTGTTAAGAACTGTAGAACCTGTGATAAACTCATTTCAGATTTTACAGGATCATTTGCCCTTGAAGGGTGATGCCTTTTATTAATCTTGCCTGTCACTGCCCCAATCCAACCCTGTGACCAAGCCACTCCTACCATGAGCCCAAGTGCTTTCTGGGGAGGCTGACCCTTTCCCTTCCCAATCCATTAATGCCCCCGATGGCCCTGCTTTTATGTAAACAGCCACCTTTCCCTGCTAAGTCCACATGTCTGTGCCTAAAAGGTTAGTTAGTGGAAGCAGCTCACAGAAGCACCAGCAGCTGTCCCCACCCCCCAGCTTGGTTTACACAACAGTGCCCCCCAAACAGGCTCACTGGCTGGTTTTAGCCCTCAGTCTGAAAAGTGCATGCCTTTGAACATCAGGATGATGGTCAGAACTGAGAGATGCTTGTACTAGGAGAGGCTGAAGAGCAGATACCACCAGCCCCCCTCCAAAAAAAGGGTCAAAAGAAACCAGACAGTTGCTAGCAGTTGAGTCATGGATGTCATGGATGTCAGAGTAGAACCACCTATATGTGCCATGTATGTTATCAGCGTAGAACCACATTCCATGGGGTTCATCAGTGGCTGGTTTTGCCGAAGTCTCATAAATGGACAAAGATCCTCAGGGTCTAGTTCCTGCAGAGCACCCTCGTGCTGGATATAGAAAGAGTCAGTGGAAAAGAGGAAGGGCCGCAACAAACGGATTGGCACAGTGGCTGCAACAACAGGCACAAATACAGCAACGACTGTGAGGCTGGTGCCGGCAGGAGCCGGGGTTCCTTCTCTAGGTGTCCACACCAACGGGGTAGCACCCACCCCCACCAACAGACCGTCAGGACGGACTTCCTTCTGGGTGGACCTGATCCTGCAGCCTTTCACAAGAACACACGGGAGCTACCCGGCAATGGGCATCACAGGAACACATGGGAGCTACCTGGCAACAGGCATCACAGGAACACACGGGAGCTACCCGGCAACGGGCATCAAACTTACTGCTGTGTGGATATGTTACAAATGTTGTGACTTAGTGCATTTGGAAATATTTCTTTAACGTTTCTTATCCATGGAAACGTGCACTGCACACCAAGACAGACACTCAACTGATGTTAAATACAAACCTCACTACCCAGTCTGACATATGGTACAAATTCCATTTAGAGACAAACTTCGAAACAGAACTCATTTGTATCCTGGGACTGCCTGTACTTCATGTGCAGCCAAGAAAACAAAAAATGCTGGTATTGTCAATGAATTCCCAGTTGGGTGTTCAAAGAAACGTGAGTTGCTATGTAATTAATGTGAGTTTATTCTTTTAAAAAAATCTAATGTTATTAGCACCTCCAGGTGTTTCTGAAGCCTTCCAACCACTGGCATTTAGGCTTTAATTAACATGCTAACAGCTAACTCAGAAACACGGAAACCGGCAACAGGCACCAGATATTTAACAGAGCCGGTGGATTCTGACCGAAACCTTAGCCTGTATCCTTTTTGTCCTTGTCTCCGACATTTTCCACTTTCTTTGCAGGAAGCATACTCTTCTGAGGTAGTGGCAGGCACAGAACAAAGGGTTTTTGCTTTGCATGTGCAGGGGGCGGACGTCGCCTCTGCTCATTGTCCCTGAGTATGCTGACTCAGGGTGTCCTTAGATGGGAGGGCAATTTTGGCTGAGCGAGTGGCTTGGCCGGCAAACATGATAGATGTGTGGTGTTTGAAGTCCTTGTACGTCCACCATTTGTCACAGCCGCCATGGGGACCACGTACACCACGGATCTAGCCCTTACAGGCCTCCCCTGGCTCCGCGTCACTGGATTCTAGCCCCAGTATCACATGAGACCCGGGCCTCAGAATCCGCAAGTCCACCACCAGGTTAATAGCACACTCAGACCCACGACATACATGCAGCTCTCACCAGGAATAAAGGTGAGGATTCTACCGTGTCTTTAATTCAGGTCTGTAACCTTCTATATCTCAACTTGTGTCAAACTAGACGGAGCAGACGGTGGGTGTTGTCCACCCACTTGGGGCAATCCCGTACCCAACGGAACGGCATGCAGCCTGCCCATGGTAGGCCATGCCCAGGATCCTCGCAGACAGACCATGGTGGTCCATCGGGTGGCCATTGGCTGATTTTCAGAAGCACTTCCCCAGGCCTCCCCGATGGAGAAGACAGGTGAGCTTTACCAGGGGACTCTCAGAGCAACCCCCACCCCAACCCCAATGGTGAATACCTTGCATTTTTACATAAATAGCCTGCGCCTTCTCTCAACTGACTTCCACTGTGGTGGGTCAGGCTTGATTGGTTTCTACCTTAGTTAGCCAACCATTTCCTCCTCAACACCTTAAACCAAGGTATTTTGATCAATGTGATAGGCTAATTTTTTTAGTAGTTTATGTAT
Organism: Echinops telfairi; assembly: GCF_000313985.2. NCBI lineage: Eukaryota > Metazoa > Chordata > Mammalia > Afrosoricida > Tenrecidae > Echinops > Echinops telfairi. The sequence continues at coordinate 15,960,327 of NW_022111312.1, forward strand.
TTTTATGGATTGCGATAAGAGTTGTATGAGCCCAGAAAGTTGTACCAACTACAGAAAGCAATATATATATAAATTTAGCCCACAATTATTTAAAAAAATTTTTTTAATTAAATAATCATTTTATTAGGGGCTCATACAACTCATCACAATCTGTACATACGTCATTTGTGTCCAGCACATTAGTACATATGTTGACTTCATCATTCTTACAACGCCCGCTTTCCACCTGAGCCCTTGTATTTAAACAAACAAACAACAACAAACGTTGGTACAGCAGTGCTTAGGTACCATCAGCTTTTTTACCACATATACTTATGCACCCATTTTGTCTTCAGCTGTCATGTCAGGAAGGGGAGCATCACAGAGTAGAACCCCAATGTCCATCTGCTACCTTGATACTTACTATATAAATATGTGCACATAAACCTACATCCCTATCATTATATATTAATATATTTACATATATGCATGCCTATATTTATACTTCTATAAATGTCTTTTGCCTCCTAGTTTTTGCCTCTACTTCCTTTTACTTTCCTCCTGTCCCACTATCATGTTCGACCTTCATTTCAGCTCTCAGTCATTCCTCTCAGCTACACTGCACTTGATTAAACCCCACTAGGAGTCCTTCATGCCTTCGATTTTAGATCTCTTGCTGTTCCCTTGTCCCTGGGTTTGTTGGCTCCTCCTTACTTTCCCCCTCCTCCCCTCCCCTCCTGAACCCCCATACCATCAGTCACATTGTTTTCTCCTCATGATTGTTTATCTTGCCTATCTTATATAGATAAGAAAATAAGAAAAAAAGGCTTATAAATAGTTCTAGGTCTGTCTGCTGACCCTTGTATAGATTTTCTGATTGAGTCTGATGAGGTGCCAAACCCTGCCCCTCTGAGTCTGTAGTCTACTTTCCGGATTCCTCTTGGACTTTGTTGCTGTGCTCCCCCTTGCTGCTCTGTTGCACTCCCTTTGTGTTTCACCCGTGTGTGTGTGTGTGTGTGTGTGTGTGTGTGTGTAGGGGGGGGTGTCAAACTGGGCATAATTCCCACCCTGTCTCCAATGCTGTCCCCTGCAGCACTGTGGGTCAGTGAGGGGGTATCATGTCTCATGGTGGGGCTGGGCTATGGTCCAGTCTGAGCCATGGCTGCTCTGAGCAGCAGTGTCATCCCAGGGCTTGGTGGGTCAGGATGTGGTTTGTATTCTCTCATTCTTATTCTCTCTCTCTCTCTCTCCCTCTCCCTCCTAGTTTGCTCTCCTATGGCCTGGGCAGACCCCGCCACTCTCCCTGGACTGTATCTTCAGTGGTACCTCTCTCCACATACCTTGTAGATCTTTTTTCCACATCGTGGTAGTTACATAATCTGGTGTCAACTTGAGACTCTTAAGAGTGAAAGGGTGGGGTCTAGCCTGTCAATCAGGTCGCAGGAGGCAAGACACACTCTCCCTGGTGAGACATCCCTGTTGACAGCCACATGGAGCTACGCTGAGGAGCCACGTGGAGACCCACACCAGCATGGAGCTGCTTCCACCCACTGGCCTGTGATCTTCCTGCATTCGGCGTCATTGCATGTGTTGTGTGAGTCTGAAGAGAAGTTATAGATTGGTATCGGACATATGGGCTAATATCAGACTTATGGACTTGATCAGGACTGGACTGGGATGTTTTCTTAATTACAGTTACTCTTTATATAAAGCTCTTTCTTATACACATATTCGTGTCTACAAATTTGTTTCTCTAACCTACCCAGACTAACACACTCATACCAATTTTCCCCTGGGTCTAAGAGTCTCCCAGCATAGGGACCCCAGTTCCAAAGGGCACACTCAGCTTCCAGGTGTTCCCTTGTTTAGTCTCCTCCATCAAAAGAGATTTGACTGGAGCTACAACCTAATCTTACAGATGGTGCCCTGCCTTTTGAATACAACTGCCACTAACCCTACCCTCAATCGCATCACAGAGGTGAGGACTGACAACGCATGGGACAATGATATCAGATCACACAGTGGAAGGTAAGGGCATCAGGCCACACAGTGGACCGCAGCTCAGTGTAAAGAGAGCCACAGTCTTCACAGCTCGACAGATAAACAACACTAGGATGGATGGAGAAAAAGTTGGCCACGAGTGAATTTTGCTCGAATCCACTATCAATGCTCATGGAAGGAGCAGTCAAGAAATCAAATGACCCTGCTTGATACTTGCCCTCAGGGAAGGGATACAGAAGATACGGGCGCTAAAGCAAAACGTGGTAAAGAATTTGGATGGTTCCAGGCTATCAGATAAAACAGCATCTGGGGAAACAAAGGCTTGTCTCCAAATATGTAGCCATCTAAGTGAGATGTCAACTAAATCCACATGGGAGAAGCACACCATTGTCAATCACTGAAGGATGAGAATCCATATATCGTATATACTCGTGTATAAGCTGAGTTTTTCAGCACATTTTTAATGCAGTTTTGTGGTAAAATTAGGAGCCTTGGCTGATCAAGTATATAGAGAAATCCGAAGTCAGAGGGATCAGAATCAGAGCCTAATTAGGAGAATCTGGTGTGACAGCGGGAGCTCAGGATCCATTTGTGGAACAACACAGGAAATAAGTCTCCGGAGAGCTCCCCCTTTCTTAAGTTGAGGGCCTGGAGGAAAGCGGTCACCAAACCGAGTGCTCAGGAGAGAGGAGTCTAGAAGAGCAAAGGCATAAATCTGACCCGAACAGTTAAAACTCTGTCAGTAGATCCCTTCTACGATGTAGGCTGGATCTGATCTGGTTTCCAAAGTTCTCTGTATTTTTGGTTGGTGTTGTTCTCTTTGGTTTTGTTTGTGCATATTAGAGTGCGTCTCAGATGTTACGTCAGTGGGGGTCACCCTCTTGGAGCTGTGTCATGGGCTTTTCTGGGTAGTTTTCAGTATAGGAAACCCAGGATTGATGAACCTACAGGGACAGCAAGTAGAATAAGGGGTCAAAGGGGCGGGGGACACAGTGGTGGTGGGAGGGGTAGAAGGGAGACAATGTCAAGGAGTCCATGTAGAAAAAGCGTGTTTGGGAGCTGATTGTGGTAGCAATTGCACATGCCACTATATGTGAGTAAGGTATAGAATGATTTATGTCTGAAATCCCAAAGAAAAAAGGACACATTGCACCGGGCACATTCGCTGCACAAGACCTTGTAAAGTGCTGAAGGGCAAGGCTGTCACTTTGAGGACTAAGCTGCGCCTGACTCACGCGTGGTCTTTTCACGTGCCGCCTGTGCACGTGAGAGTTGGACATGGAATAGGAAGACAGAGGAAGAATCGGTGAGTTTGAATGACGGTGCTGGAGAAGAATATTGAAGGAATCATGCTTGCCAAAAGAACAAACACGCCTGTCTTAGAAGAAGTACGGCCAGAATGCCCCTTAGAACAGAGGATGGCAAGACACATTGGCCATTTTATCAGGAGGATCAGGCACACGAGAAAAGGACATCAGGCTTGCTGATGTGGAAGTTCAGTGAAAAAGAGGAAGATCTTCAGTCAGATGGGCTGTCACGGTGGCTGCAGCCACGGCCTGCAATATCACAATTTTGAGGATGGCATAGGACCGGGGACCACTTACGCTCTTTTGTACATAGGGTCACTACATGTTAGAGCTAAATTAATGGCCCCTACCACCACCACCACAGTGGAAGCCATTTATATCTGGTCGCAAAATGAAAGATAATTGTATCAGGTCACAAAATGAAAGAGTACTGAGAATACTGAGAATCATGGTTTAGCTATGTAGGCACCTATTTGGGGTGGGGTGGGGTTGGGACACACTTCATTCAATCCCCACCAGATGGCCTTTGGATACCGACTTTTAAAGGGGAGAAAACCGGGCAAAAATTGTCATTGATGTGCTATTTGATTTCATTTGTAGAATGGCCTCAGCTTGTTGAATGGCTCATTCACAAGTGACACGGAATCTACTGGCACAGCAAAAAATTAAAATCTGGACCATTGGATTCTAAAAGCAATCTCCTTCTTATGCCTGCTCTGTGATCTTGTGCCCGCCTCTTTATCTGCTCAGGCCGAAGTGTGAGAATTATGAGAACAGTCAAGGAACGTTGTATTTCTAGGGCTCCATTTTTAAACGCCTCCTCCTCCTTCGATTTAGAGGATGCAAACAGAGAGAAGACCAGACCCCGACCTAAACCACCAAACAGCTGCGTCTTGGTTCTGACAAGGAATGGGATGGGACGTGGGTAGGACTTCTGTCCAAGGGACCAAGCTGCCAGTAACTGTCCAGGCCCCTCCGGCCCATGGTGGCCCCGTGCATCGCGGAGTAGAACTGGGCTCCACCGGCTTGTCAGAGACTGACTTTTCAGAAGTAGATCTCCTGACCTCTGGGTGGACTTGAACCGCCAAGCTCTCAGAATCCAAGTCTGTTAGCGGTTTCTATCCCGACTCTCCAGGGGCACTTGTTTTGTAGATACACATATGTCTACGTGTGCAGCTCTACTTAGAGCAAGGACAGGGGTGAGTGTGCCTATGGTATCCCCAGACAGAGGGCTCCTGGTGCAGCCACAGAAGGGGATCTGCCAGGGAGCAGGTACAGATGGGAGGGAAGAGAGACTGATGAACATGATCATTTCTGTGCTTTAGGGGCCCTAAGTGCAATACGGTGCCAGTGTATACCTGAGAAGTCCCAGCTGGATTGGGCCAGCATAGAAAATAGGATTTATTATATCTAAGTGTGTGTGTGTGTGTGTGTGTGTGTGTGTGTATGTGTGTGTAGGGTCCTTACACTGTCTATTCTGGACAAAGTCAGTCAAGAAGTGCAGCACTTTCCTCCCTACCACAGCCAGCCGTATATACATGAGATCAAGTTTGTAGTGTGAAAACGCTGAAGGCAGGAAGGGTTAGAGAAGGAGGCTGAAGGGAGCCTGGAAACACAGGGAGGAAATGGGAGACTAGTAGCAATCCAATGTCTCTTCCCAGGTCCTGGTGACAGAGTTTCTGGTTACTGTGGGGAGCGGCCGGGATCTCCCCCGGCGCTCCTCTGTGTGTAATCGGCCAGCATTACCGAGACATTCATATTTCATGGTAGCAATTACACCATTAAGCTTGGGGACTGGTGAATGATGAAGGATGAGGACTGAGGCCACAGTGTTTGGAAGTCAGTGGTTCTGTGGGCTACAGCCTTTCCCTGCTCTGGTTTACCTCTGAGGACCCCTTTCCCAGGGACTGGAGGGAGCGGAGAGGAGACCCCTCTCCAAAGGGAAGAGATGGTGGGCTCAGCAGAGAGAAAGGTGAGCCATACCCAGAGTATCAGGACAGGGCTCCCCAGGTTCACAACCACCCAACACCCCGAAACGCGGTGGGAGGGCAGGGTGTGTGCACCATCAGGAGTTGCAGGCCCAGCACTCCCGTTTCCCATTGTGGAAATCGAATGCCAAAGAACAAGGCCTCTACCATGGGGCGAGGGTACCTCCTACAGAGTTGTCTGGCAAAACCAAACCAAACCGAACTGGACCAAACCCAAACCGAGCCGAACCCGAACCGAACCACAAAACAGAACTTCCTTGTGATTTGGGTGAAAGTTCACAGAGCAGACGGGGTTTCCATTGCACAATCCCACAGGTTTTGTTTCAGGACATTGGCTGCCGTTCCCATGACTTCACAGCGCTCTTCCCAAGTCCTCGCAGGGCCTCCCCTTTTTCCACTCCTCCTCCTGCTCCTCTTCATTCCCTTGTTGTCTTCCTGGGAAAATGCTGCCCTTCGGACCTCCGGAGGCTTGTTGTGGTCTGGTAATCCCACAGGCAGTTCTGATCGACCTCAGTGCCCCAGGGAAACAATTCCAGCTGCTTCCCAGCACAGGCCCCGGGCCGTCGTCTCCAGCAGAAGCCAACACGGGAGCCAGCGAGGCAGCCCGGGCACAGTGGGAGTCATCGGCACGGCGTGCACCTCGTCAAAGACATCTCATGAGAATCAACTGGAGACATCGACACAGTGGGTTTTTGTTGGTTGCTCAGCTAGTGCATGCCTTCTACGTTTGTTGAACAAGCCTTCCCTCAGGTGTTTGCCCTCCTGCTGCTGGGCTATTGTTTTCCACCGGCGGCATCTAGGTACATGCACGCCTCCTGACTGTGCTCCAGTGTGTTGTGCCTCACAGACCGTGGGCTGGTGGCCATCTTCCGTGGCACAGCAAGCCTGCGGGAGCCATTTTCCCAGCAGCCTTCGCTCTTCATTGCCCAGCTTTCAGGGGAGACTCGGGGCGCCCCATGTGCCAGAGAGCTCTCCACCTGTAGCACCTAGAATGCCCACCACCTGTATCACGAGTCACACTGCAGTGTTTTCCAGACACGGTATGATGATGATGGTTTTGCAAATGGGAAGTCTCGCTCAGCAGCAAGCTGCCACAGTCGGTGGGCACCCTTTCCCCCAGCAGTCTGTGCTCACTCAAGTGTCTGGGTCCCATGTTGGTCACCATCACAAGATTTCAAACTCCTGCATCGGGCTGTCACACATTTCACGGTCCAGAATACAATGTCAGCAGAATTCTTCCATGCACTGGGAAGCACACATTTTGTTTGGCTCACTGTACTGGGATATTCCCTTGGTCCCAGGGACCTGGAATGAAGACTATGTTGTCTCCGTGGTCTGCCCTGCCATCGAGGCCCCTGGCCTGAACAATGTCCTCTAAGGTGTGACAAACTGCACCTGCGAATATCCATTTTCTCTTTTAGGTATCTTATCACTAGTACTGAGTACCACATACAATGTTATATACTTTGCAGACAGCACACATGTAATGTTCATAACCCACGAAGACAAATAAAGATATTGATAATAACAGACAATAATAATGAGCTCTAGGACCGGAAACGAGGTGTGGCAGAACCTATTTCCAATGGAGCTGTCCAAGCAGAACCCCATCCCATGTCAGGGACTACCAGTCTTAATCATCTGGCAATGCTATAACGGAAACGGCACAAGGGGATGGACTTAGAGACACTTTTAAAGATTTTCTCACAGGTTGGGAGGCTAGCAGTTCAAATGCAGGTCCCCAACTCTAGGGGAGGCTTTCTCCGTGAGCTCTGAAGGGTAGTCCTTGTCTCCTTTCAACAGCTGCAGGCCCAGTGTGCCCAGCAGAACCCCATGTGTTTTGTCATCAATCCTCCTCGGGTCTAGGAGGTTCTCAGAACAAAGACCCTGAATCCAAAGGCCACATTCGGCTCCCACCTCCCCTTTCTCTCGCCTCCATCTCTGCTTGCTTCACTTACTTTGGATCTTCTGTAAGATAAAGGTGGTGCAGGCCACATCCCAGGGAAATGCCCCTTTCTTGAGCTCAGAGCTATAACACAGGTAAGGGAGCTATCGATTACCCTTCATCCTTTCACAACTGGTGACTCATCGCATCTTGAGGGCTGATTATATGACCATCACATTACATCACTACCTAACTGTCAAACCACAGAGCCCTGGCCCAGCCAGGTGACACATGTTTGGAGGAATATTGCCTGATCCTGCACCACCTTCATGATCAGTAGTATGTTTGAGCCCACTCTTGTGGGCATGATACCAGCTCATGGACGGTCTCCCTGGCGTTTGCTGACCTTCTGCTGCTTACTTTTCTAGCAATTGGTCTTCCAGAAGCTGTATCCAAAGTCAGCCATGCCCAAGTCTCACCCCCCTCACTTTAAAGATGCCATCTGGCCGCGTTTCCTTTGAGACCATCGCTCTTTTTGCAGTAGTACAGTAATACGTGGCTTATTCACTCTTTCTGCCAGCATCACAGAAAGATAAATGAGCCCTGATTTTTCAGTAAAGCAAGAGGCGGCGGGAGAGGCAGACTTTCTGAGTCACCACACCTGCTCCAGCTTTCCTCGCAGAACCACGTAGACACTGCTGCCCACGAGCGTGGCAGAGGCAGGGAGGGAGGGTCTCATAGGCACAGGTTTATGGACTGAACTGTGCCCCCCTGCCCCAGAACATGTGCAGGGATCCTGGCCCCGTGGATGTAACCCTAACCAGTGGATGTGATTCTGTTGGGGATGAGGATCTGAGGTTGTTGCTGTTATGCGAAGGGGTTCTATCAGTGTAGGCCAGGTCTTAAAATGAAGTGCTTCCAGGTAACAAGGAACTGCATCGCCTCAGAGACCAGCAAGCAGGGGAGACAAATGCCACGCGCAGATCACTGAGAAAGCAAGGAGCGCCGAGGCGACAGAAGCGGACATGGGTGAAGGGCGTCCCCTGCTGGAACCACGCTGAATGTGACTTTGGCCTCTGGAGCTGTGAGAGAAGCCACGTTGGTCCTGCTTGCTATTACACGGGTGAAGGGGTGTTCCCTGTGGTCAGAACGCAGGGCGCCCCTTTCTCACTCTATCGTCGGTGCTTTCTCACCTGTTTCTCCAGGTTTCTGGCATGCACTCGGCTTCCTCCTCTCTCGCTCAGGTGGAATAGCGGGGTTCGCACTGGGCTGTTAACCACTGGGTCAGCAGTTTGAATCCACTAGCTGCTCCTCGGGAGACAGGTAATGTTTTCTGCTCCCTTGAAGATGGAGAGCTTTTGAAACCCAAGGGGTGGTTCTTCTTGTTCCTGTGGGGGAGCTAGGAGTCAGAGTCGACTTGGGGTAGTGAGTTTGCTTCTGTTTCCCTTCAGATCTTAAATGCTGTGCGCAGCCCATTAACCGGCATGCAGGATGTAGTCTGGTCTGTCCTAAGGAGACCCAGGTAATTAAGATACGGTTCCAGCTTCATTCTCCTGAGATAGGGTAGGCACTGCTCCCAGCATGCCTGCATCTGAAACGTGTGTTAGCATTTGAAAGAGCAGCATGGCAGATTCAGTGGTAGGCTGTTAGCCAGGTCAGTGGTTCAAACCTACCAGCCACCCTGCAGGAGAAAAAGGAGGCAGTCTGCTCCTGTAAAGATTAGATTTAAAAGCTCTATGTGGCAGATCTACTCTGACGTATAGGGCTTTCATGGGTCAGCGTGGACTTGATGGCAAGGGGCTATCACTTTAAGATCAAATATTTACTAAACCGAGCAAGTCAGTGATGAAAAGAAAGCTGACTCAAAATTAATCTTTTTCTCGATTTCTGATTGTCCGATTGCTTTCTTGTTGATCATGCTGAAATTCTTTATCTAAAATGTATGCTTGGATTCTAGCATTTCAGGGGAAAGAAAGATCCATCCGTACCATTAATGTGAATTTTTCTCTAATTGCAGAAGGCAGAATCCTTTTAAAAGGACAGCTGTTCATCTCAATTGAAAGGATGTAATGATGGATCTTAGAGTTGCTTCAATAATTAATCACGGAAAATA
>NW_022111312.1:15969746-15978099 GCF_000313985.2 Echinops telfairi
TTTGGTATCTGAGAAGTTAAACTGTTTTGCAATGGGGTTGAGTATTCTCTGTGGCCACTGTAACTTACTGCTACCTAATTGTTCCCTGCGCCCCGTGACCCAACAGGACCGAGGAGAAGTGCCTTTCCTAGGGTTTTCAATCTTGTGCATCATCAAGGAAGCGGACGGGGGGATAATCATGGTCCCAACCACCCCCTTTTCCATTAGTGGCAGAGCCCGGGGCTCCCGTCTGGCCACCATGGGACACACAGTCGCAGTCACTGAGCTTCCCAGAGTAGAGGGAGAATGTCCCGAGCTCCACCAGGCCTCCATGGTGCCCACACGGCCTTCGAGATGAACTGTGTGGTAGCAGTCGCTCCCAACAACCAGCACTGGGAACTCATCTTCGCTTCCTCTTCGCTGTGCTCCTGCTTCCAGCTGCGGATCAGCGCGTCTACAGCACACACATGTTGAAAAACGCAAGTCCGGGTCGGATTCTGAGGTTTCCCGGGCGCTGTGCACTCTGCTCTCCCGGACCATTTGGGTGGGCAGCCGAGCCCTTCAGAGAGCCCCGTGGGGAGGGCAGCTGCGGACGCTGGCTCCCATGGCGCTCCACACACACAATGTCAACGCCCTTCCTGCTTCATTAATAGCCATCGGGAGGTGTCCCCTGCCCCTGAGCTTCCTCGTCATCATCAGTGACCCATGGGTGAAAAATAACGAACATAGTCTGCACTGCCTAGAGAAGGAACGTGAGTCTTGGAAGAAAGACGAGCATGCTCTACAGAAACCCAGGTGGCAAGACAAAGCCTCACTCACTTTGGACGCGCCATTGGAAAGGCCAGGGACTGGAAGAGAACATCATGGTCAGCAAAGAGCAGGGAAACCTCACTGAGATGGACTGACCCCCTGGCCACGAGTCAACATACCAATGATTCTGAAGACCCCACAGGACCGGTAACCTTGTGTTCTGTAATATGTAAGGTAGCCCATGATTCGTGCCACCATGTTGGCAGGGTGGCAATCAACAACATCAAGAAGATGAAACAACACACATTTCAATGTGCCCCACACTCTGTGGATGCCAAACAAATGCAGGCTGTAATTTTGCAATAAAAATAGGCATCATGTGCAGTGACTGCTCACTGTGTGAGTGACTAAGGCCATGGTCATGGTTAATCCTTGCAACACCAGGGAGGGAACAGAGCTTCTATATACTTACAAATGAGACAAATGGAGATGACAGGGGTGACGCTCCTGAACCAAGGCACAAGGTAGGGTGCCATGGCCAGGCCCACACACAGGCTGTCCCATGCCAGATCCTGCACACCTGGCCCTAGGAAGGGATGTCACCTCATTTTAAAACCATAACTTGACCCAGATTGGGAAACCCAAGCCTACTGGTTTCTCTAACCTGCCAGGGGGGCTGGAAGACAAGTGGGCCAATGGCCAAGGTGAAGGATGCTCTTCGCTCTGGCCTGTGCTCTCTCTACTCCAGCTGTGTTTGCTGTGGGCAGTGGGGTGTCCTCTTAAAACCCACCACAAAGCACAGGGTGACAACCCCCATGTCCTGGACAGGATTCTTCCAGAGTTATAAACATAAGGGTGGTGGCCAACTTCCTGTGTTTGAGTCACCTCCCTATACATTTGAGGAATATTTAAGACTAGCTCAAATCCGTCCTGGAAGACACACCGAGAATGCTCTAGGCCTTATCTCTACAGACCATTCCTATCGACTCCAGCACAGCCAAGAGTTACCCCGTTCCCAGCAAAGTATGATGATTAACCGGAAAGGAGCAGAGACTTCTAGCAAAGTTTTCATTTCAGTCTGTACAGTGTGTCTGATTTTGTACCGCTCATGCATACTCAAGTAAAAGATGGTTTTGCATTTCTTTGAAGTAAAACACCTTTTATCTTGGAGTTTAGTTGAAAGACTAACCGAATAAACAGTGTCAAATGTGGAGCCGGTAGATCCTCTTAAGTAGAAACTAAAGGAGACGAATTTGAGCTGTGTTATTGGCGGCACTAAATAACTCCCTTTCATCAGCGAGAGAGGAGAGGCAACATCAGAGACGGCTCTGTGCCTACTCACCCACAACATCTGTGCAGTCAATTATCCCTGCAGGTAATGATTCATAGTAACCACGTCCTCGTCTCTGCCTCTGCACACGCCTCCCAGAGTCCTCACTCCTCATGGAGTGAAGCATCCGAGGCTTCTTTTGTTGCTGGGTGCCACAGCGTCTTTTCTGATGGACGAGAGAACCGGCCCAGAGCTTGGACTGCTAACCTGGGATGAACACGTGGGGTGGGATGTAGATGGAATGAGCAGTGGGGTGGGGGTGATACTGATGGAATCAAGGGTAGTTGGGGGATATTGATGGAATCAAGAGTGATAGGGGGAATCTTGATAGAAGCAGATCAGCAGGCTTTTTTCCCCCTTAGAACAGCTGCGTGGACTCGAGCAGCCAATGTTGCAGTTAGCAGCCAAGTACATAAGCACTGAGCCACCACAGCTCCTGGTGTTGCTAAATAACTGAATGGAAGCACCCTGAGGGGTCTGGGTCCCTGTGTTAGGTCCTCCTTCTTCCATATTCTGTGATCTTCATTGGCACCCCACCCTGCACCCAGCAGTATGGGCCTGCTAGAGGCCAGCACATGGGGACAATTTCCTGTGTCCCCATCCAAGGGACTGAAAGACACCTAGAGCACATCTCCTAAGGCTCAGGGTCACCAACATGAGCAGCAAGACTGTAGGTGTATCAATAAACAAGGTCAAAGCCATCGCCCCAGAGATACACCATGACGGACCATCACACCTGGTCCCCAACCAGCAATCACCCACTGCCAACAGCCTGAACTCTCAGCTCCTTCCGGTCAAGGTATGAGCGGCCAAAACACCACAGAGAAACTCTTGCCTTAGGTCAGATGAGTCTCGCTGCCACGTATTAAACTTATCTCCCCAAAGAACCAAAGCTATGCAACAAGTCCACTTGTTGGTTAAGAAACGTGTCCCAGACCAGAACCCTGGCCCTCCAGCCCATTCCGACTCGTCGTGAGCCTCAGCGGGGGTCTGAAATGGGAAATCTTTCTGGGCACAGAGAGCCTCATCTATCTCCCATGGAGCAGTTGGTGGATTGGAAACACTGGTGGGTTAGGCATGCTAAGTGGTTCAAACGTACCCGCCATCAGGGCTCTTCAATACGCACAGAATCTAGACACTAAGTCGGACATACATGTTCTCTTTCATGATCTACCGAGCCCTGGGTACCAGATCTAGTGCCCAGTGTGATCATATTGATCATTTGAAAGGTGTCATCTCAAAACTTTTCTCTTGTACTTAGAGACACACACACACACACACACACACACAATCTGACAAATATCAGCTTGAAAAACTACCATAGACACAAAATAAGGATTCCCTTCCCCCTTCTATGTGTATGTATGTATGTATGTATGTAGTGAATGCACATAAAGGAACAACATGTGAGCAATTCCTACAGGTTGACAAGTTGTCCATCCAGCAAAATGAGACGGGACAGTACAGAAAATGATCATGAACTTCCTGGACAATGAAGCCCAGTACCCAGGTTCTCCCACCAGTTGTGTCGATTTGTCATACTGTGGTGGCCCGTGTGTTTCTGTGAGGCTGACACCTACGGTAACTCGGAGTGAACAGGCGTCAGCAGAGCTTCCAGACCGAGAACAAACTGGAATAGGCTGACCACTTCAGAGGAATTGGCGACTGGAAATCCCATGCACAGCATCGAGTAGTGCCCGGTGCTGAAACCCTCATGAATAGAAGGAGAACACTGCCACAGCTGTGGCGGAAGTGGAGCCCCTCAGTCAGGAGGCACCTGAAATAGGGCTGAGGACGCGCTGCCTTCTCAAAGTGGAGGCCACCACATTGACGCAGGACAGCCTTCAAGACTGTTACTTGTGATGGGACACGACTCAAAATGAGAAGGAACAGCCACAACCATCAATTGATCATTGCCGCTTGGAGTACACAGATGACCAATCTAGGAAAGTTGGAAGTTGTTAAAAAAATGAAATGGAGCACAGGAACACGGATATTCTAGGTGTTAATGAACTGAAGTGGACTGGGGTTGGCCATTTTGAATCAGAAACTCACACGGTTTACTATGCTGAGAATAAAACAATCAACAGGAATGGTGTTGCATTCATTGTCAAAAGATATTTCAAGATTTTTTTTTTTTAAGATATTTCAAGATTTGTTTTGAAGTACTAGGCAATAACCACTAAGGCTAGTGATGCAGAAATTGAAGATTTCTAACAACGCCTTCATTCTGAACTCGATCAAACATGCAATCAAGATGCGTGGCTAACTACTGGCAATTGGAAGGCAAAAGTTGGAAACAAAGAAGAAGGAACCATACTGGTAAAACATGGCTTGATGATGCAAATGAAGCTGGAGCTTGCAAGAAAAAAGTGGAAGACCAACAACTTCCGCATTGAAAATACTTTTTGTTGGGGGAGGCCAACCCCCCACAACTAATCACGGGTTCCGATAGGCACAATCGTATGGTTAAAATATATAAAGATTAGAATAAAGTCATCAAGAATAAGGAGAGATAGAAGAGAGATTGAAATAATGGAGTCAGACACATTTTATGGTAGCATGCTCACCACCTGAATGGCCATGATCTCAACAGCCACCTTTCCACAATACCAACAGACACCCCCCTCCCAGCCCTGATGGCATAGTGGGAGACATACCAGGCTCTGAACTACACACTCAGCAGTCTGAACCCCCTAGTTGCTCTGCGAGAGAAAGGTGAGACTTTCTACTCCTGTAAAGAGTTGTAGTGGGAGAGACCCACAGGGGCAGCTCTGCCCTGTCCTGGAGGGCCGCTGTGAGTTGGAGTCTGCTCAACAGCAATGAGTTTGGATGTTGGTTTCCCAAGGTACTCAGAAATTATGTCCGATAACTCAGCATAATGCTAGGGTTTATAACTTGCCTGCGGAATGAAATTTTCTTTCCCCCCAAGATTTGTTCCAATATAGTATTCATAAGAAATATTTGAGAGATAGATGCATTGAAGGCAACTGGATTCAGGTCTATAGACTCAAGACTGTAAGAAACATTGACTAAGATCCTGAGATCATTCTCCCACTGTTGTAAATTGTGGCTACCCTCCACACACACACACACACCCAAACAAAAACAAACCCCGCACATGGTTGTCAACTTGATTGTAACTCATGCGGTACTAACACTGAGAACCGACAAACAAGCTCACTGCCATTGAGTGGCTTCTGACTCACGGTAGAACAATCCAAAGAGTTTTCTTGGCTGAATGTTTGTTATACTTCCTGATGGTGAGTTGGGTGAAGGTTTACGTGGCAGGACTTCAGATCAACGTTCAAGAGTCCAAAACACATTTTGCTTCTTCTCACTTACTGCAGCCCCTCAGTGGAACATCACCCATTCCACTGCTACCCCATTCCGCTCACCCCTTCTCGCCCCACTCTCCTGCACTTGGTCCCTGGGAACAGACTGCCTCTGGGTCTCAAGGGCTGACCATGCTAAGGTGTGTCAGCTTCCTCCCTCATGAGACTGCTTCACTGTTACTCGACTGAAAATGAGCCACCAGGGTGCGCTCAGTCCAGGCTTTCAGGGTGAGTAAGGGCTATAGTCTTGGAGGTTCCAGCAGTTAGATTTTAATAATACCGAGTCTTCCAGCATGTGAACTATATTTCAATAAAGCTGCTATAAACAAACAATTCCTTCTGGACTTCAATTATCTTGTGTTTGTGGTAGTTACACAATTTCATGTCAACTTGATAAATAGGGGTGGAGGGGTGGAGTTTAGCCTGTCAATCAGGTCATAGCCTGGTGATCCCTCCTTGTGGGTGTGACCATCTCAGGAGGATTCTGGGACTTCTTCACTTCCTCCCTGGCAGCAGAATACTTTCTCTGCTTCACCTTCCTGTGGACAAGCCACATGGAGCCACGCTGATGACAGCCAGAGCCCTGGAGATGCACCCACCACCATTGGACCCACAGGACTTTCCACCCACCAACTTGTGATCTTCCTGCATTCGGCATCATTACATGTGCTGTGTGAGTCTCAAGAGGAATTCATGGGCTAATCTTGGACTTTTGGGCTAATATCTAACTGATGGACTTGATCTGGACTGGGTTGGGCTGTTTTAGTGATGCACAATTACTTCTCAGTATAAAGTTCTCTCTTACACACTTATGAATATCTCTGGATTTCTTTCTCTAGTCAACCCGGATGGACACAGTGTTATAAATGGAATTATGCCCTCCCCCCCGCATAGACCTAAAGTAGAAGTTCAGCAAAGCAGAGGAAGACTCTCAGTGAGATGGATTGACACAGCGGCTGCACCAGTGGGCTCAACTCTCAGATCAGCTGTGAGGATGATGCAGAAGCAGGCAGAGCTTGCTCTGTTGTCCACAGGATGGCTACGAAATGGAATCCACTCCACCTGTCATGGTAACAGTGACAAGATATGTGCTATGGCTACAACCCCATGTGCACACGAGAACGAGCTGTGTTTTTTATGCCCACAAAGCAGGGTGCGTGTCCAGTGCCATCTCGAGTCAGCCTCTTAGAGGATATGAAAGGATCCGTTAAGGGAGCAGAGCTGGGGAAGAGAGAGGCCACACCCCGTGGAGACCCCCAAGGACCAAGACCCTTCCTCCAGAACGAGAGAGCAAGCCCACCCCTAGAGTCTGCGCCCTGAATGCAGACTTGGAGCCTCCTAGCCAAGAAATGCATTTCTCTGTGCCAACACCATCCACGTGCGGTTGGTCTTGTCTTCGCGGTTCTAGATACCCAAGCCACTGAGTCACCCAGACACTCGATGGGCATGTGGGTAAAACTACAGGGAACAATGGTGAAGAATAGGGGATGGGGCAATCTCAGATTGAGCAAGGAGAATGCGTTACTTTACCCCATTTATTTATCACAGTAAAGCTGATAGATCTGCCCGGCTAAAGACCTAGAAGCCACTCTAGACCACAGTGTGGACCGTTCTAACCCAGGTGAACTGATTTCAGAGCCAACCCAGTCAGCGAGTGACCCCAGAAAGGCTCCTTTCTCTGTTAGGGACATTCATGGTCTTCGTAGAAATGATTGATCCTGAGGAGCCAGCCTGGGGGGACTTGACAAGAGCGATAGTAAGGGCATTGTTACTCAAACCACAGAATGAAAGGGCAGACATAATGAAGACGTGCTTGGGCTCCAGCCAATAGGGGAGTCTGCTAACATCTCATCCACAGCTGGCTTCCCAGAACACAGGGCTCCCAGCTGCCCATGGCCCTGTGGAAGGCAGGGGCTGACCTGGACACTTCATCCCCTATATTTGCTCCCAGAAAGACCCCTCTGACCGGCTCAGAGAACCTTGAAGGAAGCAGGGATGGAGGGAGAGAGGGAAGGAAGGAAGCCAGATCATCTCTCATAAGAAAACTCTGAGGCTTCAGGCCTGGCTAGATGCCACCTGAGTTAGAACAGTTTCATAAGGCAGGTTCTCTCTCCTTCCTGCCATTGCCGTGGGCTCATCCCTAAGTGTGCTCTGCCCATGGGCTCACAAGGCAGTTCCCGGAAGCTCCTTGGAGAAAGAGAGGGTATTTGACAAGGGCTTCTGTTGGGCTCCCACTCCCTGGCTTGTCGCAGACAGACTCTCTCGTCATCAGTGACACACCATGATAGCTGACCCAGCATGGGGCCACAGCTTTCAGGCCCTCGCACGGCCAGTACCTCTGTCCAGTGTTGTAGGGCACCATCGTTACAGCCGGGGACAAGCATGCGGAGGGGCACATGTAGGTCACTGTGAGTCCCCGGGCACTCGCCGGCAGTGCACAGCAACTTTTATGAAGTGGCTCCAGAGGAACTTTCGTAACGGACACAGCAGAGTAGGGAAAGACCCGGGAAAACCCTATGGACCTGAAGTGTGGCTCCGCCGGTCAGTGCTGGCTGGTTGACTTGGGCAGAGCACTCAACTTGTTCTACATCTTGGCTCTGTCAACGCTTCCAAAGGGGAAGTAACAACTCCTCAGGGAGCCCAGAAGAGACCTGGCAGATACCGGGGTTCGGTTCCAGGCCCCTGCATTAAGGTGAGGATAGAAATAATGTAAGTCACGTGCATTGGTGAGGTCTCTGGTGCTTGAAACGTGTCGTTGACACTCAACTGTAGTCTACGAGGCATGATGGAAATGCCCGACATGTGAGAAGGAGCAACCTGGGACACGGACGGGTGAGCATCTGCTGTTGGGAGAATGGCGGTGTCCACAGGGGCCATTGTGGCCTCGTCCGGGATCCTAGAACTCTGCATGTCACTGAGGGGCAGGAAGTCTGGTCTGAGCCCAGCCACTGGGAGCCAA
>NW_022111312.1:15979328-15987354 GCF_000313985.2 Echinops telfairi
CTGATTTCCTCCCGTGCTCCTTGATGGGCAGTGGACTCAGATTTAACACCATTCCTTCAGCTCTGTTTGCCGATTCTCCCACCTGTTATGATGGATTTGTGCCGCACAAACATGCGGCGCACGCTCTGGGCTAATGGAAGACAGGTGGGAACTGTTGGCTTTCTCAAGGTAACACGTGTGTTCATGATCTCCCCAGCTGTCGCTCAGAGGCGTTGGAGGCCACTGCAACTCAGAGTGACCCAGGTGCAGAGAACAGAAACACTGTCCGGTCCTGCGCCGGCCTCACCACACTCCTGGACTTGAACCCGTGGTGACAGCCACAGAGTAAAGCCCCTTCATTGAAGGTCTTCCTCTTCCCCCGGCTTCAACTAACCAGAGCTACCCACCCTCCAGGTAGTGGATTCCAATGCCGAGCCACCCTGCGGGCAGAGCAGAACTGCTCCTGTGGGACTTGAGGCTGTGAATCCTTCCAGAAGGGCTAGCTTCATCTGTCTCCCATCCATCAGATGTCCAGTTGTAACGGCTGACCTGGGGTTTTCACCCCAACATGTAACCCATTGCACCCTGCCCTCTCTCTCCCCACCCCCACCCCCAATGAGGTGGCATTGGCTTTTACCGTACTCCTATTTGCCAACAGGACTTATGCCCTTCATTGACACCACGGAAGGACCACCTCAAAGACAACCACATCTCCCTTCTCTACCCTGCCACCCAAACCAAACCCCGTGGCTATCAAGTCGATTGATTCACAGCGACTCTTAGAGAGTTTCTAAAATGATACATCTCTGCAGGAGCAGACAGGCCCACCTCTCCCTCTTAGAGAACCCCTGCTGGGTTTGAACCAACAACCTCACAGTTAGCAGCTCAAAGTCTAACCCACAGCACCGCCAGGACCGCGTCCATCTAAAAGCACCAAACTCACTGCCATCGCGTCAATTCGGACTCATCGTGGCCTAGAGGGCAGGTAGGGTTGCCACTGTGGGTTTACAACACTAACTCTTTACAGGAGTAGAAAGCCTCATCTTTCTTCCTTATAGTGGTTGGTGGTTGTGAACTGCTGACCTGGCAGTTAGCATCCTAATGCATAACCCATTATGCCACCAGGGCCCCTGGAGTGTGTCCGGCACTGTGTGGCCAGGAGGAGAAGGCCAAGTGCCCAGGAGTTCGCAGAGAAGGCAAAGAGGCGAGCCCCGGGGATGCTTGATGGAACAGCGAGCCCTACGTCCCTCACCAAGCTTCCACAGGCGTATGCGCTGTTAGGGATGTACAATCTCTACCTAACAGCTGTGGGTTCTCGCCCCTGTGGGCAAAGTCTGTGCCAAAGCTCATCACCAGCCTCAATTAGCATGAGGTCATTTCCTTGGGGTTGTTTCTCTTTCCAATTAGACAACTTCAAACATAAGCTTTGATATCATTAATCAACGAGTCTTAGTGGTGCCCTCGGTGAAGAACTGGGCTGTTAGCTGAAAGGCTGGCAGTTCAAACCCACCAGGTGAAAGAGGAGGCTGGCTGTTCCCAGAAAGGTGTAGAGGCTTGAAAGGATTTGGGGGCAATTCTACTCTGTAGGGTCTCCCCAAGTCAAAACTGACCGAACCCCAATGGTAGCAGCCCTGAGGCAGCTGCTCTGAAGGCAGGAACAGGTTTGGAGTCTGCAAAGGGGCAGCTGGCGTCACTTGACAGGATTCCTGTCTCTGCGGGTCGTCCGCACCACAGCTGTGGCCTGCTGCCGGCTTCTCCATTTCTGAGTCAGGATACTCATCCCACAGGCAGGAGGTTAAAACCACCAGCTATGCCTGGGGAGAAAGACTAAGACTTTCACTCTCAGAGAGCTGGAGTCTCCGGAAACCCACAGGGGCAGTCCTGCCTTTTCTATGCGGCTCCTCTGAGTGGCTTCGGTTTCAAGTGTCTAGAAGAGGCAGGCTCTGGTGGCATCATGGGTACAAATTGGGCTGGGCCTGAAAGGTCAGCAGTTTAAACCACCAGCTACTCTATCAGAGAAAGATGAGGAATTTTGCCCCTGAAAGATGTACAGACTCAGAAACCCACAGGGACAGTTCTAGTAAGTTCTACAGGGGCCCTGTGAGTCAGAATCAACTCAATGGCAGCGAAGTTTGCTTGCTCCGTGTCTGTAATGCACGTTCAGGGTGGACATCAAGGATAGTAAGTAAAATTCTGCTTTCGTATTCTGCTAGTGTACTAAGCAGTCACAGCTGACTCCTAATCCTTAGCACATAGGTGTTAGGTTGCAAACCGAGGAGGTTGTCTCCTGTAGAGATTTACAGCCTTGGAAACCCAGTGGGGCAGGTCTGCCCTGTCCTAGAGTGTAGCTGTGAGTGGAAATCATGTTGACGGCAGTGAGTTATAGCTTTAGTCACGGGGACCACGGTGGTTCACAGGCAAACCACTCTCCTTGCACAAAACATGGGAGGCCCAAGTGCAATTCCTGGCCACGGTACCTCATGAAGAGCCAAGGCTTGTCTGTCCATGGAGGAGTGTGTGCAGGTCTGTAATGCAGACCAGATTTCAGCAGAGCTTCCAGACTAACGTGGGCTTGCAAGGAAGCCCTGGTGATCGCCTTCTAGAAAGTCAGCCAACAAAAGACCCACAGATGAGGAGGGTCCAGTTCACCACCGATTATGAGACTGCAGTGTTTCCTTCCATTGTGTGCGGGGTCACCATGCGGTGGGGACAAGCTGCAGCAGCTAATGACCTCAGCCTCCTCCCCTCTACCACTACAATGCCCTCAGCCTCCTCTCTCCCCTACCACTACAATGCCCTCAGCCTCCTCCCCTCTACCACTATAATGACCTCAGCCTCCCCCCACTACCACTACAATACCCTCAGCCTCCTCCCCCCCTCTACCACTATAATGCCCTCAGCCTCCTCCCTCTACCACTATAATGTCCTCAGCCTCCTCCCCCCCTCTACCACTATAATGCCCTCAGCCTCCTCCCACTACCACTATAATGTCCTCAGCCTCCTCCCCTCTACCACTAGGCGTCTGAGAGAAGACTTTTGTGAAGTGTCACAGCTCAGGGGATAGGCGAGGAGAAGGGAAACAAGAGTGCCAGGGGCAAAGCCTCACAGGCATCCACCGTAGTGGACCTTGGACCGAGTGGACCTTGGACCGAGTGGACCTTGGACCGAGTGGACCTTGGACCGAGTGGACCTTGGACCGAGTGGCGTGTCCTAGCAGAGAGCCGGCCACGTGCCAGAGCAGCTGGTCTTGCTGGGCAGTGGCCGAGGCGCTCCTCTGCGGCTGGGAAGGTGAAAAAGCAGCCATGTGCCTCTGGTCAATCCAAACGCACGCTGTGGGGTCTAGTCCATGTCCTGGTGACCCCGTGGGATGCAGCAGGATGCCCCAGGCTGGAAACCTTTAAGGAAGCCAACTGCCTCACTTCCTCCTGAGGAATGGCTGATGGGCTTGACCCGCTGAACTCTGCATTCCCTAAGCCCCCACAGGCCCATGCTTTCTCACAACATGAAGCTCTCTTCTGCCCACATATTCTGACAATTACAGAAAATAATTATGTCCTGTTTGCTCAAGCTGGTAAAATAATCTTGAACAAAATGTACATGGTTAATAAAAGATGAGCATTTGTATGGGCACTTTCCTGCCCTTCCAAACTCCAGGGACTCGGGTCCCTTGCATGCAAACAAAGTCTGGCAGGCTCTTGTTAACAAGGTGACAAGGATCCCATGGGCATTGCCTCGGTCTGTGAGGAGATTGCCAGCTCTCAGACCACTGGTGCATCGCAGCCCACAGACCACAGGACTGGCCCGACATGTGGGTTTGGGTTAGCGGTTTGCAAAGCTTTGTTTAGTAAAATGAAGTTGATACCCTGGTTCAACCAATAAACTGAATCTCTGACAATGGACCGAGGCAAGTGGGTTGGTGGTGGTAAATTTCACCCTACCCTGGAGGATTTGACCCTGAGAATAAAGGCAGACAAGCTTAGGTTTGTCATTCCTAAGTCTGTCTAGTACATTGCAAGAGAGGCTCACAAGCCCCGATGCTGGGCTGGATTGCCCAGTCAGCAGGGAAACTTGGACTGACCTGTCCTTATCTGCTGATCTGTAATGAGCATGTTCCCACCACATCCGAGCATCTGCTTGCAAGGCTGCCTGGCATGGGTCGCACAGCCCCTTCCTACAGCATCTGGGCCTCTTTTAAACTTACACTCCTAGATAAGGATGGAGGGCCCAGTTAGCAAGGCAAGCACAGGCTCACTTGTGCTTAGTTCCCAGTCTGTAATAAGCAATGGTGAAACAACCAGTGACATTGTTGACTGCCGATCAGTAAGGAAGCACAAATGAGCCCATGCTTACCTTGCTTATTGGCTCCTCTGCCCCTGGGAGGAGCTCAGGACAGTGACTGAGCATCGGAGCATCACAATGGACAACTACAGTGCCACCTCAGACATGAGAGGGCAGCTCTGTAGACAGGAGACTTGGACTCAGAGGGGGCCCCCTTAGCTAGGGCCCCACAGCTACAGAGGAGGCCCCCTTAGCTAGGGCCCATATTTATAGAAGAGGACTCCATAGCTAGGGCCCCACAGTTACAGAGGAGGTTCCCTTGGCAGTGATCCATATCTACAGAGGGGGCCCCTTTAGCTAGGACCCCACAGCTACAGAGGAGGCAGCCTTACCTAGAACCCCATGTGGGTGGTGAGTAGGCTTCATACCATCTTAGAGAGAGTTTGGTCTCTGTCTTTGCCAAAAATGAGCAGAAACCCATGGGTTGATAGACTGCATATGCTGTCATGTTTTACTGGCAATTAGGAAATTGCTATGTTTTGTTAACCTGATTTGAATTCTAACCATTGTAACCAATCAGGGAATCATCTTATGACCTGTTTATGTCCTCATTTAATACATATGTTCAAGATGAAGTTCATACATTAAAAATCACGGTAATTGTGTAGTGCATATCCAGTTTTTGCTGATTTAGAGACGCCCTCATGGTGTGATGGTTAAGTGCTCGGCTGCCAACATCAAGGTCAGCAGTTCAAGCCCACCTGCTCCTCTGAGGGAGAAAGAGGCGGCAGACTACTTCCATGAACATTCACTGCCTTAAAACTTTATGGGGCAGCTCTACTCTGTCCTACAAGGCCGCGGTGCATCAGAATCAACTTGACAGCAGTGGATTTGGGGTCCAGGTAAATTTTATATATATATATATTCAAGGACACTATGACACTGAAAACGATGGGGGTTTTCTAAGGGCATAATTATGTTTTGCTAATTTATGGAGACGTGAGATTTGTGCTGCATTGCTTGATCACACAGCCAGGTTCTCAGTCCAAGTCAGGGACTTGATTGATGACCAACTTCTATTGTAAGACTAGAATGAGCTTCCAAGGACTTGCCGCTGGTGGTTTTGTAGACAGGGCCATGTTTCTAAGCTCAGGAATTCTCCAATTCTAACTCCACATTGGAAGGGACTCAGGGAGCAGCGTTTGGACAGCTGACAGAATGCCGTCACCATAAGGTGTTGATGGACCGGGGAGGCGGTTTGAGACGTTATAACAAGCACACAGAGCACACTGCCCATCACACACTTCTGAAAAATCCACTTCCCTGTTTGAGTCTCTGGGTGGTAGTCCAGGCAGTCCTGGTGGCATAATGGTTTACGTGTTGGACTTTTAACCACAAGATGAATAGTTCAAAACCACCAGCTGCTCTGCGGGAGAAAGATGAGGCTTTCTGTTCCCTCTGAGATTTATACTCTCAGAAACCCACAGGAAGCAGTCCTACCATTTTACAGTGTTGCCATGAGTCGGAATCAACTCCATGTCAGTAGACATGGTGTTTTGGGGTGCTGATCAGTGTCAAAGATTACTGATAAGGAATACACCCCCCCAGAGGCAGACTGGTGGCTATGGTATCTCCAAGTGACCCCAGAGACCACTTAGTGACCCGTGGGAATTTCCTATAGTTGAAACATCAACTGAAATGAATTTGTTCCACAGACTCTCTGCCCTAAGGCGTCCCAGAGGAATGCCTCAATCCTCAGGGCTCCTGGCCAGGTTTCTGAGGCAGCCCGCAGGCCCACCCTGAGAGTTCCTGCCCTACTAAATTACCATCTCTCCTTCCAGCCACCCCTGTGAGCAGGACGGGGCTTGTGGCCACCCTGTGGGCTAAGGACTGTTTTTTTCCTCAGGAAGGAGTGTGCCGAGCAGGCAGACTCTTCTGTGGCTTTGCAGGTTTGGACCGACCAGCCAACCGGCTCACGGCCATCAAGGCGATTCCAGCCACTGCACCCCTATAAGATGGGGAGACCTGCCCTTGTGGGTGTCTGAGACTCTCTCTTTATGGGAACAGAAAGCCTTATCTTTGGTTCTACGCAACAGCTGGTGGTTTTGAATGGCTGCCCTTGCAATCAGCAGCTCAATGCCTAACCCCTGTGCACCAGAGCTCCTGGATCTACCAGGGCCACCAGGAAAACAGAGCCAGGCCTGTAGGGAGGAAGCTGAGATGGACTGCTAGGGGAGGGCGGACAGGCCGGGCATGTACCCAGCACCCACTGCTGTCCAGGGAGACTCCAACTCACAGATCCCCTGGAGGCTGTCAGGGGAGCCAGCCCCTCAAAATCATCACAGTCCGGTAGGTGCAATTGTATAGCGATAATAAGTGAAGATTATAGTAACGTCATAGAGAACATGAGAGAGAGTAAAATGAGAGCGTCAGATACATTTCATGGTAGCATGCTCACCTCAGCTCCTCTTGGTGGTACAGGGCAGGGGAGAGAGAGCAGGAGAGAGGAGGGAGGGGAAGGAGGACAAGGGGAGAGGGGACAGGGGCGTGAGAACCGGGGGAGAGAGGACTAGGAGCGAGGTCTTTATTTCTAACCAAGGGTTATATACCTTTGGGGGGGCATGCAAGCCCCCTAATTGTAGGTAAAGACATACATCACAGGAAGGGGATGTACTATAGGTAATACAGCAATGAGAGGGGGACTATCTAGGGGTATACACGCAATAGGAAGGGGGGGATTGGGGCACACATGTGACAAGATGGGCAGATCCTAGATTCAGGATGGCAGCCTAACTTTGGATGTCAATGAGCAGGTTTGACCTGTTCTCTGGATCTCCATGGAAACAATTACTATACTTATCAGTAGAGTGTGAGCCCCACCTACAGTGGACCAGAAGTGCATCTCAACTAGTGACCACCAAATGCAGACAGACCAGGAAGAAAGGCCAGGCAACTATCTCTTCCCATAAGGAAGCCAACAGAAACCCTGTGGATCACAACAGTCTGATCCCCAACTCCCCTGGGAATGGCCCCGGACCCAGGTGGTGTTTATTTTGCCACGCGTGGTGTCCTCACGCATGAGAGCATACTAGACATCAGCTAGCAACAACCCTAAGCCAACTCTGCGGCCATAGAGTCAATGCCCACACACAGAGACACTGTGTGGCGGTTACAGAATCTCCTGAGCAAAGGGGTGGAGTCTAGCCTGTCAATCAGGTCATAGCCAATGAGGGCTCTGTGTGGGCATGACCTTCTCCTGAGGATTCTGGGGACTCCAGTCTTCTTCCTGAAGGTGGGACACACACCCTCTCTGCTTCACATTCTGTTGACAAGCCACGTGGAGCTATGCTGATGGCAGCCAGAACCCTGGGGCTGCAGGAGCCATGTGGAGAACCGCACCAGCACCGAGACGCTTCCACAAGACTTTCCACCCACTAATATCGAACTGCTAGCCTTGCAGTTTGCAACCCAATGCCACCTGGGTTCCTCAGTCTCTTTAACAGCACACACGTGTAGGAGATGTTTGTTGTAGAGCCTGAGGCTTAGATAACGGCACCACCAGTCCTCGTCTCCGCTTTCCCAGCTCCCCAGACAAGATACCTGCCATGGCCCAGTTGAAATGTGCATGAGTAGCTACAACCCCCGCACCACGACGAAGCCCGATTCCCAGACACAGCCAAAGCCTTCCTTTCTCTTCCAAAGCAAGCCAGGTCCAGTGGGCAGGAGCGCAGCTGCCGATCAGAGGCAGCCCCACACACTTGCTCCGCTC
>NW_022111312.1:15987904-16005535 GCF_000313985.2 Echinops telfairi
GATGTGCCGGGGGCGCCTTGGATGGAAGCCTCAGAAGATCAATTAGGCAAGGGCATTCTTCCCAGCCTCCGGGCTTGGCTGCAAAGGCCAGGCTTAAGTAGCGAGAGCTGGCTTCCGGGGAGAACTTCCACCAAGCTGCCTTCGAGGCTCTGCTGAACAAAACACACCACTCAACCCTTCAGCGAACGCTAACTTCCCAAGCAGGCCCCCACTAAGGGTCGCCCCACCACCGGCAGGCTGCCTTCACTCAGAAAACCTGCCTCTCAGGCCCCAAGTCCCATGCTTGCTGGCCTGCTCTGTGAAAACAGGGTGCGGGAGCAGAGTGGGATTGACTATCAAGTTCTAACTTTCTGGCCACTGTTGGATAAAACAGATTATTGTCCCAGACCAGCCCTGCATTTCTGCCGGGCAGACACCAAAGGCAGGGCTTGAGCCTTCAAGGCATCCGTCGGCTATGGCAAATCTTGGAAACTCCACAGCGCGAGTCTACTCTGGCCCTACCGGGTCTCAAGGAATCCAGGTTCCCAGCCCCTCCACTGAGTTCTGGACTCTGACACTTCCACCCTCCTACCTGCTCGACTGAGTCCTTGGTGGAAGAAATTGTTCACCAGCTCGGCTGCTAAGCACCACTTCTCTCCTAACCCTTCCCAATGGCGTCCTTGGGAAATGCGCCCTTATAGCACAAATGCTTGATGATGCTCAGGTGTGTGGGCCAGGCTCACGTTACAGGTTTACTTACACACCTGTCTCTTATTTGGCTGAATCTTGAGTCAGGGAAAAGTCGGATCCAGGCTTGAGAGAGGGAAAAGTCGGATCCAGGCTTGAGAGAGTCATGACTTTGAGGCTTGCACCAATCTCCGGCCCTAAGACCTGGCCTTTTTTAGGGTCTAGAGCAGTGGTTCTCAACCTTCCTCATGCCACAACCCTTTCATACAGTTCCTCAGGTTGTGGTGACCCCTCAACCATAAAATTATTTTCATTGCTACTTCATCACTGTCATTCTGCTACTGTTATGAATCCAGCGACCCCTGTGGAAGGGTCATTCAACCCCCCCAAAGGGGTCGCGACCCACAGGCTGAGAACCGCTGGTCTTGAGTTTCATTCCACATTTTCCTCCCACATCATCTGAGATCTTCCAACGCAATCCCTTTGGGACTGGCCATTTACCTACCTCTTTGGCTCGCCTTGTGTGGCAGTTACATGATCTGTCAACTTACAAATGGGTGGAGTTTAGCCTGCCAATCAGGTCACAGATAATGAGGCCTCTGTGTGGGCATGGCCTTCTCCTGAGGATTCTGGGAACTCTTGTCTTCCTCCCTGGACGTGGACACACACTCTCCCCAGGAGACATTCCTGTTGACAAGCCACATATAGCTACACTGATAGACCCAGAGCCCTGGAGCTGGAAGAGTCACGTGATGACCCACGCCACTGCTGAGATGCTTCCACTGCTACTGGATCCACAAGACCTTATACCCACTGACCTGTGATATTCTTGAATTCAGCATCACTGCATGTGCTGCGTGAGTCTAAAGAGGAGTTTATGGACTAGTATGGTGTATATGGGCTAATATCAGACTTACAGACTTGATCTGGACTAGGATGGGATGTTTCCTCAATATATGATTACGCTTTGATATAAAGTTCTCTCTTAAACATGTATGAATGTCTATGAATTTGTTTCTCTAGTCTACTCTGACTTTGAGAGGCCAGCCATGGGAGAGCTGGGCTGCCAACTCACTATCCATCCTCGATGTAAACAGCAGTTATAATAAAGGTACAAGCCCACTATGGCTGTTCTGAGTCTCCCCAGCTCCCTCTTATATCCACCCTGCTCCCCGGAGTCTCCCTTCACCTCCAGCTGTTCACCGTGGGGTGGGAAACCTGGTAAGGGATTCCTCTCAGGAAGCCCAGGCAGGCCTGTTAGGGAAAAGAGCTTTGATAAGGAATTCTAGAAGGAAACGCTCGAAATGAAAGCTTCCCACAAAGTGGGACCTGAGGGTGGGAGTGGAGACACAGACCCTGTAAATTCTCCTTTGGTACAATGCTTTCATTTCTGTACCCGTCCAACCCACTGTGACACCTCCCCAAGCCACCATGGGCTGCCACCATGGCTTTCTCCTGACTACCCCCTTCATCACCACCATCACCATCACCATCACCATCTCCTCTTCGTCATTATGATATTCACTTCTATGACCACTATGTTGACACGCTACTTCATGTCAGCACAATCTAGAGGCTGGGGTCGTTAAGATGAATGGCATAGGCATGGCTCATGTGGTCATACAGCTTCGGTGCCGTGGTGAGGGAACGAACGTGAATAAGAAAATTGGTAAAACAGATCATTTCAGAAGCTAACATACACTATTGAAAAAAAACTATAGTTGTTGCCAGGAGCATAAAGTCGGTTTAGACCCATAGCAGTGCCACGTAGCAAAACACTGGCTGGTCCTGGTCCACATTGTTACCTTCAAGCCCACTGCTGCAGCTCCTGGGTCAACCCATCTCTTTTGCATTAACCCTATGCTTTTCCAAGCATGGTGTCCTTCTCCAGCATCTGGTCCCTTATGACCACATGCCCAAAGTAGGTGAGGCCAGGTCTTATTATCCTGGCTCTTAAGTGACATGCTGACTGCACTTCATCCTATACACACTTGTTCAGTCATCTGGGAGTCCACAGTATATCCAACAGTGTGCCAACACCATAATTCAGAAGCATCAAACCATCTTGGCTCCACTGGAAAAAAAACGAACCTGGAGAGTGATTTAAAAACTGCTCTGGTGATTGTTCCACGTCATGGTCTCGCTTTTCTCAGACATCCACGAGATTGTCCCATAGTCTCCTTTCCCTCCCTCAGCCCCCAAAGAGTACAGCCTATGGAAGATCCCCAAGAACCACCAACCCTGCGTCAAACCTGACATGAGACAGAAGCACTGCACGGTGCCCGGCCACCACTACTGGATATTTTGTTCAGAGATCCCACAGAAGAATCCGGATTCAACGAGGGGGAAGCCAGGACAGGATGTCACGTTCTCGTGGGCCGTAGACTTTCTAGAGACACAGAAGCTACGTGACGCCCTGGAACAACTCTATGGGATCAAGTTGACAGCAGCCACTGGAGTGGTTAGATTAGAAGATGAAGGGGGAAGTGCGGTTATGTTCATGGAGGAAAAACAACTCAGCAAAAAGAAGACGAGAAAGACGGACAACTTGAAGCATGCCCTCAATGTCACTGAACCGTACGTGTGCAAACTTGAACTTACATCAATGCATACTTGTTTCCTGTGTCTGTTTGCAACAAAGGGGACTCAGTGGCATGGTGGGTTAGGCATTGGACTGCCTGCCGCAAGGTTGGTGGTTCATACCCACCAGCTGCTCCGAGAGAGAGAAATAAGATTGTCTGCTCCCACAAATCTCTGCACACTTGGAAACTCTTGGTCCTTATCAGTTGGAAGTGACTACGTGTCCGTGAACTTGGCTTCTTTGGATTATATTCTCAACAACAACAATACTAAATGGTTTTTGGAAGTTACGTGACACCTCCCATGTGAGGAAGCAATGCCTCCTGCTGATTCTCTGAAACCCAGGTACTGTT
The DNA here is from genome assembly GCF_000313985.2 of Echinops telfairi. Classification (NCBI taxonomy): domain Eukaryota; kingdom Metazoa; phylum Chordata; class Mammalia; order Afrosoricida; family Tenrecidae; genus Echinops; species Echinops telfairi. The sequence continues at coordinate 15,991,504 of NW_022111312.1, forward strand.
CGGTGCCACCATCACTGTCACCTCTGGCCTTCTACAGAGGTGGTCTCTGAGTGGCGGACACATCCATTGCACAGCCTGACCCTAAGGTCCAAAAGAACTGAATTTTCCTAAAATTAGCACCTTGGTCTTCCTACTTTCCTGTGCAGATGGGGTCCCATGAGTTCTCTCAGTCTGCACAGTGTGAGAACCCAGGTTCCAGAAGCAGGCAACTGATGCTGAACCCCTACTGTGTGCTCTCAGCCAGAAAAGAACACTTCACCCCTCCTCACAGCAACCAGAAGGAAGGACATCACCAGGCCTCTTTTTAACCTGGGTGTTACAATGGTCAAAGTACTTGGCTGCTAACTGAAAGGCCGGCAGTTCAAACCCACCGGTGGATTCACGTGAGAATGATGAGGCAGCTGCTTCCATGAAGACTGACAGCCTCGGAAACCCCTGGGGCAGTTCCACTCGGTCCTCTCTGTTGCTGCGCCTTGGATTCATCTCTGAGGCTGTGACTTAGCTGGGTTTGGGTTGTCAGGTGAACCTGCTGAAAGTAGGACAGTAAACGGACCACACAGAAACTTGCACAAAGCAACATTGGGTAGCAAAGTGGATTTTCAAAAGCTGAGCATAGCCCTGAAACCAGGACCCAGATCAAGAACAGAACAGGGCTTCTTTCCCAGAAGATCCGTCACTCTATTTCAAATAAACACCTCCCCGAACATGTAACACCTGTCCTCTTTCTAACACCACCTTTTGAACTGGATGGCAATAAGCCATGATCTGTGTCCTTCTGTGCCTGACTCCCTTTGGTCCACCTGGTAATAGGCCCAATCTTGGTGCCCTCAAGCCAACCTCAGCTCAGAGAGAACCGACCGGGTAGAGCAAGAGTGAGACGACATCGGCACAGGAGTAGACGGCCTCGTCTTTCTCCTAGGGGCACAGGCTGAGCTTTCGTTTGGCACTCTAACATTTCACCAGGGGCACCACCAGGGATCCTCAGATTTTTTAGTGACCCCAGACCCATTGCCATCGAAGAGATTCCCAATCAGGTACATAGGGTTTCCAGGGGGAACTGACAGATTCCTTTTCTCCTGAGGAGCAGCTGGTGGGTTTGAACCCACAGCCCAATGCCACCAGGACTCCGGCCTTACAGTTGAATAGCCAGTCTTGCAGACTGGGCCAACGGAGACTTTCAGAGACGATGAGCTAAGTGCATCCAAGTGGTTACTTTGGCTGGTGTGGTGACAGATGACTTTGACTTCTTCCTCACAGTTCTAATTGCTGACCCTAGCCATGTGAAGTCAGGAAACAGGACCAAAGTACTTCAAGTAGCAATTTGCTGTAATGTGCAGTATTCAACGGGCCTCACATTTATGCCAGACAATTTCAGTTGGCTAAGTGGGGCTATTTCTGCTTCTCTTGTCAACATGTTTTCTGGAAGTGTTCAGAATGTTTCCCTCCACCATAGACTCCATCCTGCATAAAAACTGCAGGGAATCTCTGGAAACTGCCCTGTCGATCCCTGGCTGAGCCCTTTCTCCCTGCCTTTACTCTGAACCCTGGGGTGGCTCCAGGGTAAAATTACTCTTACACCACTCTGCATCTTACTTTGATGCATAGTGGCTAAGTCTGGAAAGCTTGTAAGTGACCACCGAAGGTGTAACTACTGGACTTCCCTCCATCTAAAGGAAAAACAAAAACAGGAGGGAAACCAGAGTCATGGGAACTGTATTAATCTAGGTACTTTGGAGAAACAAATCCACAGCAACTCATGTATAAGAGAGAGTTTTATGCAAAGAAAATGTGCATCACGAAAACATCCCAACCCAATGCTGCCCAAGCCCACAAGTCCAACATTAACCCAACACCGGTCCACAAAGTCCTCCACCTCACAAAACAGAGGCAATAATGCCGACTGCAGGAGGAAAGCTGAGTCAGTGAACGAACAAGCATCTCAGCACTAGCAGGGGTCTCCACACGGCTGCTCCAGCACCCAGGGCTGCATCGGGATAGGTCCATGCAGCTTCTCCTTGGGGATGTCTTGTAGGAAGTCAATCTTGCAAGCTGAAGCAGGGAACTGCTAAGGCAGCTGCACCCGGTGCAACCATCACAAAACAAGAGACCCGAGAACTAGAAAGGCGAGGCTCACCACCCATTTATCCCTCCGCCTTTCAATTAGCCCCATATGTAATTATCAGCCAGGCTGGCACAATTAACTAACTCAGGAACCATTAGTTGACAGAATGAATGGATCATGTGAACCCTAACATCCCAAACCCTGAGATCAGAAGAAATAGATGGTCCCAGGCTAGCTGCTCCTACTGATCACTATAGAAAGTGGTGGAGAGAGAGGAAGAAAAGTATGCATAGAATCCAATCAAAATCATATGAAAGTAAGACTTACTGGGATAATAAAGTGGGTAGGGCCCCTCATGAATGTGGTCCTCAGGCCTAGAATTGAAGTCACCCCTTTGGCTCAACTTTCAGCTCAAGGACTGACCTACTAGGTAAACAAAGGGACACATCAGGGTAGTGGCCTAGTTAGAACAATCAGCCTTCTAAGATCAAAGGGCAGTGTCCACCCAGGGAGAAAGCCCAGAGGGCAGAAAGGGACAGGGAGGGAGGAGAAACGGAAGAAAGTGGAGAGAGTGGTGTTCCAGGTTGGGGGTGGAGTCAATGTCCTGAGACAAACTGTGTGTGTGGCATGTGGGGTGGGAAACCCCGTAGCCCTGTACACTTTCACCCAAATCACAGTAGATAGTACAGCAAATATTATTCTTTAATATTTCATTTTTTTCCCTATTATTTTGAACCAGGGTTTTCATCATCCATTCTGATGGTACACCAATCGCCCAACCATGCACCATGTAGGGAAGAGAAACGGGCATGATGCCAGCCCTAGAATCACCCATCAACAAGCATGTTGGACCTGGGGAACGCCAAACCTTTCAGTAGATGAAAGGCAAGTATCACCGACTCTCGGGTGATCTGAGCCAGTGGCTTAGCCCAAGTACGCCAAGCCAGGAAGAGTGTCTATCTAATGAACACCTAAGGAACCCAGGTGGCATTGTGGGTTATGCATTAAGCTCTGAACCACAAGATCAGCAGTTTGAACCCACCATCCACTCCGTAGAAGAAAGATGAGGCGTTTTGTTCCCATATGGATTTACAGCCTCAAAATCCCAAAGGGGGCAGTTCTACCCTGTCACATGGCATCCCAGTGAGTCAGAACCTACTTCATGGCAGTAGGTGTGGGGTTTGCTTTACTGAAGACGGAAGAAGAATGCATGCATTTGAACCAGGGTGCTGGCGAAGAACACTGAAAGTGTCATGGACTGCTTATGTTGGAAGAAGTACAGTCAGAATTCTCCTTGGAGGCGAGGTGAGAGGATGGTGAGTCTTTGCCTCACATCTTTGGACATGTCATCAGGAGAGACCAGTCCCCCCTCCCCTTTCCCCCCTCCCACACACCCTAGCAAAAGATATCATGCTTGTAAAATGATCAACAGAAAGACTCTCAAGATGATTGGTACAGGAAACAGGGAGGGAGTGGGCTGAGTGCTAGTACCTTGTGGGGATTGGGATGAATGGCCGAAATAAAATGCGTATGAATTGTTGAATGGGAATCCAATGATCTGCTCTGTAAATCCAACTCACAAGAGGAAGTTCAAAATAAAACAAAATCCAATGGACAAGGCCAGACCAGTGAAAACTGGCTTCCTACTAGGCTTTACCGACTGTACAGACTTGCCCCACTTCAAGCTCCATTAAATAAGGATTCCCCTGGGCTGGGTGTTGAGGGCATTATCCTGGGTAGATGCATGTGTTTCCAGGAGGGGACTTGCTTCAGCTGATGGCATGTGTGTGCACAAGGCTGAACCTGGCATTCTGGGGCTGCAAGGGCCTTGGGGATATCGGAAACCCAGCCTGTGGCGGAGAATGGTTACTCCCGTTGTCTGAGCTTCCAGGGGGGTGCTAAGTCATCCAAGCACTCAGTTTCCCAGCGCTGGGAAGCCGATGCTCCTGGGTCTGAGAGAAGAGCACACTGACATTCAACAAATCATGCTGCATTCTGATAAAGTGACAGCCCTTTGAGAAGGTGAGGTCTCTTGTCACACAGCCTGGCCCTGCCTGCCCAGGGCACTCCATTAACTCACTTTTGACCGGTGTCATTGGGATGGATGGATTGATTTGGGTCAGAGTGAAAGTTTACAGAGAAAATTAGTTTTCCATTCAGTAATGTCTTCACACCCTGTTCTGTGACACTGCGGCAACGGCCTCCATGGAATAGCACTCTTCCTCCCTGGCTTCTCCCCTTCCCCGTCTGCCCCGCGTTGCTGCCCCTCCTTGCTTTCTGAGCTGTGTTGTTGTGCAAATGCTGCCTTTTCGATGATCTCTGAGGAATAAGCATCCTGAGGTCTGTGTTCCTCTCTGGTTTTATTGTTCACTTTCCAGGTGCTGTCAGTTCAGCGCTGGCCTGCTAGGCTCAAGGTCAGAGGTTCAAACCCACCACCCACCACCCGCTCCTCGGGAGAAAGACTAGGCTGTCCCTTAAAGATTCACAATCTTGGAAACCCTATGGAGCAAGGGTGGGGGCTCTTTTTTTCTCTGCCAAGGGCCAATTGGATATTTATGACATCATATGCAAGCCAGCCAAAAGCAGCTGTATTTGGTCAAACACTCAATTAACTCACCACTAATGGGAGAGCTGGAATGGCTGCTCTTTGGTGAGGCATGTAATCTTAGATGGCACGAAGGAGATCATGGGCCTTGCATGGCCTGTGCTTCCCCCACCCCTGCTATAGAGGATCAGTAGGAATCAGGAGGGCCAAGACCTTGGAGTTTCTGCCAGTTTCTATGTCTCCATTTGACCAGTTTCCCAGGTCTTATTTAAAAGCTTCAAGACAAGAATTTTAGCTCTCTGAAGAGATTGCCCATGGGCGAGGAAGTTTACATAAAGTGAAATCTGATCTGATCTTTCCCCCCCACCCCACCCCCAAGTTATTGAGTTACCTTGGGACACTTCATTTTCATGTGTGCGCTGAACGGTGTTGGGAGGCCGTGGAGGAGAAGGCTATGCACAGAAAGGCCATCTAAGGTGCAACAGCTGCCCGCTCCCCAGATGGAGCAAAGAGGAGTGAAGGGAGTCAAAGACCTCGTGGAAGTCATTCGTGCAAAGAACCGTGACCCACAGGAACGCAGCCTCCGTGACTCTGAGATCAGAAGAACTAGATGGTGCCCCTCTACCATGACCAACAGCTCTGATAAGGATCAAAACAGGAGGTCCTGGATATGGTGAGAGAAAAATACACAGCAAACTTCAAAATCATGCAAAAGACTAAGCTTACTGGTCACATAGAGACTGGTGGAACTCCTAAGACATCCATCCTTTAAACCTGGCCCTGAACCCATTCCTTGGGTTCAACTTTCAGCCAACAACCAAACGGGGCCATGAAGGGAACACTAATACTCCTGAGGAACAATTAACCCCACCGGACCACAGAGGCAGCATTGCCCCCAAGCACAGCTCAGGAGGCAGGGCAGGAAAGAAAGGTCAATGGAAAGGGGGAGCCTTGGGAGGCAGTGGGAAGAGTGCTGTTGCACTGAGAGGATTTCAAGGCACACGGGCAAACAGCATGGGCATGAATAGTTGAGTGGGAAACTGATCGGCTCTGTAAAGTGCCACCCAAATCACAGCAAACTAAGAAAACAACCCACCACTACAATGGTTTCCCTGTCGGTGCCCTGCGCCCCTCTGACAGAATGCAGTGAGTCTCACAGCAGGTCGGGTGGCCTCTGCCAGGCTACATCCCTGGTGACTGACCAGCCCACCCAGTGTCCAGGCTGTTTGTTGGTGTTTGCACAGGGAGAATGAAGATGCTCATTCTCTGTGGACTCAAACGCCCATGTGCGCATGTTTCTGGCACCTGGGTGAAAAACATCAGACACAAACAGCTCTGAATCCCTGGTTCCTGCCCTGGTTTTCGAAGGCGGTTGCTATGGAAACACAGTTATCCCGCACCTGCGCATAGGTTCCAAGGTCAAAGACAGGAGCGAAAGGACATGTGGCAAATGGACTGGCACCTCTGGCATTTGGCGGAGCAGGTGCAGCAGCCTCCATCGCTGTGGAGGAGGTCCTGGGCGGAGCTTGCCGGAGCATCACACATCCTGAATTAGCAACTGTCCATGGCACCGCTGTGCTTACCTCACGCCCATGGTCACAGGGAACTCAGGAGAACAAGAGAGCTGGCCCCAAAGAGTCCAGGGATCATGGTCTCCCTGTACAGAGCCTTCCAAAGCACAGGGGGGCTCTGGTACAAGGTGTTCGGGATCCCACCTCCCCCCACCCCAATCTCCAGAAAGATACATTGACAGCCAGAAGTTTGCTCCGCGCTCGTTTTTGTTAAATTTGCCACGGAAGCATCCGCACTGGATTTCTCCATCCCCTCCGAATATCAGTTTCTTTCCATCTCAACGTGTTGTTGCTTTGCATAAGGCATTGAAAAGAGAAAAAGGTATTGATCTTTCAAAAATGGAGGAGGGTGGTCATTTTCGGCGGCAGTTAAAAAAGCTCCTAAGCGCTGGGTGGAAGGAAGGATCACTCCTCTGGTGAGGAGCAGTAAATCGACTCCGTCAAAGAAGAGCGGAGGCTTTGGGAGAATCTCGGCAGATGACTGGAACTTGAACTGCCGGGCACCGCCAGGTTAAGTAATGTAATAAAACGAATTCTGCAAGAATTAGGAGCTCAAATCAATAGTCATTACCCATTTTATATTTCACTTCCCATTTTAGTAATTTAAGATCATATAGCTTCTCTTTAAAAAAAAGTGATGATACAGGTGTGTGGGTACAATAAATTATTGTCATTTGGAAAGGCAATTAGAAGACTTCGGGGGACAGTGTTGGTTTAAGGCTTTAAGATCATCTCAGAGGCGGGGGTGGGGGTGGGGAGAAATGAACAAAAAAGGACTTAGCCTTAACTAGTCTATCAAAATCCTGCCTTGAACATGATGCTCTTTTAAGAACGCCCTCGATGGTTTCAAGGTGACAACGGCAACTCAAAAGTTGAGGCAGGAACCGTGGGGAGCAGCGAGGGCATGTGCCTGGAGGATGAGCACCCCAAAGAGCATTGGACGTGGTGTAGGTTTGGCTTTGCATCTTCTTCACGACCACCAAAGCAATGAGAACACGCGGAAAAGGAAGTGCAGGAACTGGACAGTGAATAAGGAAGGGCAGAGAGTTGATGCACTTGAACGATGGTGTTGGAGAAGAGGGTTGAGTCTCACGGCCTGCCAGGGGAGCACGCGGGCTTGTGTTGGAAGACGTAGAGCCAGAGTGCTCCTTAGAGGTGAGGATGGCCAGACCGGCCACACGTGATTTGGACGTGTCATCACCGAGCCCTGGAGAGAGACAGCATGTTTGGTAAAGTAGAAGGTCCGCAAAAAGCAGAGAGCAAAGGAAGACCCTCAAGGAGCTGGACTGACCCGCTGGTGGCAACACGGGGCTCCAACACGGCAGGGGTCGTGACGATGGCACAGGGCCAGGCAGTGTTTGGGTGCACAGGGAGTCGCGAAGATTCCGAACCGACTTGACAGCATCCAATGAAAACAACATGTATCGTGTATCTGGAAATTCTCTGTTCTCACGTCTCAACTTTCTGCAGACATAAGACTATGCTAAAAATAAAGTCTATTTTTAAAGAAAGCCATTATGACATATATCCAAAAAAATTAGCAAAACTCTTTTACCTTAATTCTGCATCCGTATTTGTAGTCTCTCATTCTTTTTCAGAACCTTGTGCTTCCCCCATCTCGATATTTAAAATATGTCCCCCTCTACATTGAGGCAGAGGTGAATTTGTAACTACCTCAGTGAGTAGAATGCATGGAAGTGACCCCACATGATGGACAGACAGCTTCAGCTGCTTCGGTCTTGGGGTACTCTCCCTTGGAACCTGACCACTGTCTTGGGGGGAAGTCAACGAGCTCCATGAAGTGGTCTGGCTACAACCACGGGTGGAATCCCAGCTAACTGCTGGCCTTACCTGCAAGGCTTGTGAGCAGCCCTCACCCCCAAACTGGCTCTAGTGAACAGACACAAGTCTTCCATCCCTCCCTGCCCAAATACCCAGGGCATGCAGGAAATGGTGAGAAAATGTTGCCAGAGTATATTTCTCAACAGAGCAAAGTGTTGACATATCATAATCATAACCAAACCTGTTATACAACATGTGCTGCAGTTGCCATGCACATAAAAATATTGGGAAGGAAATACCTCAAAATGCTAACATAGGGTATGAACACAGGCATTTCCCTTTCATATTGCTTTCCCTCTTCGCTATGTTCCTGCTACAATTAATAGCAGACCGTGTTCTTTTAAGGGGTTGGTTCAAACAAAGACTAACTATATCTCCAACTAAATGATTCTGGTTTTTCATAAACATTCTGCTACAGTTTTCCAAAAGAATCCAGCAATGGGATATAAAATGGTGGCTCGATTGAATTTTATCAGCATACGAGGGGGTAACCCCGCACCCCCGATGGAATTTTTTTTCAAAGCTATGTATTTAATTAATTTATTTTTTACAAAACACTCGTATCACCTTCAAAGTACTCTCCATTACACTTAATACATTTGCAAAATCTGTGGTTCCATTCTTGGAAACATTTTTGAAACAGCTGTTTGAATGGCTGACAGCACCTCCCTCGTTTTGTTTTTTTTTCCTTCACCTCTTCTACATTGTCAAATCACTTTCCTTTCATGTCCCTCTGCATTCTCAGAAACAAAAAGATGTTGCAAGGAGTGAGATCAGGTGAGTAAGGAGCATGGGGCAAGAGAGGCATGCTGTATTTTGCCAAAAACTGATGTACTGAGATGGCTGAGTGAATAGGTGCATTGCCATGGTGGCGTCTTCCACGGTTGGACTGATGTTTGCTTTTGGGGTTGTAAGAATAATACCATGTCTCATCACCAGTAAATACTCTGGAGAAAAAGATCTGGGTTGCTTCAGAGCTGTTCTTTCAAAGCATGGCATGCTTCCACTCGATGCTCTTTTTCCTGGCCAGTCAGAACCTGAGAACACAAATTTCTCAGCATCCTTTCCCATTCCAAAACCTTCTATTAAAATTCACTGAACTGAGCTCCAAGGATAGTTCAGGTAACTTCCCCATATTTTCAATGGTCCATCGTCAGAGAATTGCACACATTTTTTTCAACATTCCATCAGTTCAGGAAGTTGATGGATGTCGGTCCAGAATGAGGTTTGTCATCAATTGGCATTTCCCCTTTTTTGAAATGAGAAAAAATACTCTTACACTTGAGTTTTATCCATAGTGCTGTCTTGGTAAGTTCTGCTCCACATAACAGCAATCTCTTTGGCATTTTTTTCTGAGCAGGAAACAAAATTTCACAGCCACATGCTGTTCTCTTAAATTGACCATCACAAAAAACGAGGTTCAAGTGAAACTGCTTTTAGGAAGAATTTCACTGTGACCAAAGAGAACCTTCTCAGGGGATGGCACTGAGTGCACTAACAGAGTGAATTGCTTGATGCTTGCCTAGCAGGAAAAATGCTTTACTACAAAAGGTCCACACAGTGGAGATTTTGGCCATTTGGCCTGGGGGGGGGGGGGCCCCCCTCACACATTGTTGTCTTGGGGGTTTCAAAGCATAGGCTGACCCTAGTGGGGATCAGCACTATAGCCATTAATGATGTAAAGTTAATTGCACAGTTACTCACAAATGGGACTCTTTAATTAGCATAACATGAATAGCAAGATTGAACATTTTCATTCTGTGTTCCTTATACCCACACTATTTATTAGCCTGCAGAAATGAATTCCTGAAAACTGAAATAGCATATTCCTAGATCCCAGAAATTCTATCAGTCAAGGAAAAAAAATGAATGCTAATAGTGTAGAAAGTTCCTTTCTTGTGTCCCAATATTCCCTGGTTAAAAGACCATGGGCAGTGTGGTCAAGTAAGCATTGGCCTGCTATTCAAAAGTTATAACTGCTATTGGCAGTTCTGACATACCAGCTATTCCATAAAAGAAAGATGAAGCAGCCGGCTTCCATAAATATTTGTACTTCAGAGATCATAAAGAAAAGGACAACTTACAAATGCAAGTCCAACATCCCCCATCCCTGTCCTCCCTGAGAAGCTTCACAGGGCATGACAGCTGAGCAGAGAGTCCAGAGGTCTGTAAAGACTGGGAGGCAGAGCCACAATCAGCCTTTGAGGAAGCACTGTCCCAGAGAGAAGGGACATACAGGACACACATCCAGGACTAAGCCTCTGTTTCCCTTCAAGCCATGGAGCAACTCTGGAGTCCCCAGAGGGAGATGCTGAGAAGCCATGTGGAATCAAGTGTCCTCTGAGGTGCGGAGAAGCCAAACTTAGGTTTGATGCAAAGCAAGGACAATAGTTGGCGTTTGGGGACCAACATGAAGCTGGCCCCCAGGGAAAATTCTAATTCTAAAACACATGGATGACTGTAAACTAGAGTGAAGAAAACCAAAACTAAACCAAACTCACCACCATTGAGTCTATGCCAACGCACAGCAACCCTATAGGGCAGGGCAGGGTGCCTTTGTGGGTTTCTGAGACTGTCACTCTTGATGGGCGTAGAAAGCCCTGTCATTGTCCCCAGAGTTTAGAACTCACTGTCATGGAATCAATGCTCCTGTGAGTTTCTGGAACCGTAACTAGAAAGCCCAGTCTTTGTCCTGTGGAGCTGCTGGTGGTTTCAAACTGACAACCCTGCAGATCACAGCCCAAACCATAACGACCACACCACCAGGGCCTCTTTAGAGTTAAAGGTGAGGCATAAATAACCAAACCAACCACTCCAACTCAACAGCGACCCTAGAGGAGAGAGTAGAACCACCCCATTGGGTGCCAAAGCTGTCATCTTTATGGAAGTGGACAGCTTCATCTTTCTACAGGGACGTGGCTGGTGGGGTGGAGGCACTGACCCTTCCGTTCACAAACGACTGTGCCACCAGGGCTCCTTGAAGCATTAATAGACAAGGACTTTTATTGTCATTGTTGGCTGCCTTCCAGTTGGCCCCCTGACTCATGGTGATCCCATGGTCAATGAAATAAACACTGCTTGGTCCTGAGACATCCTTATGATTTATTGTAGATCAGTCACACTAGTGTGAACCATGGGGTTTTCATTGGCTGGCTTGTGGAAGTTGCCAGGTCTTTGTTCCGCGTTCATTTTCCTCTGGACACTCTGTGGTAGCCTGTCCGTTGCTAGTGATAGACAAGCCTCCATTGACAGATGCATGGGAGCTGTGCATAGGCTAGGCATCAAGCAGCATTCCCCTGCCTGGAAGATGAGAATTCTTTCTACTAGTGAACTACTACTGCCCACCCTTGCAAACCATGAGATGTTTATTTAAAGCGCTGCCCAGCCTCTCTGCCTTTTAATATCATGCTATGCAGACTTCCGAGTTTAACTCCTCCCTACTTATGAATCAGGATATTCCTGGATGATGAAGCAAAGGATGCTGGGCTCATCGTAGAGGGCTCAGTTCCCCTCTAGGTCCTTAGTCCCTGAGGTCCTGGCTGCCCAGCGTTCGGGAAATTAAGATCGCAAAGAGAAGGGACATTGGAAGGTCCATCACAAAAGGTTCCAGCTCACAACGGCACTGGTAAAATCCAAACAGAGCATGCTTAATGCTCTTAGAGGTTGGTTTGGGGATGTTTATTTACTTGCTTGACTCCTTTCCAGAGGGATGCTTGATCTTCTGTAAGTTGATACTTAACATTTTTATTTCATTTTGTTTTTACTGCGAACTGGGTGAAGGTTTACAGAACACATTAGTTTTCCATCTAAGGATTCGTGCACATTTTGTTTCACATCATTAATTGCAATCTTGCCACAATGGAACAGCATGTATCCCACCTATTCCCTGGGCGTCCTGTCTCCATCCCTCCCTTCTTAACTCTTCTGGGCTTTGTCCTTGGGCAAATACTGCTCTTTGGGTCTCAAATGGTTGGTATTTACGATTTTTAAAGCTGCACTTAAAGAAACTGGCCTCCTGGAAGACATACCATTATTTTATTATTATTTTGCCTAATCTGTGTTCCTTTTGGGGGGGGGGGCTATAAAGACCAAGTACATGTCATTCAAAATTCAATAAAATAATTTGATCTACTGAACCCAATGTCACTGACTGGCTCCTATTCATGGTGACCCCGTGTGTTACAGGGTAGAAATATCCTATAAGATTTTCCTCCCTGACGCGGGGGCTAAGTGGTGTAAGAAGGAAAAGTGTATAAGAAAAACAAGCAAATGAGGAAAATGCTACAAGAAGTTGTTGTGTGTGCCTGTGTGTGTGTGTGTGAGATAATTCTACTTTGGGGAGAAGAGTAAATCATAAGCTTATAAGATCTGCATTCTTTCATAGGAACTTCATAAACAAAGAGCATTATCATCAGAGGACTGAACTGTGGAACTCATCACAACACAGTGATAGAATCTTGTCAAGTTTGTCATTTTGAAACATCCTCTGTGCATTCTCTGCACATTTCACTGCCTGTCTTTCACAGCGCTTTCCTGAGATTTGGTCTAACAGAGTGAAAACATGCCTCACATACGAGGGGGTAGGGCACGCTGACACGGATCAAACACTCCAGGAACGCTGGCGGAGATGCATTGATGTGCCACTTGGGATGGAAAAGAAGTGCACCTGAACCACACCGTGATACTTCCAATGCCTTCCGGTGCATTCGCAGCGGGACAATGACTCAGGAAGACTGCAGAAAGAGCTAGACTTGAATGATGGGGCGGGTGAAGACTATGGAGAGTACCATAGACTGCCAAAAGGATGAACAAATCTGTCTTGGAAAAAGTGAAAAACCAAACAAAATCTCAAACTCCCTGCCACCTAGTCAATTCTGACTCCTATAGTGTAGCAGGGGTCATCCTTGAAGCGAGGATGGTAGATTTTGTCCCACATATTTTAGACATGTTGTCGGGCGAGACTGCCAAGCTTGGTAAATGAGACCAACCAAGCCAAACTCACTGCCATCACGTACATGCAGACTCATGGCGACCCTATAGGACAGGGTGGGACTGCCCCTGTGCGTTTCTGAGAAGTTATCTCTTTATGGACAGAGAAAGTCTCGTCTTTCTCCCATGTGGTTGGCTGGTGGTTTCAAACAGCTGACCTTTTAATCAGTAGCCCCATGTGTAACCACTACCCCCCACTGACACAGTCGCTGAAGCAATGAGCTCAGATTCAGCGATCATGAAAGGGTGCATGACTGGCTCATGTCTTGCCCCACTGTAGTCGGGCAGCTACGAGTTGTCATAAACTCCACAGCACCTAACAACAGAAACAGCAGCAACCGAGTCGTGAAGGGGTAGGTCTTAGTGGCACAGGGTTAAATGCTCCCCTGCTGAGTGAAAGGTGGCCGGTTTGAATGACCAGGCAATCTGCTCCTATACAGGTGATCGCCAGAAAGTCCAACAGGGTAGTTCTCCTCTAGAACACATGGACTATCTCTGAATCCCAATGGACCCCATGGCACCTAACGACAACAAGAACACCCTGCCTAAGAGTATGGGGTCCCACCCCCACCCCAGCCCCCGCTGTGGCAGCTCAGAACCATTGCCTAGGGACCTGCTTCCATGAAGATGACGGCCAATCGAATCCCTCTGGAGCGGCTGTACTCCAACGCCAGGGTTGCCAAGAGTTGCCACCCATTTGACGGCCTTGGGTTGGGAAGTTAGTTTGCCTCTGGGCGGTCAGAGCCGTGTTTGTTTACATGGGGCTGAGCTGGTGTCTGGAAAGTGCTTTGCAAGGATGTAAACCATTGGAATCGTGCATGGCATTGCGGTTTTTCTTTGTCACCCTTCCCCTGGGGTGTAACCTCAGGAACCCACTGCTATGTGAACTACAACGGTGATTCTACAGTATAGGGGGTCAGCCTAATTGCCCCTCCTCCTCCAGATTCTGTAAATTGTTCTTGAATGGTGGGAGCAAGCCTTTCAGTGTGTGTGTGTGTGTGTGTGTGTGTGTGTGTGTGTGTG
>NW_022111312.1:16005635-16012781 GCF_000313985.2 Echinops telfairi
ATGCATGTGTGGCTTGGGTCAAGGTTGACAGAACACAGTCTTCCACTCAACAGTTCATTCATAGCTTGTTTTGTGACATTTGTCGCAGTCCCCTCAATGTAACAGCACTCTTGGCATCTTCTTCCTGGGGTCCCTATTTCCATGTATCCTTCACTGTCCTTTCTGTCTTTGTCTTGGAACAATTGGTGCCCTTTGGGTCTTGAATGGTTCATTGTTTTGAGAAGAAATTTCCTAATGAGTGTCTATTGTTTGTCTGGAAGACAGAGTTGCAGAATGAGAAATCCTTTGGAGCACATCTACTCTGCATGTATGGTGACCCTGGGTCAGACTGGACCTATGGGTGGTGGGGGGGGTGGGGGTGGAGGTTGGCTTTGTGGTTACTCTTTGGCTGAACGCTGATCCCAAGGGGAGAGTTCAGTTCCAGGCTGGATGAGCTATGGAGGTCCACAGCCTTGAGGGTCTTACCAATCTCTCTGAGATCAGTTGGCCTCATCTTGGTTTTTTTCCTAATGCTTTTAGACTTTGTCATACATTTGTGAAAGTTTGAAATGAGAGGAGAATCCACTTGTCTCAGCACATGTGAATATAAAGAAGAAATCGGCTGGCGTTCCTGCCGGTAACTTGCTCTGTGGGCACGATGGGCTGTCAGGATTGAAAGGCAGTCGTCACCTACCCACGACCTTTCTATAAACTGGAGGGCTCTGAGCGCCTGCCAGAGATGCAGCCAAGCAGCGCCATCGGCCCTCTGCCCTCCAGATGGAAGACATGTGCAGTCTCAGCTGAGTCCAGTCTGCTCAGAGCCAGGCGGGGTCATTGGGAATGTGGTGGAGGCCAGCGTGGCACTGCTGCCTCGGTGCTGGGGCGACCCACTCAGGGCAGGTGCCCCTTCCCTGCGGTTCTTCCCGCATCCACCGAGAAGCATCACTCACTTTATTCTGTAAACGATGTATTTTATTTCCCCTGAAAGTTTACAGAGTGGACCGTGAGCTTGTCCATCAATTTCTTTCAGTACAGTGACATTGGTCACTTTCTTCACTCCGAGTTCCACAGCCTCGCTGTTGCCCCGCCATGGATACAGACTCAAGACAAGACCCACGTCTTCTCACCGATGCGTTGGGGCTGGTGCTTTCCAGGTGGTCTCCTATAAATATCACCCCTTAAAGGGAGCCACTCACCTGCACCTCGATCATCACAGCATCACAATAAATGGAGAAAAGATCGACATTGTTCTCCAGGATCTCCGTTTGCTCAGATCGCCAGTCCACACACACGGCACCATCGGTTGGGAAATTCAGTGACATTATTGCCTTGGGTCAATCAGTGGTACGGAACTTCTTTAAAGTGTTGAAGATCAAAGATGTCCCTTTGAGGACAAAGGTGCCCCTGTCTCAAGCCAGGATATAGAAATGGCCCCATCTGCCCATGGGGCAATGAATAAGGAGGATTGCAGAAGAAGGGATGTGTTCTGATGGTGGCGTTGCTGAAGAATGGTGCTATACCACAGACTGCCGGAAGAATGAACAACTCTGTCTTGGAAGAAGTACAGCCAGAATGTGCCTTAGAGGGGAACATGGTGACACTTAATCTTACAGACTTTGGGCATCTTACCAGGAGGGACCCTTTCCTGGAGAAGGACGTCATGCTTGGCAGAGTAGCGGGTCAGAGGAAAAGAGAAACGCTGCCATGAAACAGAGTGACCAGCAGCTGCAACAATGGGCTCGTGCTTAGCAATTATGTGGCCAGCGCAGGGCCAGGCGATGTTTCCTTTTGTGGTCACTGTCCATTGGAGCTGACTTCATGGCACCTCACCACAGCACCCCTGGAAAGGCAGGGTGTTCTTCTAACTAAGCCACCACCATTCAAATGGTGCCGAGAGATAGCGTGTCCACCTGCTCTTCCCTCACACCTGCTAAGCACTAGTGCTTGGATCTTTAGATCATAACCGTTGGACTTGAACTCTACCCAGACCACCGTCTTCTAATGAGAATAGCACACGCCCTCCCTTTATACTATCAGCTTCCTACAGAGTTTACAGGAAGACATAGAGACTTCAGGTTCTGTGACTTGTCCCGGGTCCCCCAGGAAGCATGGGCCGGAGCTCGGTGGGAATGAGTCCAGATGTGTCAGACCCCGGATTCTACCGTTTCTCTCCCGTGCATGTCTCCAGACAGCCCTGACAGCTCCTCAGCCTGTGACACCGCCTGGGCTCCAGCCCTGGACCTGGAGTCACCCTCGTGTCTGAAGGCGCAGCACCGCTTCCATTGACTTCTCACTGCTCCTGTCGTGGGTAGCCCGGACTCACGGTGACCCAGTGCACCATGGTGAGAAAGGGTGCCGGGTCCTGGGCTGTCCCCAGGCTTGGTTGCCGATCCCACCATTTCCAATGTCTGATTTTTGGCCTTTTTACCTCGTATGCCTTCCCCCGGAGCCTGCTCAGCTGAAGCAACTCAAGCCTCCATGCACATGGGGAGCTGTAACTAAAATCAAACCAAATGGAGTGCCATCGAGTCGGTGCTAACTCACAGAGATGCCGCAGCACAGAGGGTCCCCAGGCCACCCGGCGTGTATACAGGAGTGGACAGCCCCACCATTTCCCCCAGTACCACTGGTGAGTTCACCTGGCAGAGTACTTTGCCATTGCACTGGCCTTCGACTTTACAAAGCACCATGTCCTTCTTCAGGAACTGGTCACTCGCTGGCTGGGAGAAGCAGGAAGCAGTTCCCATAGAGTTCCCTATGAGAATGCAGGCTGTGTTACAACAGTGGGGTTGAATTATGTTTTATTATAGAGTGTGCAACACACACTATCCGCTGTTTACTTGGCTATGATGGAAGTTATAAGGCAAGTCACAGAGGCAGGCTGGTGCCCCAGGTAGTCATAGCAACTATTTATAGGGATGCAGTTCCTTGCTGTGCTCAATATTGTATCTCGGTCTCAAACCTGATCATTTTCGGTACTAGCTCATAAGAGGCAGCATCGACAAGAGCCTCCGAAAGTGAGTGATCTTGGGGTGAGAAGCACAAGCCAGGGAAGTGGAAAGGCATGAGGACTGTGGGCTCTTGGACCCAGCTTAGAGAACAACTGAAAAACTGAGCCCATCCCCTAAAAGCCTTGTATGCGAACCTCTGGCCAGGGTACTGGACCAAGGTTAAATTGATATTATGGGAAAGTGTTGAGGGGCACTATCTTCACCCTCCTGGTATTGAACCCCAAATAAAATACAAACAAAACCAAAGCCCACTGTCAGGGAGTGCATCCGGACTCATAGGAATGAGTCGAAGGGCCTCAACTGGCTCTCAGACTGCACATCTTAACAGAAGCAGACTGCCTCAGCTTTCTCCTGCAGAGCGGCTGGGGAGTTTGAACAGCCAGCCTTTGGGTTAGCAGCAACTCCCTGCACCACCAGACGACCTCAGTGGAAGTCAGCTCTTGTATCTTGGGCATTTCTGTACAGTGTCCTGTGGCTGAGGGACAGCGTGATCGGGAGCTGAGGAGTTGAAGGAAGGACTGTGCTTGAACAATCATCCGTCCTGGAGCAGGGAGCCAAGAGGAACAATCCAGACCACGTGGTGTGTACTTGGCCCTTATTTTGTTGCTGTTTTGGTGAAAGAACATGCTGAGTTCTGGGTTTGATGCCAGCTAGAGATTTGGGTCCATTACGCTACCCAAGGAGGCGTTTCCTGGATCCTCCGGTGAGCATCTCAGACCCAGGAAAAACCGCCTTCCTGACCCCATATCCAGGATGAAGATCCCATGGTTAAGAAAAATGAATAACCCCTCTCCTTACCAGGTCACACACTCGGCCAGGGAGTTGGGGAGGGAACTGGACATGGTGTGGCCAAGCCCTTGAGTTTTCCTTTCTGACACTTTATTTTGAGTCGGGTGAAGATGGGCAGAGGAGATCCGTTTTGCGTTCAACAATTCAGACACCTTGTGTCTTACGTCATTGCAAGCCCCTCAGTGGAACATCACACATCCCACTTCCTGTTGCCATCCCCCCTTCTTTCCCAGCCCTGTGGCCTTCTGACCTTTGCCCTTGGGTAAAGGATGCCCTTTGGGTATCTAGCGATGGGCTATTCTAAGTCTTATGTCCCTCATTCATGTTACCGCTCACTTCTTAGACTTACAGTTTGACTAAAAACGGAACCATGGGGGAATGTGTGTGAGTGAGTTCAGTTCCAGATCTGAAAGGGCTCAAGGGTCATAGTCTTGGGGTTCCACCAGTCTCTATCAGACCAGTATGCACAGTCTCTTTTATGATTTTCAGTTTTGTTCCACATTCTCTCCCACTCTATCCAGAACCTTCTAATGTGACCCCTTTCGTAGCAGTCGGGAGTGATTTCTGGGTACCACCTAGTTCTTGCCTCAGGGTCACAAGGTCACGCTTTCCTGCTCCACCTATGATTGTGCCTGAATTTCAAAGGTGTGAAACTTTGTCTCTATCTACGGCACCGGTTTCCAACCTGTGGATCATGACCCCTTTGGGGGTCGAACGACCCTTTCAAAGGGGTCTCCTAAGGCCATCAGAAAACATATTTCCGTTGAGGGTCACCACCACATGAGGAACTGTATTAAAGGGTCGCGGCTTGGGGAGGGTGGAGAACCCCTGCTGCACAGGGACCTAGAAGGTCACAGGGCTGGGGGAGGAGCGTCCCTTCTTCCCCCACCAGTCATATTGCTGTGGAGACGTGACCCTTGACAGAGAAATCTCAAAGCCACTGAGGTGGCCATGCCATTTTCTACTAACTACAATAGAGGAAAGAGTTACTATGGGTCTGAATAGAAACATGCAGCCCTGTGTTCAAGGCTCCTCCTCAGCCTTCTGACACGGGAAGGTAGGAATTTGGGATGAGGAGGGTCAATCCATTTTACACTGTCCCCAATATCAAGACTCAATCAGAGAGACTTTACCCAGAAGCTATCTGCTGTGGTCCCGATCATCGGAAAGGAGAGTAGCTCCAGGGACCAAGCATCATAGGAGTAAAAGTCAAAAGGCCCTGGACCATCTTCAGTCTTACAGTGGCCAGGCGAGGGGACACTGCATGGCAGCCCGAGTTGAGATGATGAAGTCACAAGAGATTTGCTGGGATTCCTGGAATGGAGAATGCATAAATGTGATTCAGCCGTAGCATTAATTAACCTCTTTCTTTCTATAAATGAAAACAAAGGTGAGGGGCATTTTGGTTTCAAATATCTTTCCTTGGGGAAAGTGCTGCATTGTGAACAGTGTAATTTATCGTCCTTCTTCATAGAGGAAGTAAAGTGCAATGTTGGAGTTTGATTGTAGGAACCTTATGAAGACACCATCTTTCGCTATGACTCACTGGGACCCCCCTTTTCTGGAAGACGCAATACACCCAGGTGGGTTTTGGATTGGGGGACGCACATTAACGAGCGCCTTCAGAAGGCTGCCATCCAGTTTTCCAGCTGCTAGTTAATTTCCTTTTATGTAACACGCAGAAAATTATGACATGCCCCCAAAGAGCTCCTCTTATTTGTAAAGTGAGTTCATTATCATAGTAAGTCGATTTAGCTGTACTATATCACACTTAAGTATTTTGTTGAATTATGTCTACCCTCAGGGACAATAAAATAGGGGTATCATTAACAAGGGTAAAATCAAGGGTCCACCTTTTGTTTACATGCACCGTTAGGGAGAGGAGGGACAGACCATCAAGGGGTGGAAGGGTCAGGGAGAGGCGGGGACGTTGTTTCCAATGGACCCCATATGGAAATATGGGCTGTTGTTGTGTGCCCTTGAATTGACCCTGACATATGGTGACCCTCTCCTGAAGGGCACTTGCATTAAAAAGAAAACTAGAAAAAAAAAAAAGAAAAAAGAAAAATAGAACCCAATGGTCATATCTCAAGTCGGAAATGTTCCTGATTGGCATCATGGATGCATTTTGACTGTGGTCCAGACCAGCGATCCAAATCGACAGACAAAAAGTTACCACCTTTTTTGAAGGTAATATGCCCACCTACATCAGGAGCACATACAGATAACACAAAGCACAGGAAACTCATAGGTCAGGGCTCGCATGGTTTGCCAAAATCACATAGCACGTTGTTTGTGTGAAATATGGTAACCTCCATCTTGCTTTTTTTTTATTGTGTAAGATATATTCATTGTAGGAATTTTACAAAATAAAACAGGAAATAAAAATAAAATGCCAATCAAAGCAGGCTAAGAATAACCAATTTTGTCATTTGTGTTTCTGTCTTTGTAATATTTTTCGAGGTGCATGTAACTGTATACATTATGTGGTGGCCTGCTGTGTTCATTTAATAGCAAATCACCAACTTTTTCTATGTCATAAGTATGGATTCCTCGCAGCATCGTCGATTTTAATGCCTTCATCGGTGTTCGGCTCATCATATCAATTGCTTCTATTCATCGTTAGTGTGCCTAAGTTCCCCATGTTGAATTGTGCCTATTTCCTATTGTTTAGATATTCCTTTGGTGGTCACATGGCTGATAACATGCCTGCACACATGTCCCATTCTTGCCGAGGAGGGTTTCTGAAGTGGAATTGACAGGTACTGCACACAGGCAGCATCTGAGTGGACTGTTTCTCCAGACCCATGGATAGGAACCTGAGCAGGAGTTTCGCACCTGCACCCATCCCCATCAACTCCAGGCTCAATTCCTCAAACCAGGACTTCAAACCAAACCAGTTCTGTCATGATCAATGCTGCAGTGAACTCCAGACAGGGCGGAAGTCGTACAATGTGGGGAGAAAAGGAACGTTTCACCAGAATGGGAAATACCACAGCGCGCAGCTCTGGCACAGGCACCCTGCATGGGGTGTAATGAGCCCTTGCAGGAGCCCCAGGCAAAAGACTGGATCACTGCCAGGACTGCTGAGAGTGACATGTGTTTGCAATGCGGTCATGGGATCCCACCTTTGAGTTGTGTATCGCAGTTTCTGACTCTGTCAATCAAGAGAAAAGTGGAAGTGATAAAAATGAAACAAAAAAAAATGAAATGAACTCTTAAAAGATTGATGCCATGGGCCTTAGTGAGCTGAAATGGATGGGTATTGGCCATTCTGAATAAGAAAATCAGATGGTTTACTATGCCAGGAAGAACACAAGCAAGAGGGATGACATTGAAGTCATTGTCAGAAAGGGCATTTCTAGAC
>NW_022111312.1:16013337-16027821 GCF_000313985.2 Echinops telfairi
CATACTGAAGACACGTTGTCAGGAGAGACCAGTCCCTGGAGAAGGACATCATGTTTGGTAAAATAGAAGGGCAGCGAAAGAGAGGAAGGCCCACAAGGAGTTGGGTGGACTGACACAAGGGTGCAACAATGAGCTCAAGCCTGGGAACAATTGTATGGATAACCCAGGACCAGGCAGATTCTTTCCCTGTGCACGAAGTCCGATGGTCAGAACGGGCTCCATGGCTCCTAATCACAACAAATCTTCATATGAGTTGACAGCCTCATATTTCTCCTGAGAAGAGTCTAGCACCTCCTTCAGTCCTCAAAACAAACAAACAGACAGGCAAAAATTTGGTGTTCAAATAGATGTATTGCTTTGATTAGCATAAGATAGAATGCTTAGCATTAGATAGCATTTGATTAGCATTAGATAGAATGAACAAATTTACCCACTAAACCAATAACCCAAGTTGTAATACTGTGTCTGGTATTTCCTAATAATCGGTCATTCACTAGCTTGAGGTGTGCCTGGGATTAGACTCAATGTACCAAAGACAGGAATACAAAAAACCCACTGGTGCCGTCCAATTGGCTCCAATTCAAACGGTATATACATTGTTTAGGAGACTGAAAATCTACAGGGGCAGATAGCCTTGTCTTTCTCCTCCAAGTGGCTGGTGGGTTTGAGCCACTGACATTAAAATTAAAAACCCAATAGCTAACTTGCAGTGCTATGAATACCCTTCAACCCTTGGCTTCCCATAGACCAAAACCAAACTCACGGCCATTGAGTCAATGCTGACTCATATGGACCCCCTGTAAGTATCCAAGACCATCACTGTTTACAGGAGTAGAAAGCCCAATCTTTATCCCACAGAGCTGCTAGTAGTTTTGAACTGCCAACCATGCGGATTGCAGTCATATACATATATTAATATGTATACATATGATATATAAGAATATAAATATACATACATCCTTTTATATGCACATTTATGTGATTTTTCTTTGCTTTTTTTTCTTTTCTTTTTATAATTTCCCGAGACAACTGAATTTGGAGCATATGCAACAACAAACTTAGGCATTAAAAGATTTTTAAAAAATTAATGCTGCTTGGGTTGACATACATTTTTATACTTATGACATCTTCTGGTTTAAGTTCAACAAAGCTTGTATTTAAAGATTTCCCTTGAAGGCAGTTTTTCAAAGTAGTAACAATAAAGTTTGCTTTTACTGGTTTTTTTTTTTTTTTTCGTTTCTACATGTGAGAGGTCTTGACTGATAAAATATTTTTAAGAAGGTTTTATTCTTTCAATGCATCACTTTATGAAAAGCATTGATTATATATTACACTTGCCTTTGGTGATTTAAAGAATGTTTTGTTATCCTGCTTAACTATGTAAATGTTGTGTTGTCAATTTTTATCCATATGAGGGAGTACCTCCCCTAAAGCAGAAAAAAGCTCTACTTCACAGAGCTTTCTTAGCACACATTTTTCCTGCTAGGCGAGCATCAGGCAGCTCCCTCTTTGCTAGTGCACCCAGTGGTCACAGTGAACTTTTTCATAAGAACAGTTTCACTTGAATCGCTCTCTTTCTTTTGTGATGGCCGATTTAAGAGACCAGTGCACCGCTGTGAAATTTTGTTTCTAGCTCAAGAAAAGTGCTGCAGAAACTATTGTGATATTGAACACAGCTAGCGCTACAAAAAAAACTCAAGTTTAAGAGTGGTTTTCTCTTTTCAAAAAATGTGAAATGTCGATTGATGACCAACCTCATTCTGGATGTACATCAACTTCCGAACAGACGAAAACATTGACTCATAGTGCATCTGGAGTTCATTCTACCAGGTCAGACTGTTAATTGAGCCTTCTATTTTGAGGTTCTGAAAGGATTGCATAATAGTGTGTGACAAAAATGGACTGGTTTGTGGCAGACGGGGAACTGGTGTTGCCACCATGACAATGTACCTGCTCATGCAGCCATCTCAGTGCACCAGGTTTTGGCAAAAGAGAGCCTGCCTCTCTTGCCCCCGCACCTGACTCACCTGACTTTGCTCCATGTGGCTTAATTTTGTTTCCTCAAATGCAGAGGGACATGAAAGGACAGCAATTTAAAGACGTAGAAAAGGTGAAGAAGAAAACAAGGGGGGTGCAGTCAGCCATCCAAACAGATGAGTTTAAATGGAATCACAGATTTGACAAATGTATTAAGTGTAGTGGAGAGTACATGAAGTTGATAAGGTTGTTTTGTTAAAAAAAAATTAAATACCAGCTTTGAAAAAAATCTATTTGGGGGGCTACCCCGTCATATATTTAAAATGCTTTATACAGTGCAGGTTAGATAAAATATGACAGTAATATTTGGAGAAAGACCAAAACTTTTATTTTAAAATGCCCTTCTTTTGTTCTGACTTAGACACAGCGTCAGAGAATACTAGGAGACGCCTATGCTCGCTATGCTGAGAATAACAGGCTGGAGATCAATGACCATCACTGACTCGCTCACTCCCTGCGGTCAAGTTGATTCCCACGCAGAGTGAGCCTGGAGGTCAGGGTAGAACTGTCCCAGTGAGGTTTTCAGATGGAAACTCTGTGTGGGATTGGAAAGCCCACACTGTTTCCCACAGAGAAGCTGGTGGTTTCGAACTGTTGGCCTTATGCTAGCAGCCCAACACACAGCTACTCTGCCACCAGGGGCTCTGATATGGCATCACATCTATCATTGAACAGAACATTTCAAGATCCATCCTGAAGGTCACAAGGAAGAGACGTGCCAGTCAGGGTGCAGAATAGCAACGATGAAACACACGCAGCATCTGCACAGCACACCAAAGCAGAGCCCCGCGAAAGACATGTGCCTGTTCTTGGGTTCTGAAATCCAAGGTGCAGTGGAAATCCAGTGGTGGTAAAAGGTGCCCTTGCAAATCTTGTGGAGACAAGTCTCGAGTCTACAGTGCACACGATTCTGTTCTCAGAAGACCACTCTCTGTCGGGATTCCCTCTTCAGGTGCCTGGAAGCTGCTGACACTCAAGGAAACGAACCGGCTGCTTAGATTGGATGCTGACCGGTGGCTCACCATGTCAGCTGGACCTGTGCCTGCAGGGTTTCAGTGGCTGGGTGTTTGGAAGTAGGTGACCAGGCCTTTCTTCTGAGGCGCCTTCAGTGGGCTTAAACCTCCAGCCTGTGGGCAGTCAGCCGGTGCCATAACCGCCTGCAGGAATCCAGCCTCAGCGACACAATAGGAGCTGCTGTGTGCATTCACACCACCCGCCTGGGGGCTGACGCTGAGACCCTCACCTGGGAAAGAGCGAGGTGGGGAATGCCCACCCGCCCACGTGGATACTGCACCTGCTGTCCTCGACTCCCGCTCGAGTGGGGAGCCCGAGTCCAGCGTTGCTGGCCCTGCATCGTCCTCACACTCTTCCGTAGTCGGCGTGTCCCAAATGTTTTCCAAAAGAATGCCCATGCACGAAGGAAGAGCTGCTTCTCTTCCCGGGAGCCCATGCGCTGCTGGCTGCTCTGTGGGTCCTGTTTGAAATGGGAACGGCGTATCTTGGACCCAAGGGAAGCTGTGGAAGGCACTGCTTTCAGCGAGGATGGTCGCCACAGACCGATGAGTGGAGCGGCTGAGGCTCCAGCAGTTTCTTGCCTTTCACAATCCTCCACTCTCTCAGAGCAGGCGAGGCAAAGATGTGGGGAGGAAAAGACAGGTAAACGTGAAGCTCCCTGGGGCCCGTGGGTCCGTTCTCCCACGGGGACCACATACTGCAGGTCTACATGTAGAACGCATTTGAGGGTGATGGTTGGCCAGTATTTTCCACAGGGAAACTAATAGTGACTCCCCGATGCTTCCTCTCCTCCCTTGTCACAGGACAGTGAGCCAGGCACTATGACTACTAGGGTCCCAGTTCACACGTGAGCGCTTTGTTCCAAACCAAACCCGACTCTGATCAGGAGGTGGTGGCAGACAAGGTCCCTCGGGCACATACTGGCCTTAGACACATCGGGGTGCCTTAAAAAATGAACGTCCACTCAAACCAGGGGCTGCCCATGGGACCTGCCAGGCCAGTTCAATTCAAATCTGCTCAGAACGTTGGGGGGACTGTTGGTTTTCTTCTGCCAGGTGGGGGGATTCTGAAGGGGTCCCATGATAGATTTTCTCAAGGGCCACAGGATGATCACAGCACCTTATTTGGAAGAAGCTCCAACAGTGTGGGGGCTGCATTGCTGGTAAAAGGTCAGGAAGGCTGTGTGAGAGAATGCTCCCACATGACAGTGCACCTGCTTCTTCCTCATGGACAGAAAGGGGAGTCACATGAGAATTCTCTGGGAACCCTACCTAACCTGCCCTCCAGCTCTGCCTTGCCCCTGCACACTTCCCTTTGTTCCGGACACGCAAACGGCACACCCAGGCACGGAAAGGGGGCAGGGTTTACATTCCCTGAGACGCCCACACTGCCATTTCGTGTGCTGTCCATCTTAGCCTGCAGTTTCTTCGGGGATGGAAATGGAGCCTTCAGAAGCTTACAGCCCTGGGTGGAGACCATACAGAGAAACAATAACCTCCCCCTTTGATATTTTTGTTTAATAAAGGTTTCTGTGATGGGGTAGCATTCCTTGTGGGCTCACCCTCCCATTGTAAAATGCCTTAAGGCACCGCCTAGAATTCTGTTTGAGAACGTACATCGAACTACCATCCGCTACTTAGTCTTCAGGCACCCTCGGTGAGTGAAGGGGGTGATGATCCCATTTTAGAGATCGAACAACCAGGACCAACATCCACGTGACGAAGGCGGCACAGAAGGAAACCAGGGCTGCCTGGCCGGGCATGCCACGCTCTCTCTTCCCACCAACCATTTCAACTCCAAGCACAGAGCGAGGGTCTCACTGCATCGAGGCAGCTCCACTTTCACAGAACATTCTGGAGTTTTCAATTTGGGAAACGAGGCGCTGGTCCTTGGCACTGCTCTCAATCAGAGAGCATTAAAAAAAGATTAGACAAACAAGAAAATTAAAACCAAAATAAAACCCAGCATAGTCCAGTAAATCCAATAAAGATAAAAGGCCGAGAGGAAGAACACTGATGTGTCAATAATGCTGCGTGTATTACTGCGGGCATCTGTGGTTCACTACAGAGACGAAGAGAGAGACAGAGAGAAGTGGTCCTTGGGCTGGCTCAGTGTCCTCTGTTCTGCCCACCTCAGAGCTGAAGCTTCACACCACCGCCATGCCAGTCCACAGGAGGGTGCGGGGGCTCCTATGCCAACCCCCTAAGGGAGAGCAAGCATGAAGGCCATCGCACAGTTGTTGGAGAAATCCCAGAATCTCTTCATCCCCAGGGCCTTTCCAAGGCCTCCCCTTGAATGGAAACTGAGAGGCTGGAAGGGGATCTCGGGTGCTGACTCAGCGCTAGTTCAGTTCCCCTCAACCTGCTCCCTGTTGTGGGCGTGGAGGACTGCTTGGGCAACGGGCACCAGGAGCACTGATTCTGAACCCCCACCAATACCCCCTCCTCTAGTCCAAAGGAGGCCATGTGCACCTACCAAAAGTGTGTCCAGCAGATACCAGTGGACAGTGTCAAATATGGAAATAAAAATACTTTCTAAATTATCAAGGGGTCATGAAGGTGGGAGGGGAGGAGAGAGGGGGAACAAAGAGGAGCTGATCCCAAGGGCTCAAGTAGAAAGAAAGGGTTTTGAAAAGGAAGATGGCAACCTAGGTACAGATGTGCTGGAGACAATGGATGGGTGGATTGGGACAAGAGCTGTGAGAGCCCCCAGCACAACGATGTATTTAAAAAGAACTCAGCAGTGAAAACTTCAGTTCCCGAGACCAACAGCAATGGTTGACATGTGAAACAGCAACAGTAAAATAAAACCCACACAAACAAACAAAAGTGTGTCCCACACAGAAAAGGAAGGAGGGGGTGGTTTTCAAAGAAGACAATCCAAGCGGTGGGAGAACCGTTTCCAGCACCGATGTCACCAGAGCCTCCTTAAGCTCCTGGAGGTGGTGGGTGGCGTCAGAGCACATTTCTGTAGAGACAATGAGCCCAAGGAGCACGCGAAGGTGGAAACCCGAAGGAGCCTCCTGGGAGCGCTGAGGTGTCCACGCAGAGGGATGAGCTTCCCAGGGCTCTGGTTCATCAGCCAGGCTCTGCAGCCACCCACGCAGAGCGTCATGTGGCCTCCACCGCCCACCCAGGAGGAGAGCTCCCAGAGAGGAAACCACAGGGCCTCCATCCACAGATTGTCTCCAGGCCCCGGAAAGAGGGGGCGCTCCTTTCCCGGCCCAACCAACACGCAGGAAGCACACCAATTGAACCTGCTAGGGCTCTCCATTCTGATCCCACCCAGCAGCAGCCCAGCGCCTCAGGATTCCTGCCTGCTACCCTCCCAGCCCCTGGCCCCGTGTGGGGTCTTTGTGCAGATGCATTCAGTGGGGATTTGAAGGAAATGTACCCCTGAGCCCAGCCTGAAAGCCCCCTGATGACCCTTAATTGAAAGAGTGTTTCCGATTTTCAAATAAACCTCGTTTAGAATGGATGGCGGTGCTTCAGCGGCACATTCTTCTGTTATTGCTAATGCAGCTGAGCATTGGACAGGCCCATAAACATTGATCTGACAATAAAGAAAAGTTTGATAGTGTTGGCCCAGAGTTATATTATTCATCCATAAGTAAATATATACTCATATCGATATGTAAATATATAAGTGCATCGATTTTTCTAAATCATTTTTAGTGAGTTAGTAACAGGTCCATAAAACACCTTTGCTAATAAAGAGTGGTAGCCACACAGCTAAGAGTGTGGGAGACATGCCAACCACAGTGCACCCCTTACATGGGATGCAGCTCAGCAGCTCACACACACACAGCTCGAAGTCAAAGTGGACAACAGGCTTCACAGTGAGAATAACCCCAAGATCCCCTCTCCACTTTCAGCAAGATCACCAGTTTTTGTGTGTTTCCAGTTTTTGTGTGTCCCGATAATGTGCTTGTACAAGCAGATATTGAGCATGTGCATATATGTGTGCATATGACTTTATGGATGCATGCATGCATGTGCACATATGTGTGCGCATGTAGAAGCACACAGTCATGTTGCACAGTGGTTAGGTGCTTGGTATCTAACCACAAGGTCTGCAGTTCAAACCTTCCAGCCACTCAGTGGAGACAGGGGAAGCAGTCTGCTTCAAAACTGATGCTGACTTGGAAGCCCTGACTGTCTTATAGAGACGCTATAAGTCAGAACCCACTCAACCGACAGCAAAGGGTTTCTGGTCACACACACACACACACACACACACACACACACACACGGGAGGGGTGCTTCTAAAAGTTTATGGAAAAGTGGAATCAAAAGACAATGAAATGTTTCCATGAATTTTTGGAATACTCTCATAAGTATATGTGTGTGTTTATGGTTACACATATCCACACATGTATATGTATATCTCTAAACAAAGTTATATTGACATTAATTCGCATGTGTGTATGTGCATGTGTTTGCATTCTAAAAGAGTGATGTTACACAGTGATAAATGAAATGACAGGCTGTAGAAGAAGGGCTTTGATATGATTTCATGTGTGTGATAGACTAGCCCTGAAAAAACAAGCAAACAAATATACACACAAAATAATTCACGGTCATTGAGTCAATTCTGACTTGCAGAGACCCTCCTTGACAGAGTGTAACTGGCCCTGTGGGTTTCTGAGACTGCAACTCTGAGTGGGAGCAGATGCGATGACAGAGTGAAGATAGAGGCTACAGTTGGCTCTCTTAACGACTTAAAGCCTAGGCTGGGGGCTGGCTCACTGCTTCATCTGCTTGGTTTGATGGCCAAGGCCCACTCCTGGCCAGCCAGATTCAAGAGGAGAAGGAAGAGACTCTATCTCTTACCCCAGTCTCAGTTCCCACACTCTGTTAGCACACACTGCTAGTAGGTTCTGCTATTACATTCTGTACAGCATCTTCATTCAGCCATAGATTTAGATGACCCTTCCATCACACACTGTCTTTGTACGCTGTGTTCAACATCACAACGGTTTCTGTGGCGTTTTTCCTGAGCAGGAAAAAAAATTCACAGTGGCATGTTGTTTTCTTAAATAGGCCATAACAAAAAACAAGGTTTGAGTGAAACTACTTTTACGAAAAAAATTCACTGTGACCAGAGAGAACCTTCCCAGGTGATGCCACTGGGTGCACTAACTCAGAGTGAGTTAGTTGCTGGCTGCTCACCTAGCAGGAAAAATGCATACTAGGAAAACTCCACCCAGTGGAGCTTTTCCCGTTATTGTTTTTTTGTGGGCACCTCCTTGTGCAGCAGTAGACAACTGATACGAGTACGAAGAAAGTTCAGAGATCCATATGAGAGGTGATGGGTTTGTGTGGCGGTTTCACAGAAGCACCAACGTGGAACGTGTCACCTTTGTGCTGATAGGTAGCCCGGGTCAAACAGAAAGAGTATCTATGGAGAAATGCTCCATGTAGGTCCAGGCTGGGGATGTAGGAGAGGTGGTGGCCTTGCTGAAAATGCTGCTCTCCAAGATGAGACAATGGATTAATTCCGCCAACAATGAGATGCCACTGAAGATTGTACTGAAACGGTATCACTTTGAGGGCAATTTGAGGGCAAAGCAGAAATGCTTTGGACTTCCGGTTTCTCCATTGTGGACATATTCTTCTCTGACACCACTGACCTGCTGAATCCATCAAGTAAGATAGCCGAGGCTGACAGCGTGTTAAACACTGACAAGTGACATGGAACTGTGCTGACTGTGTAGACTACGTATTGAAGGGCATTGGGAGGATCATTCAGACCTTGAACTCCAGTGGAACCGAAAAACAGGATTCAACCCAGTGGCCTAGAGCAGGAGAACGAGGAAAGGGGTGTGGCCCAGATATCTGAGTTTAAACCTGGTCCTTTCCTTGCTTATCTACTGAACGGTGTAGGGAAACTGCAGGCCGGTCACAGAGAGATTGGGGGTTCAGTCCCGGGCCACAGCAATAAACAGAATGCCACAATAAGCCAAGTCAAGCCCATGGTTTGGCTTCGCGGTGCATATAAAACCTGTGTTGAAAGATGAGGCTGGGTGCCCCTGTAAAGATTCACAGCCTCAGGAACCCACAGGCGCCATCCTGCTCCGTCCTTACAGGGTTACTACGTGTGGGAATCAACTCAGCGGCAATAGGACTGTGTGTGTAACTTCCTTACACAACACGCTCTCCAGACTTCCAGTCTCTGTTTTCCTATTTCCTTTAACCTGAAATTCCCCTCCCAGTCTTTTCGACAAGACTAAACGTTGTCACCATCCACTTCTGTCAGCTTCTCCTGTGCCCCTTTACTGTGCTGAGTGTCTCTATGTTTAACAGTTGTACTGACATCATGCCGATATCATACAGTGTGATGGATTCAATAGAATTGTGAAATGATTACTAAAATCATTAGAACCGTCTCTTCTTCCTGGTACTCCCTATAATTAGCCCCCGCTTTACCCTACTCACCCCCCTGCAGTATCTCCAAGAAACGATTAATCCAGTGACCGTCCAAGATAGATTTACCTATCTTGGATTTCATATACAGAAAAACATACCAGAAAACAATAACAAGAGCAAAATAAAACATAGGAAAACCTCAGTTGAAAATGTAACAACAACAAAAAAATCCAGAACAAAGTTAAAATGGGTCAAAAGGGAGAGCAAATGACAAGGTCTGACAAGTTCAATTGTCACCTCACTTACGTGGCTGCTTATTTTAAGACAGGCCTTTAAGGCCTCAGGTGCTATTCTTCCTGATAGCCAGGCACCGCCTGCTTTATTCACAGGGTGCTATCTCACTAATTTCTTCAGTGATCTCTTCATGAGAGCAAGCATCAAGTAGGGCATGTCATAAGAACTAATTGTTCTTAGATTAGGACTATGGTTTATATATGTCCCTGGCCTCCTTTAGAGACATCATTATACTTTTATTGGGGAACATTATTAATGGGGTATATCGTAATTCTCTCGATAGTATCATTAATTTAGCTAATGTTATAGAATTTGAAATACTGCCTAGAAAAGGTACATATATGTGTATAAGACAGCTTCTTTAAACGAGAATATATGGATTGTTGACCTGTAGAGATAAAAACTCAAGTGAATGGACATGATTTACACAAACGATAAGGGTTAGAGATTGGGCAAAACTCTCAAGAATGCCCATTCACAAAGGCAGGACCATGCCTGCTACACTACGTAAGACATGTCATAAAAAGGCAAAGAGGCATGAAAATAGCAGATGTATGGAAGTCTTGAACTGCCATTCATTGTCAACGCCCTGGTTCTATGTTCCCAGCACATGCTCCTCAGGTGTCAATACTGACACAATGAAGTTCCATTACATCTGGATCAGTCATCAGCACCTTTGGAAGCAGCGGTCCAGAAACTGATTGGCACATTGCGTTGGGCAAATCTGCAAAAGGTTCTCTTTGGAACCTTACGAAGCAAAGGTGTCGCTTTGATGACTAAGGTGTATGTGAACCAAGTCATGGTCTCCTCGATTTCCTGTGGAAGCTGGAAAGCAACAGGGACAGAGATCTGATGCATCCAGGTGCGTCAGCAAAGAACAGGGACTGTGCAGTGGGCAGCTAGAAAACAGAACAAAGCAGTAGGAGAAGAAGCCCAACCTGAATGCTCCCTAGAAGCCAAGACCAGGAAACGTCCGCTGTCCTGGTTGTTAGAGGGTCGATGAACACGAGGAAAACCCTCTCTGAGGTCGACTGACTCAGTAGCTGCAACAATGGGCTCAGATTAACCAAGGTCAGGAAGATGGCGGAGGACCAGGCAATGTTCCTTCTGGGATCCATAAAGCCATCATGAGTCACAGGGGACTCAATGACACTGGACAAAAACAGTTCAACCCATGACAATTTGCAAGCCTGTGCTCCTCAGGGTGGTGAGACATCGACCCCCTCCCTTTAGACACAATAGGAAAGGCCAGTCCCTAGAGAAGGACACCACGCTTGGCAAAGCAGAGGGTCAGTGACAACGAGGGAGCCCTCAATGAGGAACAAAAACAACACACGATCATCATAGTTTGCAAGCCCGTGTTTCCCTTTTCCCACTGTTTGAAAAAGAGAGGAAAAGAAGCCAAGTGCTGGACTCAAGCAAAGTTCCTACAGCGGATCCTGATTTTTCCCTGTTTATTGGAACTAGCTCTTCCAACCACGTTTTCTTTCATTTAGTGTTCTGGCTCACAGCTCAAATATTTACATGTTTCAGGCTCAGGGTGATTTATTTCTATTTACCTTTAATTTCCTCGTGTGGTATTTCCAATGGTGCCACCAGTTGTTATGAATGGTTGGTGTTAAATTATGTAGAGATATTATATTGCTACTTAATGCCTGCCTTTGATGTGGTTATTAAAATGGTGACAATATAAATTACCATGGCAACAAAAACAAGAATTTATAGCCCATTTCAAACTCTTGGGGCTGGGAATATTTTACAGCAATTGAAAACTCAGGCGTGAAGCAATTCAGACAGTTAGCTGCTGAATAATTGGGGTCCAGAAATCCATCAACTAAAATATTGAACCCTTAGAAGAGTCAATATTGAATGGCACAGGTCATTTATTTTTAATTGTCCAGCCACTGGGATACTTGAGTACAGTGGTTTCACCCTAGTGGCATAGCTATGTGACCGTCATAAGCTAGGTACTTTCTAGGCGCGAAGTGTAGAATCGGAGAGTCGCCCCCTTATAAAAAGTCCCCTAGGTCTTGACCAGAGCAGTGACCCACTGTCTCCTCACTAACAAAGCTACCGAAAGAGAAAGAAACACAGGGGCATCACGCACACTGCACAGAGAATGTGAACCTTGAAATATATGAGATCAGGAAACCATGTCTGACCCTGACCTTCTTTGACAAGACACATGAATCACTCTTGATTTCACTCAGACATGTCCTGGAGCTAAATATAGAAGATGGCCCTTGCGTTCTTGCGCAGACTTTCATCAGATTGACTGGAGGTGATGCGATTTGAGAAGTTTCTTTGTACTGTGGTTTACTGGGGAGAACTCCGCCTCCTGCCTGCCCTCTAACTCCTCGTGAGATCAATCAGAAGAGGTGAACGAATGAGACTTGTTGACTATGGTTATGGAACCAGGATTAGTTGTCTTCACACCCGTAATAAGAACTCCTCATGGCTGTCAATGCCCGGATCTACCTGCCTTTTTGAAGTACAAGGTCTTACTTGGCTCTTCCTCTGTGTTAGACAGGGTTCTCTAGAGAAACAAAACCAGGACACTTATGATATCCACCCACATATATATGGATAGATATATACAGCACGAAGAAATATAATAGCTAATTAGTCCACACAGAGGTACAGAGGGCTCAGTTCAACTCACTTCCATGAAACAGTTAATATACAGGAAGTCCTTCGACTCAGGAGGGCTGTTCCAGCCAAGGTCCAGGAAGCAGACAGGTGAGTCTGTTGCCAGCCAGAGGCAACAAACAGCGGGGTGGGTCACCAACAGTCAGCCAGACGACAGGATACAACAGTCCCAAGCTCCTGTGATGTACACACTAGCAGCATGCAGAGGCAGGTTTCGTAGGAACCTCAAGCTCTGGTGACATGGTCCACAGGTTGACAGTCCCACAGGTAGGGTAGCTCACGAGTTGAGGCAGAGAACTAGCAGTTGCACGTTGGTCCAATCACCAGAGAGCAAGATAGAGACAGGCGTGGCTTCTTGAGCCACTTATCTCTTTGCCCTCCAATCAAACTGCGACCTTATTCATTCCACATGTTCTTATTGGCCACATTGGCACAATAGACCTACCTATCACATCTTCCATCTGTCATTTTCCTCAACTTCCCCAGTTCTTCTCTCCTCCATCTCATGGAGGATGCCCCTTAGTTTTGCTGAACCTCCCTGTACTGTACCAAGCACAAAGCTCTTTTCTAGTGACTGAGCTTTCCTGATCCAAAGTAAACAAGCTGAAGTGTCACCATTTTCACTTGTAAGGAGCATTCTGGTTGTATTTCTTCCAAGAGTGAGTTGGCCATTCACCTGCTCTGACACACATGCCTCTTGTCCATCCCTTATCTGATCCACTTTTTCTTCAAATATCTACTGGGGAAAAAACCTGATGAGACCATCCAGTGAGGTAAGAATGTATGGGGGCAGGGATAGATGGGATTTTGACCTGGGAAGACTGGATATAGATGCTTTTTTTAAGAAAGAGGCTTTCTTATTAAGACCAGAGTGCTGGTCATCTCTGCTGCAGAGCTCCTCCGAGAGGGCACTGGAGGCCTGTGGAGGGGCACAGTTCTTCTTTGTGTAGGTCTAGTCCTTGTTCAACTGGGGGTTTCTGGCTACAATTGCTCCTCATTTGACGGACAGCTTCCCCACAGCTTTCTGTTTCATCCTGGGGGCTACAGCACCACCCTTAGGTACAATTTGATCTTTTCTTTGCAAATGTCATGTGCTGTTGTATCCCACCCTGTCTGTTACTATTGTTAGGTGCCATTGAGTTGGTTCCAACTCAGAGAGACTCCACACATCAGAATGAAACAAGGCCTGGTCCTGCCCCAGCCACATAGTCATTGCTGGAGCTCAGTCCATTTGCAGCTACTGTATTGATCCATCTTGTCAGAAGCCTTTCTCTCTTTTGTTTTGTTTTGTTCTTCTACTTTACCAAACATGATGTCCTTTTTCAGGGTGGCAATATGCATTACCATGTCACATGTAACATATCCAAAGTACACCAGATGAAATCTCATCATCATTGCTTCTAAGGATCATTCTGGTTGTACTTCTTCCAGGACAGATTTGTTTTTTCTTTGGCAGTCCATGGGACTTTCAATATCCTTCAACAGCACCATAATACAAATGCATCAATTCTACGGTCTTCCTTATTCAATATCTAGCTCTCACATGTACATGAGGTGACTGACGAGACCATGGCTCGGGTCAGGATCACCTTAATCCTCAAAGTGACACCCTTGCTCTTCAACACTTTAAAGAGATGTTTGCAGCTCATTAATCCAATGCACTGCATTGTTTGATTTCTTGACTACTGCTTCCATGGGCATTGGTTGTGACTCCAATCGAGACACAATCCTTGGCAACTTCAGTCTTTTCTCTGTTTATCATGATGTTACCTACTGGTCCAGTTGTGAAGATTTGAGTTTTCTTTACATTGAGTTGTAATCCATACTGAAGGCTACAATCCTTGTTCTTCACTTTAGCCACTACTTCAAGTCCTCACTTTCATCAAGCAAAGTTGTGTTATCTACATATTGCAGGTTATTAATAATCCTTGCTCCAATCCTGATGCTACATTCTTCCTCATATAGTCCAGATTCTCTGATGGACTGCTCAGCATACAGAATGAATAAACATGATAACAAAATACAACTTTGAACCAAGAGGAATTACTGAAACCCAAATGAAGACTGAGCATGATAGTGAGACAAGAGGAAAGTCAAAGGAAATAGAGGAAAGAGCTAGGAG
>NW_022111312.1:16028673-16034714 GCF_000313985.2 Echinops telfairi
AAAATAATAATTTATAAATTATCAAGGGTTCATGAGGTAGGGGGAGGGGGGACGGAGGGGAAAAATGAGTAGGTGATGCCAGGGACTTAGGTGGAGAGCAAATATTTTGAGAATGATGAGGGCAATGAATGTACAAATGAGGTTGACACAATTGATGTATGTATGGATTGTGATAAGAGTTGTATGAGCCCCTAATAAAAAAAATACAACTTTGATGCACATTTTTCCTGATTTTAAGCTATGCAGTATTCCAAGAACAGGTTCTACGTGAGCACAGAAAAGTGTTTTGGAATTACCATCTTTCTCAATGCTAGCCATAGCTTGCTATGAAGCATACAGTTGAGTTCCTTTGCTCAATCAATAAAACACAAGTGAACCTTTTTCTAGTATCCCCTGCTTTGAGACAAGACCCATCTGACATCAATAAAGCTATCCCTTGTTCCATGGCCTTTTCTGAATCCACCTTGAATATCTGGCAACTCTGACAACATACTGCGGCAATCACTGTTGAGCTATCTTCAGCAAAATCTCCTTCTATGTGATAGTAATGTACTGTTCAATAAAGGTTGCATTCTGTGGGGTTATCTCTTTGGAATGGGTATGAATATAGAGTGGGTTGGCCAGGTAGCTTTCTTCCACATTCCTTAGCATAGATGAGTACTTCACCAGGGAGTTGAAACATTTCAAGTGGCATTTCATCAATTCCTTAAGCCTTGCTTTTGGTTAATGCCCTAGCTGCAGCCTGGACTTCTTCCTTTAAACCCATCGGTTCTTGTTCAAATGCTATCTCTTTAAATGCTTGAATGTCAGCTACTTTTTAATAGAGATAGATATATAGTGACTGTGTAAGTCTTCCATATTCTTTTGATGCTTCCAGCATCATTCAATATTTTGTCATACAAACTTCTAATGTTGCCACTCAAGGCTTGAATTTTTTCTTCAATTCTTTCAGTTTCATGTATGCTGAGTATGTCTTTCCTTTTTTGATTTTTAAATTTCAGGTCTTTGCATAGTGTAATATTTTACTTTGTCTTCTCAAGCTGCCCTTTGAAATTTTGTGTTCAGCGGTTTTATTCATCCTCTCTTCATTTACCTTTAGCTACTCTCTGATCAAGAGCAAGTTCCAGAGTCTCTTCCATCATCCTATTTGATCCCTTCTTTCATTCCCATATTTTAATTACTTTTTGCTTACTTCATGTATCATGTTCTTGGTGTCATCCCACCGCTAGTTTGGTCTTCAGCCATTAGTGATCAGTGAGTCAAAAATATATATATATTTTAAAGTGGATGTTGATTTCATTGCCTCCCTCCCCACCCCACCCCACTCCCACCTCTCAACAGTTCAATCCATTCTTGAGGTGGTCTGGACATTCAGGTGGAATATACTCAAGGTTGTATTTTGGCTCTTGTGGACTTGTTTTAATTTTCCTCAGTTTTAACCTGAACTTACATATGAGCAATAGACGGTCTATCCAATTGTTAACCCCTGGCCTTGTTTTGGCTGATGATATTGAGCTTCTCCACAGAGAGAATTAATTTGATTCCTGAGAATTCCCTTTGTGGAACTCCACATATGTAATAGGAGTCACTGTTTATGTCATTGAAAAATGGCATTTGCTACGAACAAGTCATTGAACCTGCAAAATTATATCATGTGATCTTCAGCTTCATGTTTATCATCAAGGTCATATTTTCCAACTACTTTTCCTTCCTTTTTTGTTCCCAACTTTTGCAATCCAATTGATACTTATTGATGCATTTTGACTGCATGTTCAATCAATTTCAGTTGAAGAAGTTGGGAGAATTCTTCAATTTTTTTCCTCACTAGCTTTAGTGAGTAGTCGATGAGTATATTTGAATCATAGTTGCATTAACTGGGTTTCCTTGTAGGCTTATAGATATTATCTTATCACAGACAGCATTGTACTTAAAGATAGATCTTGAAATGTCCATTTTGATGATGAATGTGCTATTATTCCTCTTGAATTTGTCATTCTTGGCATAGTGAATCATGATTGTCTGGCTAAAAATGGATAAAACCAGTCCATTTCAGCTCACAATGTGTAGGATATTGATCCTAATGTGGTTCATTTCATTTTTAATTACTTCCAATTTTCCTAGATTCATATTTCATATATTTCAAGTTCCAATTATAAATAGATGCTTACAGCTGCTGCTTCTCATTTTGAGTCATTCCCCATCAGCAAATGATGCACTTTTAGGATCATCTAAAAATACTCCTGTGTGACTCACTCATTCAATATCCCTGTGTCTCCAAGTTGGGGATCAGATGAGCCCTAGGAACTATACTTCGATTCTCTTGGGCATATACCTAGTAGGGAAACATCTCCATCATCAGATAGGAGTTCTTTTATCTTTAGTAGATGATATTGCCACAGGTAAAGAGCCCTGGTTGTACAGTACCCAAACGTTCACCAAAACATCTGTGGTTCACTATCCAATAGCCCCTCCATGGGAGGAAGATGAGGCTGTCAGCTTCTGAAAAGATGTGCAGCCTTGGAAACCACCCAACGGGACATTTCTACTCTGTCCTACAGGGTCATTGTGAGTGGAAATCAATAAGATGGCAGTGGGTGTATTGTTGCAAGTAGTTGTAGAGTGGGTCTTCTGTATCTGAGAGATTTGACTCCCCAAATTCAACCAACTTCAAATGGAACATATTCTGAAAAAAAGAAAAGGAAATGGAGCAATCCCACAAAGGTTAAGTGAGAGCACAAAGTGCCACTGACATAACATTGACATAGTAGTGCATAACATTGACATAGTAGTGCATAACATTGACATGGTAGTACACAACATGGTCATAGTAGTGCATAACATTGACATGGTAGTACATAACATGGGTCATCTATAGATGGTTTGAGGAGCTCTGGTGCCATAGTGGTTATGAGTTGGGCTGTGATCAGTGGCGGTGAGCAGTTCAAAACCATCAGCAGACCCTCGGGAGAAAGACTTGGCTTTCTACTCCTTAAATAATTATCATCTCAGAATCCCACAGGGAGTTGCAATGAGTCAGCATTGACTTGATGGAAGTGAGTTTGGAGGTTATATATATACACGTACATACATATATATGCAGAAGGATGAGTGCAGGTTATATGCATATATTAGACCCCTTAATAAAAGGGAATTTTGTGTCCATAGGCCTCCTGGAACAAATCCCCCAAGGATCTCGAGAGAGAGTATACATCCCAAAAAAGGCCTCTCCGTGGAGGGACTGCAACCAATCTCACGAAGCCATCTCTGTATCAGTACACGAGTGGAAGCTAACATGCTTTGCAAACTTTCACCTACACCACAGAAAACTTTCCAAACAAAATAGCACAAAATGAATGTATCTCCACTCAACATTCGTTTGCTGAAACATTTTCCTGTATGTAAATGGACGAAGCTATTCTGGGCCAGTGTTATATTCTTGCCTATTATTTTTCTCTTACCAACTCCGAGAATCCCCTGGGCACTGGCCATTCGGGGGAGGTCAATGGAAAGGACCACCAGCTCATCTATCCTCCATTTCTTTCTTTTATTGAAAACCTTCCTCGTGATGTTTGAACAATGGATCCAATTCCCGTTAACTCAATTTTGAGCTGTTCTCATATTTTTCCATCCCCAAACATCCATTTTACTTCAATTGTTTTCTACTTTAGAGAACAAAACCTCTTGAAGGGTAAGAAAAATAAAGACAGAAAGGAAAAGGAACAGAAACCCAGAGCCTCACTGGGCTACATGCTCCAGTCCTGCTTCGTGGAATCACGCCCAGGGCTGTACCATTGTGTGCCAGGTCTGCTCACTGTGTTTATTGCCCTAGGGCGCTGTAGTGGTGAGGTGCCTGTGATGTGGGAAGCTCACAGCTTCCCAAAGGGTAATCATGTGCATTGCAGCCTCCACACCCACCTCCACAAATTTGCTTTTCTGTCATAACAGCAAAGCCAGCTTCTCCTGGCTCAGCTTTGAGTCAGCTACTGAGTGCTGACCTTTGATTGCTTCTGAGCCATTCATTTGAGGACCCTGCCTTGTCCTTGCTCCTGGAGAGCAATTGAAACTCTTGCACGGAGTGTGGGGATGTATAAATTCTAAAGGAAACCATGACCTTATCTTCTAGGAGCACAAATTGCCTCTACTTCTACAGCACCACCAGAAAAACAAAACACAAAACAAAATGAAATGGGTGAAACAGAAGCTTGAAAGATGCAAATAAGCTTCCAAAGTCTGAGTTTAGAAAGAGTGATGGCGAGTCAGTGTGGGGCACAATGTTTTGATTTCCTATGCAAGAGCCCTGGGAATGCATTGGGCTGTTAACCACAAGGCCAACCGTTGGAGCTGACCAGCTGCTCCACAGGAGAAAGATACAGATGTCTGCTCCTATAAAGATTTATAGCCTCAGAAACACACAGCTACAGTTCTGTTCTGTCTTATAGGGTCACTATAAGTCAAAGTCCACTTGAGAGCATTAGGCTTGGTTTGGTATGCAGGAGGCAGGAACACCAGTGGTTGTGCCGTGGACCATTTTGCCATCCCTGCAGGTTCATTTCCCAGCCAATATACTGCAATGCACAACCAGCGCCCTTCTGTCCATTGGGGTTTATGTGCTGCTATGAGGTTGAATTGGGGTCAGGGTGTTTGGGTGTGGTGTCAAGCAAAGCGTGCAGAATTTTTTGGAGAAGGGTTAGAGAGACTGCAGTAGCACTTTCAGAGGTGTAGAGACCTAGATGGAGGCCAGGTAGAGAACCAGTGGGTTCACAATCTCATATTTTTTGTTGTTTAGTGGAAGTTTCTGATTTTGTAATGATACTTTTTGACTTGTCTATTTCCCCATTCCTCACATGTGCAGATCAGAGGCGTCAGTTATGCTCATGGTGTGACCCAGCCATCACCCTTGGCTATTCCTCCTGATCCATGCTCAAAGCTTCGCCATCCTCCATTCTAAGGAGCACTTCTTCCAAGACAGACTTGTTTGTCCTTCTGGCAGGCCACAGTGCACCACAATTCAGGTCTTCTCCTGCCGTCCTTGTCCAATATCCAGCTTTCACATGCATGTGGGGTGACTGAAAATACCATGGCTAAGGTCTGCCTTAGTCCTCTTAGTCACCACGAATCAACTTTGGTCTCTAAACACTTGCTCGTGGACATTCTTGAGTCTAAGATGAAAGAAAGAAAAGATCAGAGTGGATGTCACAAGAGACTGAAACTTGCTCTTAATTGTAGAAT
This sequence comes from Echinops telfairi, assembly GCF_000313985.2. Lineage (NCBI taxonomy): Eukaryota > Metazoa > Chordata > Mammalia > Afrosoricida > Tenrecidae > Echinops > Echinops telfairi. Next base: position 16,033,903 of record NW_022111312.1, read on the forward strand.
CGCTGAAGCACATGGAGGAAATGATGAAGTCAAAGAGCTGAATAGAAAATGTCAAAGGGCAGCTCGAGAAGACAAATTAAATATTATCATGAAATGTCCAAATACCTAGAGCTAGGTCTTTTACCAAAAAGTGAAAATGCTTCCAGCATATCTTAGACTGAAAGAACTCAAGTAAAAACTCAATAGAGTTGAACTATTGAAGGAGTCTGTGGGTAAATGTTGAACAATGCAGGAAGCATCAAAAGAAGATGGCGGGAACACACAGAATGAGGGTACCAACTATTTGAAGAGGTAGCATCTGAGTAAGAACCAATGGCACTGGATGAAGAAGTTCAAGTGACACTGAGAGCATTAGCCAAGAGAAGCCTCCAGGAACGGATGGACTATCCACTGAAATGTCTCAATAAACAATGAAGCGCTCATTCATCTAGGCCAAGAGATTTGGAAGACAGCAGCCCAATGGAGGAGGGAATATTCTCACAATTGGACCAGTAGACAAGTTCATATAAAGCAGTGGTTCTCAATTCTTCTAATGCCTCAACCCTTTAATACAGTTTCTCATGTTGTGGTGACCCCCAACCACAAAATTATTTTCCTTGCTACTTCATCACTGTCATTTTGCTACTGCTATGAATCATAATGTAAATATCTGATATGCAGGAAGTATTTTCATTGTTACAAATTGAACATAATTAAAGCATAGCAATTAATCACAAAACAATGTGTAATCATATATTGCTAAATATTTATGTGTTTTCCGCTGGTCTTAGGCCACCCCTGTGAAAGGGTCGTTCGACCCCCAAAGGGGTCGT
>NW_022111312.1:16034814-16069073 GCF_000313985.2 Echinops telfairi
AAAATTATTTTCCTTGCTACTTCATCACTGTCATTTTGCTACTGCTATGAATCATAATGTAAATATCTGATATGCAGGAAGTATTTTCATTGTTATCTGCATGTGGGCGGACCCCCCTGGAGACGATAGAGGAGCAGTGTGTCGGTTCCTAAGACCATCAGAAATATGTGTTTTCCGCTGGTCTTAGGCAACCCCTGTGAAAGGGTCGTTCGACCCCCAAAGGGGTCGTGACCCACAAGTTGAGAACCGCTGATAGAAAGGGAGAAAAGACTGAAGCGGTGAAGGCTACCATTTTACTTGGATTCACAAGCAATTATCATGGAAGCAACAGTCAAGAAATCGAATGATGTGTGGTATTCAACAGTTTGGAGAAGGGTTAGAGAGACTGCAACGCCACTTTCAGAGGTGTAGAGCTCTAAAGGGAGGCCATGGAGCTGGAGCTGCTGGGAGGCTCCCAGCTGCTAACGTTTTGGTTATGTACCAAGCATGTAACCCTTGTATAGCCAGGTCTCCTTAACTACTTGCTCTCCAAACAGTTTCAGTCTCAGAAGCCCACAGAGGGTCTTTTTGAGTATGCATTGACGTGATGGCAGTGAGTTTGGTTCGGTTTGGAGAACAGTAGTTAAGGATTCCTGGTGACCAAGACGTGGCTGTCTGATATGTGAAGATTACATCCTGGAACAACCGAAGGACTGTCCTACTCTGTCACAGGAGGGCTCTCTGAGTCAGAAATGACTAGACGGTATTCCACAGCAACAACAAACCCAGCAGTGGACAGCAGCACACAGAGAAATTGGAATTTCACGGGAGTTAAGAGTGTGGAAGATACAAATAGTTTGGAGGGAGTAGTTAGTTATATAATTGCCCGTTTGAGAGGATTATGAGTGAAGGGGTGGAGTTTAGTCCGTCAATCAGATCATAGCCAAGGAGACTTCTGTGTGGACATGGCATTCTGAGAATTCTGGGAAATCTGGTATTTCCTCCTTGGAGGTGGGAGACTCTCTGCTCACACCCTGGGAGACACAGCAGCTAACAAGACACATGGACCCACCCTGATGCAGAGACCCCTGTCAGGGCTGAGGTGTTTCCAATGACACTGGATCCAAAGACTTTCTACCCACTGGCCTGTGATCTCCTACATTCAGTGTCATTGCATGTGTTTCGTGAGTCTGAAGGGGGCTTTATAGATTGCTATCGGACATATGGGCTAATATTGGACTTATGGACTTGATCTGGACTGGGCTAGGATGTTTTCCCAATGTTCAATTGCTCTTATATATAAATCTCTTTCTTATACACATACGTGTGTCCATGGATTTGTTTTTCTAGTCTGCCCAGACCAACACAGAGGGTCATCCTGAAGGGGAGTGGGTGGCCCATGTGCATGCTCTTTGAATGGGGTGGTTGTTTGTGGTGGCTAATGGACTGTGTCCGCCTGTGCTTGGCAGGCCCAAGCAGAAGGCAATTTCCTCCAATCAGTCCTGTGCCATCCTCATGATCACTTACAGAGCAGACTGTTGCGCTTCACAGGGTTTCAATGGCTGGTTTTTGGAAATCGCTGGCCGGCCAGCCCCTTTCCCCTAATCTGCCTGAGTCTGGAAGCTGCTTTGGAACCTGCTCAGCTTCTTAGCAACAGGCCGGCCTGCGCTGATGGTCTGCCCACGAAGTGCATAGGCTGGGAAGAGAATCCAGGCCTCTCACATGGAAGGTGAGAATTCTACCACTGAACCGTCTGTACTCTCTTTCTCTGGACAATGAAAGTTGTTACACCAGCACGGCTTTCAGGTGAATGCAGCCCCTTAGTTCATCTCACTATGCAAGGATGGGCCTGTCTGCCCCCGTCTGAGCTACCACTAAATCTCTTTAATAATGCCAGAAAAGAGAGCAACCAGTTGCTACTGAAGGTTAGTTTAGTAATTATGAGCCTAATTTAGCTTGGGGGAAATTAGATGACATGGACGATTTACCAATTTAAAGAAATGTGGTTTGACTAATTTTGCCAATACACAGCCTGGTGCTCAGGGGCACAGCCCACTGCGTGGCCTCTTTCAGAGGCCGATGAGGTTGTTGAGAACTTGCTCACTTGGTGTGGTAGTAGAAACCATTTCTCCCTAGTCTATTGAACACGTGCCCTGTTGTATTGGTGACAGGTTCTATAGGTCCCTACTCTTAAGGACTAGAGCTCAGTGTCTCTAGAACTTAACCAGAAGCATCACAAAGTCAACACTTGCAGACAAGCATTCTGTCATGTCACCACCATTCTCTGACTGCCAAGAACTAGTGAAATAATAAATGTTCATGTTGCACCTTGCTTAGGATTCTATAGAAACCAAGAGGACTGGAGACCCTCAATTACATAATTAAAAAAAACAACACTATAATAGGGGTCAGAGGAATCCTGGAGGTATACTTGGGTTACTTGGGGGGCTGCGATCACACGGTCAACCGTCCAAACTTCCAACCTCTCCATGGGAGATAGATGAAGCTTTCTCCTCCCACAAAGGTGTACAGGGTCAGAAAACCGAAGGGACACCCTATAGGAACTCAATTCATTGGAATCAACTCATTGGCAGTGGATATATTTTTGCTTTGTTTTTATAGGGATTAGGGTGCCTAGTGGTGCCGTCTAGAATACCCACTGAAATGTTTCAGCAAGCCAAAGAAGCACTGGAAGCAGTCACTCATCTGGAAATTTAGAAGACAGCTACTTGGTCAACTGACTGGAAGAAATCCATATTTGTTCCTATTCCAAACAAAGGTGACTTAACAGAATGCTCAAACTATAGAATGATAGACTTGACATTTGTACACAAGCAAAATTTTGCCTAACCTCATCCAACAATGGCTGCAGCAAACCATTGACAGGAACTGCCAGAAGTTCAGGCTGGATTCAGGAGAGGACGTGGAACAAGGGATTTCATTGCTCATGTTAGATGGATCTTGGCTCAAAGTAGAGAATACCAGAAAGATGTTTACTTGTGCTTCACTGGCTGTGCAAAGGCATCTGACTGTGTGGAGATGATAAACTCTGGATGACCTCGAGAAAGATGGGGATTCTGGAACCCTTCGTTGTGCTCATTCGGAACTTTGACATGGATCAAGAGGCAGGTGTAGGAACAGAACAAGGGAATACTTGTTCTGGTTTAAAATTAGGAAAGGTGTGTGTTAGGGTTGTGTCCTTTCACCATACTTAATCTGGATGCTGATCAAATCATCAAAGAAGCTGTATTATATAAGAAAGACATGACAGCAGGATTGGAGGAAGGCTTATTAACAATCCGCGATATGCAGATAACACAGCCCTGCTGGCTGAAAGTGAGGAGGACTTCATCAGCATTTGCTGATAAAAATCAAGGACTGTAGCCTTCCTGAGAGATTACAACTCAATGTAAGAAAGACAACAATCTTCAAAACTGGACAAATGGGTAACAGCATGGTAAACGGGGAAAGAGTTGATGTCACGGATTTTTGTCTGATTGGATCCACAATCAGTGCTCATGGAAGACACCATCAAGAGATCAAAAGATGGATTGCCTTTGGTAAATCTGCTGCACAAGACCTCTTTAGAGTATTGAAGAGCAAGGATGTCACTTGGACTAAGGTGCACCTCCCCATTCTCTATTGTATCATATATACGTGAAAGTTGGACATTGAATAAAGAGAACCAAAGAAGAATTGGTGCAGTTTAATTATGGTGCTGAAGGAGAATACTGCAAGTACCATGGACTGCTAAAAGGACCAACTGATCTGTGTTGGGATAAGTAAGGCCAGAGCGCTCCTTAGAAGCAAGACTTCGTATTACATACTTTGGGTATATTGTCAGGAAAGACAAGTCCCCAGAGAAGACATCATGCTGGGTAAAGTGGAAGGGCAGCAAAAATGAGGACGGCCGTTGATAAGATGAACTGACACGGCGGCATCCTCAAGGGGCTCAGACATAGGAACGATTGTGAGGATGGTGCAAGACCGTGCAGTGTTTTGTTCTGTTATGCAGAGGGATGCTGTGGGTCGGAGCCAACATGATGGCACCCAACAACAATGGCAGTGATGCAGTCTGTTTAGGGGAAAGAGGAGGTAGTCGGGTTCTGTAAAGATGACTGCTCTGGAAACTGCATGGGGCAAGGTCATTAGGAGTTGGAATTGACTCAGCAGGATAGGGATTTACACACTCCTTAAAAAACAAAAACAAACAAACAACAACAACAAAACGAAAGGAAGGAAGGAAAAGGGGAAACTGAATGATGAATAACAATTCCAAGGACTTCACATAGAGTGGGTAGTTCAACTCTCACACAGCCTCCAACGTGGTTAGATTCTACACAGGTCTGAGTTAGTGATGGAGGAGATGAGGACATGCAGACCCTGGCTGCAGAGCCACAAATGTCCATTTGCTACAACCTGTCCCTTATGCTATTTCTGTTACAGTAGGTCTAGAGAACTAAGGCGGAATTCTGAAAGGCATTTAAGCAGTGTAACTGAAGGCAGATACACATCGGCTTTTATGGCGTTCTTGTATTAACCCGAAAACGCTACTGGAAATGCCTGCACAGAGACCAACTCTTTTATTTTCACCTAAGAATGACAAGATAGGTATGTAATGTACACAAACTTCAGACGGCTCGTGGCCATCTGTCAGGGACCATGACCATCTAGTGGGGTGCTAAAATGGAAACTATGGCTCTGTCAAGGTGATAAGGTGTGATAGTTTGCTGAAAGAACGAGCTAATAGCTAGACATCCACACATTTCATGTCCCTGTGTATTAAATCCTTCACAGAAACCACTGCATGATTGTGATTAAACTTAATAGACTATCACAATAATCATGAGTCTCACTCTGCTTATTTTCTTCGTCTCACGGTTGATTAGAGGGTTTGTGATGACACCTGTCAGAGATAAGCAATCCCTTGTACATTTATGTGCACTATAAATATATCCAAGGATTTGTAGAGTAAATTATGGTATGGGGACATTGCAGGGGGGAAAGTTATGAAAAGACCAACCAAACATACCAAGGGGATGAATGACTCAATAGGCTTGGGGACTCAGGCCGATAGTTCGGGGGCACATCTAGCTTGATTGGTATAACAGAGTCCACGAAGACAATGGTCTACGTCCTCCTTCTGTGATTAGCTACTCAAGTCTTACAAGCTTTTAAGTGTCCATCTAAAGTGCTATGACTGGCTTCTCCTCGACCACAGTAATAATAAGGGAAGAAAACCAAAGAAGAAAGGAAACTATCAGCCCAAAGGACTATGGAGCATGAGACCCTCTCTCTCCACTACTCTGAGATCAGGAAAACTAGATGGTGCCCTACTGTCATTACCAGCTGCTCTGATTGGTACCACAGAAGGTACTAGGCAGAGAGGGAGGGGAAAAAAATCAAAATCATAAAATACGGGGGTGGTGGGTAGCCAAAGAAAAACATTTTTTTCATACCTATGTATTTACATTTTTTTACAAAACCACCTTTTCACATTCAAAGAGCTCACCATTACACTTAATACATTTGTCAAATCTGCAATTCCATTCTTGGAAACATTTTTCAAACTCATCTGGATGGCTGACAGCACTTCCCTCATTTTCCCCCCCACCTCTGCTAATGTCAAATCACTGTCCTTTCATGTCCCTCTTCATTTGAGGAAAAAAAGTAAGTCACATGGAATGAGGTCAGGTGAGTCAGGTGCATGGAGCAAGAGAGGCATGCTGCTTTTTGCCAAAAACTGGCACACTGAGATGGCTGTGTGAGCAGGCGCATTGTCATGGTGGCAAAATCAGTCTCCCATCTGCCACAAACCAAGCCTTTTGTGGCACACAGTTACGCGATCTTTTCAGAACCTCTTAATAGAAAGATTGATGAGCAGTCTGACCTGGGGGAACAAACTGCAAATGCACCAACCTTGTCGCATGCGAACAAACAAACGAGCATCATCTTGATCTTTCATTTCACTTGATGCGCTTTCTTGGGTGAGTTGATGATGCCGTCTTCTGCTGCCTTGACTGATGTTTGCTTTGAGGTCTCAAGAATAGCACCGTGTCTCCTCACCAGTTATGACCTTGGGGAAAAGGTCTGGGTCGCTTGGGAGCTTTTCTTTCAAAGCATGGCATACTTCCACATGACGCTCGTTTTGCTGGTCAGTCAGAACCCGAGGCACAGATTTGCAGCAATCCTTCTCGTTCCCAAATCTTCCATTAAAATTCCCTGAACCAAGCGCCAAGATAGCCCAGGTAATTCCCAATCTCTTCCACAGCCCGCCGTTGGTCTTCGAGCACAGGGGCATGAATTTTGTCAACAGTTGATTCTATTCTGGAAGTTGATAGATGTCCAGAATGAGGTTTATCATCAACATTTTCCTTTTTTCAAAATGAGAAAACACCTGAGTTTTTCTTATAAGCTATGTTCAGCATGACAACAGTTTCTGTAGCATTTTTCCTGAGCAGGACACAACATTTCACAGTAGCATGCCATTTTCTTAAACCAGCCTTCAAAAAACACCCAAGGTTCCAGTGAAATTGCTTTCAGGAAAAATATTCACTGTACCCAGAGAGACCCTTCCTAGGAGACGTCACTGGGTGCACTAACTCAGAGTGAATTGCTCAATACTTGCCTAACGGGAAAAATGTATACTATGAAAACTCTACCCAGTGGAGTTTTTATCCAGTGTTTTTTGGGTACCCCCGAGCAGACTAGACCTATTGATCTGATAAAGCTGGTGGAATCCCCCAAACTATGGCTCTTAGATATCCTTCAAGATTAGAACTGAGGATTATTTTGCAGCCAAATGATAAGCAGAGCTAGAAATTGAACAATAACACCCACGAGGACTGTTCTCCTCAGAACAATAAGCATTAACATCAAAAATAAAGCTCAGAAGGCAGGAAGGGGCAGGAAAAAAGAGCAACATAAATAAGGAGCATAAGAAGGAAGCAGGAAGACTGCCTTTACCTGTTAGGTATTTCAACCAGTATCACAAATAATATGGACAAATGTTTGAAGGGGAAAACAACTTGCCCATTATATTTTCACCCCAACCATGTAAGAATAAGAATAGTGATTCCTTTGATTAGAGGAAAGTTCATGAGGGTATCTAGTGAAGGTTGCTGCTCAGAAAATGTAACGGAGACCCAGAGAACACCACTCAGGCAAGCTGTGGACACCGTGACACCAGGATGGTGGTGGAGGCGAAATGAACTATTTTCCTCTGTGCATCTACTCGATGAGGGTTTTACTCCATCTCCTGGTGTGAATCTGCAACCTTGGCCTCTGTGTTAGAGCAGGTTGACTAGAGAAACAAATCCAGAGACACTCCAGTATGTATAAGAAAGAGCTTTATAATAAAGAGTAATTGTGTATTAAGAAAACATCCCATCCCAGTCCAGATCAAGTCCATAAGTCTGATACTAACCCATAAATCCCTCTTCAAACTCACATTGTCACAAGCAATGGTACCTAATGCAGGCAAATCACAGGCCAGTGAGTGAAAAGTCCAATGGCGGTGGAAGCACCTCAGTCAGCCCTGGTGGGGGTCTCCACATGGCCCTTCCAGCCCACCGACTGTCTCAACAGCAGGAAAGTGAAACAGAGAGACAGAGGAAGTTCCCAGAATCCTCATGAGAAGGTCACGCCCACAGGGAGGCATCCACAGGCTAGACTCTACCCCTACATTTATTTATCAAATTGACATGAAATTTATCAAATTGACATGAAATTATATGACTCCTGCAGCCTCCCATCTTATAGTGTCTAAAAAACAGAGAGCCTTACCCAGAGAGTGGGATTTGACAGCTCTTGGGTGTCTAGGCCAGGTTGTTGCCATTGGTGGTCACAAAGTCAGTCCACGACTCAAGGTGACCCCACACACATCGGAACAAAATGTTGCGCGGTCCTGGGCCATCAACCAAACATATGCTGTGTGTCCCGGATAAGGTCACATCTCTCTGAAGAGGTCATGCACCCACCCTTAGGCTGTGGCTGTACAGACTGGTACTTCAGAGCCTGGTTTATATCAGCTCAACAGTTAAGTCTTTTTGACCCAGTCAACTGACATCTATCAATCACAAAGAAAGCAATATGTTATGATGATTGATGATTTCTCTTTCTCGGTTTTTACAATTCAGTCAGTTCTGTTTAAAGCACTCCCTTTGTTTCCTCAATTCAATGCACCCCAATTCTTGATTAAGCCCACCTCTTGGGCCTAGCCCAGTCTTCCTGGTTCAGTCCTCAGGAGTCTAACCTCCACTTTGTGGACAACCCCAAGTCATGTGCGTGTTTCAGAATCCTCACATCAGTCATGGTGAAGCCACAACTTCGTGGTGTTGTTGTTGGAGCTGTCAAGTCCGTACCGACGCCAAGCCACCCCATGTCATAGGCCTAACTACACCATTGGGTTTGCGAGCCTGTAATCTTTACTGGAGGAGCCCTGGGGTGGAGGGATTACATGTTGGGCTGGTAGCTGAAATGTCAACAGTTTCAGAGCCCTAGCCATTCTCAGGGAGAAAAATGAGGCTTTCTTCTCCCATGAAGAATCTCGAGAAATCACAGAGGCAGTTCTACCCTGTACTGTAAGGTCACTATGAGCCAGAATCAACTTGATGGCAGTGAATTTGGTTTGTGGATTCATCTTTGCTAGAGCAGATTGCTCTTTCTCTTGTGAGCCACTGGGTGGGTTCAGCTGCCGATCTTGTGATGAGTGGCCAAAAACTCGTGGTTAATGACAACCACCAGGCTATCTGTTCTGCAGTGTCTGTGGTACTGCTAACATTCATGGTCATTTAAAAGTACCTAACAAGCTGCCTTGTATATAGATTTAAGAAGACTAATCAGAACAGATAAGAATCAGAAAGGATATGATGTCATCTAGTTTGTCTTCAATGGACTTGATAATGACCCTCGGTTCTTTTCTCACATGGAGTAGCTTCCTGTGTCTCTTATATTGAAAAAACTGTGCTACACAGATTTATTTTACAGTGGTTGATTACTGACATTTTTCCCTCTTTAATTTCTCAAGACCAAGTGTTTCCCCAAAGAATCAGAAGCATATAAGACATAAAGTTATTTTGGTATAACAATTTAATATACTATTCCAAATAAAGCAACTCAATATAATAGTTCAAAGATGGCGACTGAAAAATACTCAAAGGGTGTGGATGCCACCCCCCTTTGCTTGCACTGCTGCTTGTTTCCTACTGAGGTCGAGAGATTTGGTTGTTAGGCAACATGTACAATGGTTGACTAAATCATTTTGAACCAGTGCAAAGCCCTGCTTCAGTGAGAACCCGGGCTCTACACATTACTGCAGGCCCCCACTCCTCATTCATCACACCTGTAATCTTTAACCACTTCACACCTGTCATCACCACCCGACTTAAGTTGACCTAGGAGGTGTTTCTCTCGGAGAAAGCTGAAGCATCCGGGAAGGTAGGATGCTGTTCTCTATGCCTATAGATTAAGGTGACCAGATTTTAACATTGGTAAAGCGGGACACCATTGATAAAAGTCATATCCTGGCGAAATAGCCACATGGCAGCTGAAAATCGTATACCCTAGCTTGTCGTGCATTCTTTCCAAAAATCGGGACTTTTTTAAAATGCCGTGGGACTTGGGAAAAATTGTTAAAAACCGGGACTGTCCCGCCAAAAGCGGGACGTCTGATTACCTTAATATAGATGCATCAGTACAAGCTGACAGCTGGCTGATATTATTCTTGGGGGTGATGGGAGTGTTTTCCACATTAAAGGTTGAATATGAACGTCCTTGGACAAAACAAGGACTTCACTCAGTGTGCCGTCTATGGCAAACTAGGCAGGCATATCCTTTGATAGCTCAGTGGAGGTGTGTGCTGAGTAGATCCTGATCGAGGGATGGACTCCTGCTGGAGACACAATGTCCATGGCATTGGCAAATGTCTGTGGAGGTCCAGTCCGCTGTCCAGTTAGGGCAGAAGTGACAGTGTCACCTGGCAGAGGACAGTAAGCCTGACCCAATTGTTGTGTAGATGCCATTGTCGTTGGCTCTGACTCGCGACTTACATATACAGCGTGAAATACAGCCCGCTCTTGTGTCCATTGTCACAATCACCATCACTGAAGCCATCCATCACTCCCCAGCGGTCTCCCTTGCTCTCCTTGACCCTCTACATCACCACACATGATGTCCTCCCCCTAGCAACGCATTCCTCCTGGTTAGATGTCCAAAGCAGGGGCATCACACAGTGTTCAGATGGAAAATACCAATGGGTGACAAACATCAGCCCCCCACAGTCAAGGTTTTCAGTCAACTTCACCGGGCGAAGCGTCTTTGTGGTGTGGCAGTTCTCAGCACCTTTGAGTGGATTCTGACTCATAATGACCCTGTAGTTCCGGATGGAACTGACCTTGTGGGTTTCTGAGGCTGTAACTTTTTAAGAGGCGAAGGCCTCACCTTTCTCCCCTGGAGCAGTGATGTGTTTCTAACTGCAGCCTGAGGTCGCAGCCCAAGCACAACCACAATGCCACTGGAGACACGGTTCTGTAGTTGTTGTTGTTGTTGTTACATGCCACCGAGTGGGTTCTGACCCACAGCGATCCTACACACAATAAAATAAAATATGGTCCCATCTTGCTCAATCCTCACAATTGTTCTTAGGCTTGAGCCCATTGTCGCTTCTGCCGCGTCTTTCTGCCTTGTTGAGTTTTGCAGTTAAGGCCTGCTAATTCCCCACGACCTGATCTAACACAATCACCTCTATGATGGGATCTGATGGGAGCAGCCAATCAGCTGTAAGAATGTCGGTGGAATGTAATGCCTTCAGTCAGATCACCACCCTGGTTCTATCAATTGGAAGGAAGTTTCCTCTCGGGTTGGCCCCCTTCTAGTACATGTGGATACTGTGGAAAAGCTCGCTTGCTTTTTGCTGTATCTGGCAAATCACCTTCTAAGTCTTTGAAGGTGAGCCAATCACCTGCCATATTGACTTTGGATTGATTAGCCTCTGTAGCCACTAGCTTGGTGCCTTCTTGCTCATCTTGGGTCTATCAGCCCGCCCCCCCCAAAGTTATGCCAGTCAGGAGAAACTTTTAGCCTAATATCTACCCACAGCCTTGGAAGGTGCCTGGACTTGTACGCATCCATTTCTGTAACCGTGTGAGCCATGTTTCTTGATATAGTTGTCTCTGTATAGACAGAGAGAAGTGCCACTGGTTTTGCTTCCCGACAGGAGTCGGCTGAAGACGGACAGCTTCCAGCATCGCAGCAACACACAAGCCACCACAGTTGACATGCTGCCTAAAAAGTGGTAGGTACAGGTTACAGGGTGTGGAAAATGGGCCTTTCAGCTGGGCACCGAGACACACAGATAAGATATTTCTAAGTCAGGGCCAGAGCTGATGCAAATGCACACAGCACTGATTACTATCTATTTATAACCACTTAGTGCTTCCAAATGTGTCTCAGCATCCAGTTGGAGTTTAAAAGAAGGTTCTTAAGAGCGCGAATTATGAGGGAAAGATTTAGTTCTTCTGATGAATGCCTCCTCCATTACTGGTGCTTAGAAACAAAGAGCTCCTAGAGTCCAGAATAAAACTGGTAAGAACTGGCATACTTAATTTAGCAATTCTTATTAATATATATGATTATTAATAAATGAGATTTTTGCACGTTCGTGATGAGGTGGGAAACCATTTTTCGCCCCCTACATGGGCCATTAACCATGAAGAGAATAATTACAGAACTCATAAGTAAAACTCAAATTAAATAACCTTGTATGCTTAGAGAAATATAAAATGTTCTACTCATTAGCTTTCATAATTAAGGACAAGAAACGTAAAACTATCCAATAATATCATGATAAATAATTTAATCCTTTTATTTCAGTTCTGCACCGTGGTCAATTAGAAGGAAACGAAGATAAAGGCGTGGGGACTTGGCGATGGACGAGGGCGGGATTACAGAATAATTGAGGCTCCGGAGCGGGAGGGGGGAGGGGCGGGGCACCAGCCAGGGCCCTCTGTGAGCTCGCTCCTGCTGCACCCTCGGGGGCTGTCAGGGTTTAATCGATGGCTCCGGGTAAGAAAAGAAATGATAAGAGTTAGAAGATGTGCTGACCGTGTGGCGAGGCCTGGCAGGCGTCTGCTGGGGAAGATCATCAGAAAGGTGTCAAGCCTGCATCAGGCGTGAGTCTATGGTCACCATTCTCTCAAGCGTGGGAGCTCGCGCCCAGTGTCTGCACCCGATTGGTCGCTGTCATCGTTGCCTCCATCTCTTCGGGGGCTGCTGGAGTCAGCATCGGCCTGGTGCAGGTGCATGGTCGCACACTCACGTGACTGCGTTGTTGCTGGTAGGTTGTCTGAGTCGATTTCAGCTCGTGTCTGACAGAAGGAAACCAGGCCCTGGTCGGGTGCCAGGCTCACAGTTGTGGCCACTGCGCCAGGCCATCTCGTTGAGGGCTTTCCTGGTTTCGCTTACCCTCTGCTTCACCAAGCACGATGTCCTGCTCCAGGGACTAGTCTTTCTTTTCTTTCTTCCACCCACATTTTTTTATTGCCTTTTTGGCTGTTACCCAATTTTCCTTTCTCTTGGCTGTCATGCCTCTGACTGCTGGGTGGCCGTCTGCAACGCCCTACATTACGTAACCGTCGTGAATGGTCTTCTGTAGGATTCTTATCCTTTGTTGTTGCAAGTAAGGAATCTTTGTTCATTTTTTAAAAATGATTAAATCATTTTATTGGGGGCTCTTACATATATTATAACAATCCATGGAGCAATTATATCAGGCGAACTTGTACAGCTGTTGCCATCATCAATTTCAAAACACTTTCTTGAGCCCTTTAATATCAGCTCCTCTTTAATCCCTCCCTCCCCTGCCCTACCACCCTTGTGAACCCTTGAGGGGGTGGGGGTCATCTTTCTTGATAACATGCCCAAACTATATTAGACAAAGCCTCATCATCCTGGCTTCCAAGGTAGTCTACTTCCATGGTAGGACAAAGGTACACGACTACTACTGCCCTAATAGAAACATAATATTTCTATGCATTGGGAAACAACAACAACAACAAATGAGCACTCACTTTCCTGTGGTGGTCTGGAGCCAAACCTGCAACTGAACACTTAGTTCCTTTGATTTGCAGAACAACCAGCTCAAGATCTAAGTCGGAGTGAGAAATTGTGCCATCTGTTTTGATAGCTAAGGAGCATCAAAATATATTGTGTTAACTAATAAGGTTTTGATAGCCAAGGAACCCCAACTGTTGCCATGAAAACAGACTTCGTGGAATGAAAGGAAGATTCTGTCGCCGAGTTGTTAGGGAGGAAATAAATATCTGTTGAATTTCAGAACATTCTAGAGAACAACAACATAAACAGAACCTTAGAAGCAAAGTTTGATGAGACTACTCCTTGTTCGCTTAGGACATGTCTAATGTCCAAATGTGTCCAGCTGATGGGAAGACCAACGGCTAGAAGAGGGCAAAGTGGTTGGTAAACTGGAGGGTCAGTGGAAACGAGGGGAGCCTTCCAGGAGATGTACTGACACCATGGCTGCAACAATGGGCACAAACAGGCCAAGGACCACGAACACGGTGCCAGACTAGAGGATGACTCATTACATTGTACATAGTGTTGCCCAGAGTCACCACAAACTGGATGGTACCTACCAACAACAGCAGTTTCCTAGTGGGAGGGGAGGGGACGAAACACACACACACACACACACACCTTGTTGAGAAGTGTTGACTGTCCAAAGGAAGTCCTTCTAATGGGCATTGATGAAGATAAACTTTTAAAAATACCACTTAAAATCATTTTTGTAAATAAAACCAGTTCTTCTGAAGGAGTGAAAACCAACGACTTCCTTAATCTAAACTCTGTTGGATCAGGTCTAATCTTAAAAAACAAACCAAAAAAAGTCTGTATTCAAAATAACCACCAAGAAGCCACATCCATCTTTAGAAGCATAGGAGAAATTCCAGGGACCAAGCCTCACTGCTGTGGGTCAGATTCCAGGTCCTAGCAGCCCTATAGGACCGAGCAGAAGTGCCCCACGGGGTTTCCAAGACTGTAATCTTTACAGAAGCAATGTCACCAGGGCTCCGGATGTATTACAATCTTTGTTTCAATGAAGTTTCACGTAGAAGTACCAAGAGTCAGGATTCTTCCCAGGGTCCCTGAGCCAATCTGACCTCCTCTTAGGAGAAGAACTTTATATCCTATTAGTCAGAAGACCACTGGTGATCACTTCTGGTGAGCATGTCGGGTCCTGCAAAAATCAGATCATCTGATGACAAGTCATACTCCACCATGATTAAGACAGGCTGGCATGGCTCTTGGTGAACGGGAGACACCGTCACAATTATAAATTCGACAATTAAGCCAAATGTGGCCTTGAAATAATATGCAAAATTCATGCAGCGTGGCGGCGCTAATTTTGCCAGAACTCCATCTGTTTATCAGGGCTGACTCAAGCGTGGTGCAGAATCCATTCCTGAACGGCAGGCTGAGGTGGGCCCATGTGGGTCACAGTTACAGCAGCTTCTCTGACGAGAGGCATCAGTCACACTCGGTTCAGACATCTCTGCTCCAGTGGCACCTGAGACTGCAAGAGTACATAGCCGTGGCTGTAGGTCAAACAACAGCCATCGCTCCCTGGGGCCAGGGCCCAAGGGAGGGTGGACAGAAGCCTACAAGAGCTAACCACAGAAGCAGAGGCCCTCCATCCTCCCTGGGCTTGCATCCCAGCCAGCAGCAGGTTGGCCCTGCGGCCACATCTGGGTGGCAGGCCTCAGGTTTCTTCTCGGCAAGTGGGTGACATGGAGACCCAGTGGTCCTGTGGGTCAGGCCATTTGCTGCTCCCCACGCAAGGTCTGTCTCTCAAACCCACAGTTTCTGGTCAGAAGAAGGCTGTGGCTGTCTGCCCCCGGACAGCTCACATAGACGTGGCTCTGAGCTGGAACTGAATCGAGGGCAGTGGGTTGGGATGTTTGGGGAAGCAGGACAGCGATCTACTTCTGAAAAACCAGTCACTGGAGGCCATATGGGGTCCAGTCATCCCCCAAAGTGTCCAGGGCGGGCATGAGCCAGAACTGACTGGAAGGCAATGCGTTATTTGTGTTTTGTGGAGTCTTCCTTTCCGGAAGGAGGTGTTTTGCTGGTATGATTCTCATCCTCCCTGCGCAAGACCTGAGGCCCATGCCCAGCCACATCATACAGAGGTTGGCATGTTGCTGTGATGCTGTGTCCGCGGATTCCTGCAGAGTTTCCCGACTGAGGTGAGCGAGGACGAAAGGCCTGGCTGTTCCTTCCCCTGCACTAGCCGGTGCAAACTCTCTGGAGAATAGCAGTCAGGTGTGCATCATCCACACGCAGGACGGCAGGGACTGGACCTTGCTTTGGCCACAGTGCGTCAGTCAGGACTATGGTCAGTCAGGGCCAGCTTGATGGCAGCTCGCAACAAGATTCTTCCCTTGAGTAGCAATTTCTTTTAAAAAACCATCTAACATACACACACATGCACGTGTCTGACATAGGAAGTACAGATTAGGACTTTTGCACACATGCACCAAGGCACACGACTCCTAGGATGCAGTGCAAAAGGTGTTCACATGCTGCTGCTGCTTCTCCCCGAGCAGATGTGAAATGTGTAAGTGTGCGTGCGTACATGTGTGTGCATGTGTGTGTAAGAACAATGGTACCTTTGGTTCTCCAGTCAAAGGGGTTTGCAAACAGCATCCCCAAGACAATGTCTTGCTTTCCTGGGGAGCCTGCGCCAGAGACACAGGCGCTGGTTTTACGGTCCTTACAGCCTGCATAAGCCCTGGCCCACTGGCAGCCACGGTGCGGTTCATAGCTCACTGCAGCACAGCCGCTGCTCCCGGGGCTCACAGCCCCCTTGGGAATGTTGCAGAGGCCAAACCAACACTGACGACGACAGCCCCTGGATCAAAATCAATACCCCATTAGCACGATGGATTCCTTGCATGCTCTAGGTTGGGGCAGCAACGTGGTATCTCACCGTGAAAGGCCACAGCCGGGCACCTTCGACCTGTCAGCTGACCAGTCAGGACAGAGAGGTAGGTTGGGTCCAGCTGGGGGTAAGAGACCCTCTTAAAAGCTTACGTGGTGAAAACCTCGAACAGCAAGTTTCCGCAGAGCAATTGATCGACCACTCACAGAACCCTTTTCTTCAGCGATGGGTCATCAGGTGGGTAAGAATGCCTCCCTGTTAAGTTTTGCCCTGGGCCTTCCCCTTTTCCTCTTGGCCAGCCTTTGATCAAAACTGCTCGTTTACAAGTCATTACACTTGGGTGGATTTCCCAGATCCGCTTCTGGTTCGGATCCCATCCTCAAAACAAGGTCTTCATCTTGAACAGTTAAAACACCTACTGGTCACTGAGTGAGTGAAGTACCGAAAGGGTCTCCTTGGTCAGAGGGAGCCCGTGTGTCCACAGAGTAGGCTCGTGGAACATGACGAGGGAGCCCCCATCATGCTCTCACAAGGTGGGGCAAAGGGTTTTCTCCTGCTTGGCTCTGAGCTGCCTCCATCCTTGATTTTCTGCCACACCTCAGACTGACACGGGATTGAGCCTTTCCTAGTGGCTGCAGGAGGTGGGCCCAAGATGCTCCCTGACCCAGTGCTGCTTTTCCGCCCCCTGCAGAGAGAATACCTCAGTGCTGGACAAAGCGAACGTTGGGAGGACCACGTTGACCTAAGGACAGGTGGACGGCTCCTGGTTGCCATCCAGGAAGAGTGTACCTGGTGGGGACTGCTGTCTGGTTCACACATCTGATGCGGGTGACCCGGCACGTCCTCCTTTATGGTGACAGGAGGGAGAAGGCGAAAGGCTTCTTCGAACAAGCTTGATTGCTGCTTCTGCTGCTGCAAGCTGCCATCCTGTCGTTCCCCGGGTCAGGGACCTTGTGTGCAATGCAAGGGAGCCTTGCCTTTTCTGCTGTGGGCTGGACCATGGTTGTTATCTATGGCCCCTCCATGGGCTCATTGCCAGGCCTGTCCTCCTCATTTATCCGCTAACCAAAGTGACTTAGCGAGAGAGCTGAGCCTGGGCTGCCTGCCTAGGAGTGAGCTTCTAGCACTGAAGGCCCCGGCTTCATTTTACAAACTATTTGGTGATGGGGGATGTCAAGAACCGCCAAGTCCCCTTTGACTCATCCGCACAAACTATTTGGTCATGGGGGATATCAGGAACCGCCAAGCCCCCTTTGACTCATCCGTGTCCTATAGTGATTGACTAACTCACTCAGCATACTGCTCTCCGGGTTTGGGTTTAGTTTTAACAGAAGCTGCGGTTTGTTCTAACCAAGTTGCAAGTCAGACTTGAAGCCTCTTGGGTGTCCTTCTCCTCCAGGTCCTCCCCACCCTGAATTGGATGCTGCCCCTTTCTGCAGCCCTTTCCACTTCCTGGTTGCAGTGTGTCTCGGCCTGAGACCACAGAGACACATTGTCCCCATTTGAAGGAAGCATGCTCATAGAGAAAGGATTTCACAATTAGACTTAACCAAGACCAGATCTCCTGCACGTTAATATTTCATGAAGAACCAATCTGTTTCATTATGACTTAATTTACTGGGCCTAACAAATCCTCTCTCACAAGTGGTGCTGACAAATTCAGCAGGCTCTATAAATCATTGATCAGGGCACATCCGTCATCAATTCATTCCAACTCTGGAAATGGTCCCAGGAGCTAATTTTGTATTGCTCCTTGCCAATGATCCATATGATTCATAATTAATGTTTCCTCCAGATGTGGCAGGTATTTGATTTGGTAAAATGACAAAGTTTTCTTGAGCACACGTATACAGGCTCAGATTCATATAAATTCACACACACACACACACACACACACACACACACACAAGGGTTACCCAATAAACCAAGTAAGCATGTGTTTCCTTGTGCTTACATACTAACCTGCACTGAACAGTTTCACGTGATTTTTGCTTTAATGGTGAGTAGTTCACCTAGTGTAGAACACTAAATTTGCACCAGGAAGCCGGTGCTGACCTAGTTGACGGGGTCCTTGGTCCCTACCACAGAGTGTGGATGTGAAAAGAGGTTTTAAGGTTGCAGAAGGTGGGGTGGGGTGTTTGATAGAGAGAGACAGTAGTGGCCAGACCTAAAAGCAGAATCTCTGATAGAGTAGAAATGTGTCAAACTGTGCATGATAGATGAGTAAGTAAGCACAAGTAAGCCTGTGCTTACCATGCTTACTGAATAATCTGACACTGCAAATAAACACACACTCTCACACACACACTTCCCTCTCAGAGCAGCTTGTTCCCCATGGAGGGCATTGCCAGCCATTCCTTGAAGGCTGCTCTGAGGGAAGTAAAATCAGCATTTGGAGAAACAATGTCTGTCAGAAAGACTGGGAGCGGGAAGGAGAATTCCCATTGCTTATTTCAGCAAAGAGATGTTGGTTTACGTTTTATGGTTGTTGCTGGTATGTGACCTAGAATCGCTTTTTGTTGGTCAAAAGCTAAGATTTACTGCAGGTGCTTGGGTAGGCAAATTGAAAGCCCTGGGAATCTTTCATGCCATAAATGTCTGGTCTGATTTGGGAAGGAACGGGGTAGAGGAACTTCAGTTCTCTCCTGGAAAGGCAGGGATTTATGTGAGGGCATTCTGAATGGCAGCAGCCTTGGTGGGGACAGATTCCACGCTGAGGGAGGACAAACAAGGGCAATTAACCTCCATGAAGGCACAGATCTCTCTCTGTAGTCCTTGGATCACCCAGACACAGCCACAGCAGGATATTGGCAGAGAGCTGCCAGAAATTCACGCCAGATTCACAAGAGGACGTGGAATGGGTAATGGCGTTGCTACTGTCAGATGGATCTTGGCCGAAAACAGAGAACGCTAGAACGATGTTGAGCTGTGTTTAGTCGATTGTGCAAAGGGGCTTGATTGTGTGGATCGTGACAAACTGGAAAAAATTGAGAAGAATGGGAATTCCAGAAAACTTCATTGTGTTCATGCAGAATCTGTACATATACCAAGAGTTCATCATTTAAAAAGAACAAACAGAGATTGAATGGTTGGAGATCAGGAAAGGTGTATATCGGGGCTGCATTCTTTCACCTTTAGTTTTTTGGATTTGAGTCAGTGGCCTGCCATCTTGCCTGTCTATCCTAAGAGTCAGCAGCAGCCTGCCATCTGACCTGCCGACCTTGGACTAGATTCCTTCGCCTCTGCAGCCACAAGCCTGTCATCCTCTTCCTGATGCTTTGGGCTCATCAGCCCCTGATGCTATTGGAGTCAGGAGACGCCTTCAGCCTAAAATCTGACTCCTGGACTGGGACTGGCTCTAACTTAGAATTTCTCTGCTTCTACAACTGTGTGAGCAATTTTCCTGATGGGAATTTCTCTAGCTATAGACAGACATAAGCTTCGTTAGTTTTGCTTCTCTGGAGAACACAGTTTAAGACAGTTATCTAAAAGACGAGCTATGGAATTATAAGTCATAAGTAGTTAGAGGTCCACCACAGCTATAGGCAAACGGGGCTTATGTTCCTGAAATATTCATTGCTGCTACACTAAACCCAAGAGGTCAGCCACATTCATGCCTGTCTCTGGATGCCCTACCAGCCAAATGGAAAGTAAGAATTTAGCCCGAGATGTACACAATGAGCTGGCATTTATCATCCTGGGTATGGGGGTGTTTTAAAAACCAGATGCTGAGCCTCACACACTTGGCCAGCCCCGCTGGCTCCTGCCCTCCAGAGGACAGCTTGGTGCATACTGAACCGCATCCTGCAGGTTGGGAGCCATTTATCTTCTTTATGGGAGATTTCACCAGTCTCCCTCGCTACCCAGTTTTTCTCTAAGTCCTCCCCCTTCGGGGAAGAAGACAGCAATCACTGTAGAATTAAGTGGAGGTTTGATTTTCTAGTACGGAGTGAAGGTGACTCTTAGAGAAATACAGTTCAGGTGACGGCGGCAGGCAACAGCTAAAGGAGATGGAATTGAACGGTGTGCGACTCAGAGAATTTTAAATGTCGAACTAGAAATTAAAGGCAATAGCTGGTTTCTAATTCTCCAGGGACAATGGGATGATCCAATAGTGGGTGCTGTCCTCTCTACCCTTCTCTGTCTCATGGAAGGAAACTGAGTGTATGATAAGGAATGAAATAGGGAAAAGGGAAAGGAGGAAGGCATGTAAGCTTTCCCTGTAGGTTTTTGTTTGTAATCTTGTCAATAAAGAGCCTCTGTGGTATTGTGGGTTAATATCCTTGGGCTGTTAGCAGCAAGGTTGCTGGTTCAAACCCATCAGTCACTCTTCTGGAGAAAGACGAGGCTGTTGGTTTCAATAAAGATCTACAGTTTGGGGAACACTATTGGGTGCGCCTCGGGCTGCTAACCTCACAGTCGGTGGTTCAAACCCACAAGCTGCTGTGAGGGAGAATGATGAGGCTGTTCTGCTCCCATAAACTTTTTCAGCTTCCAAACTCCTGAGAGGGTTGCTAAGAGTCAGAATCAATTTGATCGCCATGGGTTTGGTTTGGGTCTGGCTCAGCACTACTCTCTTCCCATGAAGGAAGCATTTCCCTGTGCAATCGGAGTGGAACATTGCATTTGGAAAGGGCTACTGGAAGGAAACACAGCTTTTCCTCTACTAGAAAGACACTAAGGTGCCTGTGAGAGTAGTTAAGTGCCTGGCTGCTAACCAACAGGCTGGCTTTTTAAACCAACCCCTGTATGCTCTATGGAAGAAAGATGTATCAGCCTGCTTCCATCATGATTATAAACCTGAACCCAAGACCTTGGCCCCTTTACTCAGTCTTCGGACCTGGAACTGAACTTACTCACTGCCTTGAGGCTCCACTTTTCAGCCACGCAACAGGCAGGCCTCAAGAGGAGTCATCACAGCAGTGGGGAAGCACTCCAGAGTAACCAGCCTCAGGAAGGAGACCAAAAGGCAGGAAGCCCTGGAGTCAGGAAGGGGTGGGAGAGGATGATCGGAAAGGGAAGCCCAGGGCGGCGGAGGGAAGAGTGTTGTTACACAGTGGGGACTCTAATCCATGCCATAAGTCAACGTGTATATGGATTGCTGAAGGGATAAACAATTTGCTCTTTAGATTTCCACCCAAATCACAATCAGACATTTTTTAAATGAACAACCTTAGAAACTCTGAGGGGGAATGTTCTACTCTATGAGAAGTATGAGGGTCCCTATGAGTCAGAATTGAAACTCTACAGTGGGGACTTGTGGAGCATAGGTACCTGAAGAAGGGGCAGCTGGATCTACAGGGAGCCGGTGTTGCCCCCACGAGAGATGGACCTGTTAGTTCATGGGGCAGTGTGTTAGGTAGAGAAACAATGTGCTAGGTGGACTAGAGAAACAAATCCATGGACACTCATATGTGTGTAAGAGAGAACTTTATATCAAAGAGCAATTTGTATAATGAGAAAACATCCCAGCCCATTTCACATCAAGTTCTTTTTTCTTTTTTCTTTGAAATTTTTAAGAACAATTTTACTTGGGTCTACAATCAATGCCTAAAGCAGCAGTTAAGAAATCAAATGATGTATTGCCTTCAGAAAATCTCTTGTAAAAGACCCTTTAAAGTCCAAAATACAGTTGGTAGTTTTCTCACTTTCACTATTTACAATATTGAATTGCATGGCTTTTTTGAAATGTATTGCACCATTGCTGATATATATATATATATATTCCACACAGCAGTACATACGGCTCAATTCAACTCACTTCCATGAACAGTTAATATACTGGAAATCCTTCAACGCATGAGGGCTGCTGGGTCCAAGATCAAGGGAGCAGACAGCTGAGTCTTCTGTAGAGCAATGCAGGCAGTCCGACCACAGGCAGCAAACAGCAGGGTAGGTCACCAACAATCAGCCAGATGACAGGATCCGATAGTCCCTAGCTCAACTGATGTATACACCAGCAGCAGGGGGAAGCAGGTCTCGAAGGAACCTCAAGGTCTAGTGACATGATCCACAAGTTGGCTGTCCCATGGGTAGTGTAGCTTGCAAGTTAAGACAGAGAACTAGCTAAGGCAACCACACGCTGGCCTGATCACCAGAGAGCAAAAGAGACAGGCAGGGATTGCCTAGACATTTGTCTCTTTGCCTGCTAATCAAACTGTGACTTTATTAATCCCACATGTTCTTATGGGCCAGGTTGGCACAATAAGCTTACCTATCACACTGGAGAGTAAAGGTCTGTCAGCCACCGATCTCATAGTAAACAACTCTGCTCTGATGCCCCCTCTTATCCCTCCAGAATTTAGGTAATAGCTTGCATTAGAACACAGGTATTTTCATGGAAGTAGAATTACTGGTCATAAGATTAGTTCAATCAATGTGTGCTTCCACCAACAATATATGAGCATTCCCACTATGCAAAAACCCCATTAATAGTTGATTTTGGGTATTTTAACTTTAGCCAATCTGTTGAATTTATATTATTATTTTATCATGATTCTAGGGAATGTTATAAATCGCATCCTTTTTGTTTTATAAGTGCTTATATCTACATATCTATACCTACAGATAATGGATATGAGTTCATTGACAGATAATTGTATTACAAATATCTTCTCCCAACCTGTGGCCTGCCAGCACAGTCCCTTACTTATCTTTTGACATGCAGAGGTCTTCAATTATCTCTCTATATGTTTTTTGTTTGAACAGAAATGGCTTTATTAATTACTATGTACTACCAAATTGTTTTGTTTTAATTATTTTATTGAGGGCTCATACATTTCTTATCACAGTCCATACACACATCCACTGAATCAAGCACCTATGTTCACCCGTTGCCCTCATCAATCTCAAAACACTTGCTCTCCACCAGATCAAGTTCTTAAGTCTCGTATTAGTCCATATATCTGATATTAGCCCATACATTCCTGTTCAGACCTATGCGGCCCATGCAATGATGCCGAATGCAGGAAGACCACAGGCTGGTGGGTGAAAAGTCTTGTGGATCCAATGCCGGTTGAAACATCACAGGGCTGGAACGGGGTCTCTACGTGGCTCCTCCAGCTTGCTGAGTGTGGAAAGTGAACCAGAGAGAGAGTGTGTCCCACCTCTAGGGAGAAAGAGAAGAAGTTCCCAGAATCCTCATGAGAAGGCCACAGGGAGGCATCATCGCTGTGGCCTGATTGACAGTCTAGAAATGAAATGATGTAACTACCACAGGCAGGAACAGCAGAAGGCAGCACTGGCAGGTGAAGGAGAACCGATGGGCATGGAGCGTCTGGATGTAGCTGCAGTCCAAATGCCCCCTCTCTCCCTGTTACATGAGCCAGTACTTACTCTTCTGTTTTCCTGCTAGATCCGACTGGATTTTCTTTCTCTTACCAGGGAACTAGACCCAGCTAAAGTTCCTTATCACGTGGGGACTGTAGATATCTTTTGCTCTCCCTCACTGTTCAGAATGAGAAGTCGGGGAGGGAAGATGTCTGAGGAAACAGAGGAGGGGCGTAATAGGAAGATGGAAAGCATAGTGGTGTGTCTTAGATTTCTGAGACTGCTGCAACAAAAATACCGTAGGCAGGTGGCTTTTACAAACATTTGCTCACAGTTTATGAGGCTAGAAATCCAAAGTGATGGTGCCGGCTCTAGGGGAAGCCTTTCTCCTGTGTTGGCTCTGAGGTAACATCCTTGTCCCCTTTCAACACCTGTGGACTTAGTATGCTTCGGAAATCTCCATGTGTTTCGGCATCAATTTCTTCCAGGGTCCAGGAAGTTCTCAGCCCAGGGACCCAGGCTGGTCATAGTAGGTCCTTTCCTTTTCTGTGAGCCTTTTCTCTTTCTATCTCTTCTGAGGTATAAACTGACACTGCTCACACCCCAGGCAACTCCCCTTATATGGATCAGGGCAGTGATGGGATTTGGGGGACTACATTCCACGCCTAGTATTCTTACAGCTGACTGACTTATCACAGCAGATCGTAGCATGGAGCATTGTTATAGATCTGTCAAACCACCGAGGACCGTGGCCCAGCCAAGCTGACCACATTCTGAAGGGAACAGGGTTCAACACAGATCCAAACCTACTACCAATGTGTCTATTCTGACATGTAGACACCCTGCATAGGGGTTTTCATGACTGACAATCTTTACAGGTGCAAAAAGCCACATCTCTCTCTCTCCCAGAGGCTGATGGGTTTGAACTGATGACTTTGAGGTAGAAGGCCAATGTATAAACAACTGTGCCACTAGGACTGTTGTCATTGTTAAATGCCACCAAGAGACCCCATATACAACAAAATGAAACACTGCCTGGTCCTGTACTGTCATCACAATGGTTAGGCTGGAGCCCCTTGTTACAGCCCCTATGTGTATTCATTTCACTGAGGGTCCTCCTCTTCTTCACTGACCCTCTACTCAACATCTATGAGGGGGTACCCCCAAAACTGGAATTCTTTTAAAGCTATGTACATAGTGTTTTTTTTTTTAATAAAACATCCTTGTCACCTTCAAAGTACTCTCCATTACATTTAATACATTTGTCAAATCTGCTATTCCATTCTTGGAAACGTTTTTCAAACTCATGTTTGGATGGCTGAGCACATCCCTCGTTTTTTCCTTCACCTCTTCTACTTCATCAAATCACTGTCCTTTCATGTCTCTCTGCATTCTTGGAAACAAAACGAAGTTGCATGGAGTGAGGTCAGGTGAGTCAGGTGTGTGGGGCAAGAGAGGCTTGCTGTTTTGTTGCTCCAAACTGGTGCACTGAGATGGCTGTGTGAGCAGGTGCATTGTCATGGTGGCAAAACCAGTCCCTGGTCTATCACAAATCAGGCGTTTTTTTGGTCGCACAGTGTTACACAATCTTTCCCAAACCTCTAAATAGAAAGCTTGATTAACAGTCTGATCTGGTAGAATAAACTGCCAATGCACTATGAGTTGGCATTTTCATTCGGGAAGATGACAGATATCCAGAACGAGGTTTATCATCAATCAACAATTCACCTTTTCTTTTATTGAGAAAACCACTTGTAAACTTGAGTGCTTCCTAAAGCACTGTCTTTATAAGCTGGGTTCAACATCGTAACAGTTTCTGTGGCATTTTTTACGGAGCAGGAAACAAAACTTCACAGCCGCACGCACACTGTTCTCCTAAATTAGCCATCACAAAAAATGAGGTCAGTAAAACTGCTTTAATGAAAAAGTTCATTGTGACCAGAGAGAACCTTCCCAGGCAACACTACTGGGTGCCCTAACTCAGAGCAAGTTGCTCAATGCTCGCCTAAAGGGAAAAATGCCTTACTATGAAAACTCCGCTCCACCCAGCGCAATTCTGTTTTGGGGGGTACCCCCTCGTACGATGTCCTTCTCCAGGGATCAATCTATTCTCTCCTAGGGAGTGTTATTTGTGTTTTGGTCGGATGGCCAACCCAAGAAGTGAGGCAGACATAAGCTGGGAGCTGGATAATCCCCACAAAGAACTTGTTCTGCCCCAGGGGAAGTTACTTATGAGATCAAAGCCTCCCCGAGCCTGCGCTCTCTAGCTCATGGGTGCTTTGAAATGAATCCTCCTCCTTTAGAACTCTCATTATTATTTTAGAAAGTAATTTTAGTTGGATTGGGAATTATTTGGATCAGTGAGTTTTGATAAACAAGCTTGTTCTAAACTGATACACCAGGAGAAAATATGTTTCTAAAAACAATTAAAAATGAATTGCTTTTCATGCATCCAGAAATGCCTCAGTGCAGGCTTGTGGGGGACCCCGGCCAGCTTTCTATAACCCATTGTGGGCAGCCCCGCCCGGGACATGGGGCCTAGAATTTTGTAGCTTCTACATCCACAGGGCAAAACAGAAGAAGGATTCTTCTTTGGGTTTCTGCAGAAGATCTTTTAAAAAATGAGAACTGATTAGATGTGCCTTGCTAATGAGACAAAGTGGAGGGGAAATGGTGATGCGGAAAAGAGAGGGGAAAGAGCAATTTCACCACCACCACTACCACGACCACCCCCAGAAAATATATTTTTATCATTGAAGGGTGAGGGAGAAAGAGGGAGCCTAAGAATAGTCCTCAGTTTGCTGTTTTGGAAACATTGCATTCATAGTTCCCCCAGGTGACTTTAAGACAAGTGTCACCGGGTAAAAGAACAGAGAGGTGACCTCATGGAATGGGTTTGCCTAGAGACGGGTAAGCAGCCTTGCTCAGTGCAGACCGGGTCAGTGGTGCTGGGTGAGAAGGTGGATGGTTGTGTCAGACTTTCCCGGCAAGGTTGCTTGCTTTCTGACCCTGGCTTACACACCACCATAAACCTGGTGGCTTAGAGCCAAGCCCAGAGGTCACCTCACAGCTTCTAGGGGACAGATGTCTGTCTTTGCTTTTGTGGTTATCCGGTGCTCTTGGGTCAGCTCCAACTCACAGCAACCCCATGGACAAGTGGACAAAACACTGCCCAGTCCAGTGCCATCCTGACCATCATTGCTCTACTTGAGCCCATGGGGGAAGTCAGTGTGTCAATCCATTTCATCCAGCGCCTTCCCCCTTTTTGGCTGACAGGCCACCACGCATGTCTTTCATCAGTGATTGGTCCCTCTTGATAATGCGTACCAAGTACGTGGGATGAGGCCACACTATTCTCTCTCCAAAGGAGCATTCTAGCTGTACTTCTTCCAAGACAGACAGGTTTTGTTTTTCTGGCGGTCTGTGGGACAGTCAACATTCTTTGCCAGCACCAGAACTCCAATGCATTCATTATTTTTTGATCTTCCCGTATTTATTGCCCAACTTTCCCTAGCGGATGAGGAAACTGGAAAAATGGCTGAGTCGTCACACCCTCCTCCTCCGAGTGACATCTTTGCTCTGTAAAACTTCCAGGCGAGCGTGCCCAGCTATTTTTGCCCCGTGCAACGCATCCTTTGACTTCTTGATGCAAACGTTTCAGCAAGCTACCTGGGCGTCCTGCTCAGGGCTTCAGGACATTGAAGGTGAGGTGCGGGGAAGGACCCATTTCCAGGCTCTTGACAGCATTGGGAGAACTCATTTCACCTCCTGTGTCAGTCCCCAGCCTCTTCAGCACCAAACCTCTGAGACCAACCTCTCTGGCAAGGCTGCTTTTAGGCCTCACGCACCCTGGAGACCATGGTCCTGGCACTGTTCATGCCCTTGATGTTAAGTGACAGGTTAGGGATTTAAATCCACCCAGGGGCGCCTCAGAAGAAAGGCTTGGCCATCTCATTGCAAAAACATCAGCCCCCAGAAACCCTAGGGAGCTGTTGTAGTTGGACACATGGAAGGTCACCAAGAGTCAGCATGGGCTGGATAGCATCTGGTGGTGGTGACACCATTGGGCCAACCTAGATAAGGTGGTGTTGGCTCCTCCTTATTTTTAGCTTAGCTATCAGCATCCTTACTCACAGCTGGAACGATGCTGTTTGCCGTGCAAAGCACCGTACATAACCAAGGTGTGGCTCCAGAGACAAAGATGAAGGGGAACACGCTTCTGAAGCCACCGCAAGATGCTGGACATGTATATTATAGATGAAACTTCTGAATGTTTTGGTTTATGAAAGTAATTCAAAGTATGTTTGAACAATGTGTTGGCCAGGGGACACGTCCTGGGCCCAGCCGCATCTTATCTCGCTTGAATGCAATAAGGATCCGTGGACACCAGCAAAAACCCCAAACAAGCCTAGGACCCATGGCTACCCGGTGGGACAGAGTCGAGCTGGCACCATAGGGTTTTCTAGACTGCGTTCTACTCCATCGTTCTCATATGGAGCATCTGGTAGCCATCAGCCACCCAGCCCTTAACCCACTGCGTCATCTGGGCTTCTTGGTACCTCCTGACAACATGTCCAAAGTCTTCACATCCCGGCTGCTAATCTACCAGCATGGCTTCCACTGCGTTAATCCTGATTCACAGTGACCTGCTATAGGGTTTCTGAGACTGTACACCTTTAAGGGAGAAGGAAGCTTCATGTTCTGGCTGTGGGTTTGAACTGAAGACCCTGTGGTTAACAGCCAATAAGGAACACAGGATGCCACCAGACCTCCTTCTGATAGGCTAGTGTACCAGTCCCATGGGTCACTCAGCCCGCAGATGAAAGGCCATGAAGCTGTTCCTCATCTACCAGGGGGCATGTCCCCCTAAACTGTCACCATCACAGAGGAGACTGGTGCCAGGTTAGATGTCTGAGCCAGGTTTGAGCTGTCAGCACGGGGAGGAGAGGGGCCCTGGACTCAAGAGCCTCCATCCCGTAGCCTTTTCTAGAGGGCACTATAAGCCCAGCCCATTTCCCTGAGCTTCGCCTTACAGCACTCACTGCTACTGAGCTTTCCACAGATGGACACTGTGTGGCCACCTTGTGTCCAGAAAGTCTATTGGTGCCATTTTTTCCAGCAGTGTGTGGATGCTCTGGGTCCCATTCTAGTCACGCTCACAGTATTAGACACGTGTCCATCATGCTGCTGCATACTTCTCATACTAGAGTGCGGTGTCCCCATCACATGGCAGACCAAACAAGGCATGTAATCTGGCTACATTGGTGTGGCAGCATTGGGTGGGATGGCCCGAGGCACACTATGTCACTCCTGCCTCTTATCTTTTGCAGCATGGCACACCACATGGCAATGCTTGTCAGCCACTTGTCCTTGGTCACATACATTCCCCTTGGCCATGGTCATGGAGGTGAGGGTCAGGGATAGTCAGGAGGGCAGCACAGCTGTGCACTCTGAACTGTACAGGTCATAACTGTTTGAGCCTCAGTTTTCTCATCTGGAAATGGAGAGATGTGGTTCAGTTGGAGAATCCTCACCTTCCATGGGAGAGGCCCAGGCTCCTTCCCTGTGTCAGGAGGGGCTTTTGTGTTGCTGTGATGCAGGACCAGTTTCCTGAATAAGACACACTAGGAAGAAAGACCTGGCTATCTATGACTCGAAACCAGCCCATGAAAACTCTGTTGATCCCAACAGTCTGTTCTGCAGACTATCCCAGGGAGGACATAGGCTGGGCAGCAGGAGCCTATTGGGTGGGAAGTAACAATTATATGCTTCTACTACTGAGCTCAGCCTGATCACAGGTTCAGGAGAGCAGCACAAATACCCACAGCATCCCTAGTGCTGCCAATTTACCCTCAGGGAAATAACAAACTGGCCGCTTGGGGCCAGCACAGAGCCGTGCAGATGGCATAGTTTGAGAGTGTGAGAAGTTCAAAACACACTAAGTGGAGACCTAATCACCCCCTCCCTTAGTGCTGCTCCTGGTGTCAAGCTCAATCATGCCAGCGGATTTTTGACTCCTAACCTCCAGATACAGTAAGCTCACCCTCCCAGGATGGAGCATCTGCGTGGATGCAATCTCTCTGGACCAGACATTCTGGACCGTGTCCAACGCATCCCTCAGCACCAGCGCAAGGCCCTTGTGAATAGCAGAACAAGACACCTGTCCACAAAGGAATCCCTTGTAACCTGGTCTCGCACACAATGAAGAAGTCCAAATCCCAGGTATTTCCTAAAGCCCACCCTCACAATTGTTGTGCAGGGAGGCAGAATGCCATTGTAAAAATAACCATCCTCGGCAGTCCCCTTCACATGGTATGTACCCTAAAGAAGTAGGAGCTGTGATACAAAGAGATACATGTATGCTCCTGTTCATAGCAGCTCTGTTCACAACAGCCAGAAGATGGAGATGGCCTCCCTGCCTGTCAGTGGAAGAATGGGTGACCTTTGACCCATACTCACTGTGATAGCTGGGTTTATTGTGCCAACTAGGCCAATAGGAGCACGTGGGCGGAGTTTAATCAGGTCAAAGCTCGATTGGAGGGTGACCAAAATAAATAAAGACAGCGAGATGCCCATCTCCCTTTTGCTCGCTGGTTATCGGACCAGCATGCTGCTGCTTTAGCTAGTTCTCTACCTCAACCTGTGTGCTGCACTACCTGTGGGCCAAGCCAACCCCTGGATCATGTAGGTAGAGCTTCAGGCTCCTTCGAGACCAGCTTCCCTGTGCTGCTGATGCGTTCATTGCTTGAGCTTGAGGCTGGTGGATTCTGTCTCCTTGCTTGAGTTTGAGATCCCATCAGGGCCTGCTTTGCTAAGCTCCAGTGCTAGTAACTGTTGCTGACCCACCCTGGTGTCTTCTGCCTTCAGGTGGACACTGCCTGTCTTTCCTGAGGAAGACTCTGCTGTCTACTTCCTTGACCTTGGACCAGCAGCCCGAGTGAGTTGAAGGACTTCCAGTATATTTACTGTTCCACGAAAGTGAGTTGAACTGATCCCTCTGTACTGCTGTGTGAACTAATTAGCTGTTATATTCGTCCGTGCTGTATATATCTCTATCTCTAGTCTATCTCTATATGTAATCATAAGTGTTCTGGTTTTGTTTCTCTAGAGAACCCTGCCTAACACACTCACTGTGGAAACACACACACACACATACATTGCAGAACAACGATGAGACTGTGAGGCAGCGCAAGACACTGATGGATTTGGAGGACATTATGCTGAGTGAAGTGGGTCAGTTACCAACGGGCACACATTGTAGGAGACCACGCTTGGAGGGGAGGAAATGAAGATTTCCCAAAGACACAGATTCTGATGGCTCCCAGAGGTGGGAGGGCAAGGGAGAGAGGGGAGCCATGAGCTCAAGTGTGGGCAGATGCTCACTTGGGTGAAGGAGACAAATATATCCTACAAGAGGGAGAAGAACAAATGAAAGGGGGAGCAGGGCAAGCTCTTGGGGGGCTTGATATGGTGTTTAAATTGTTGAACACAAAAATGAAGATCTGAAATGTAAACCTTCACACTCACTCACACATATGCGTGTGACACATGTGTGTGACAAAACCTGAACACTCAAACTGGAATGCTGCCTCTCTGGCCTTAAGGGTCCCCAAGGGTGCAAGCTGTTACGACACTGCCTTCTGGTAAAGCTGGGGTTTGAGTCCAGAAGCACCTTGGAACGTACCTCCCGCTCATGCTGCATCAGACGAGAAGAACACTCCACAAGGTTTTCAATGGTGGGTTTATTTTAAAGTGATTACCAGGCCTTTCTTCTGAGGCACCTCTAAGTGGGCTTAAACCTCCGGGCTTTGGGTTTGGAGATTAATAGTTTTCCCCACCCAGGGACTCCCCTGGGCACTAATTTAAGGTGAAAAGAGACCCTGAGTTCAAATACATTTTATAAAACTCAAAAAACCTCACTTTCCTCAAGCTGATGCCGACTCATAGCGACCCTACAGAACTGCCCTAGTGGGTTTCTGAGACTGTTTCTCTCCCCACCCCCGAAGTTTTATTGGCACATAGTTTACATATCATACAATTCATTAGTTCAGTCTTAGTAAAGAGAAGTGGACAATCACGACCACATCAATTTCAGAGCACCCCACCCTCATGGTTAAGTCACCTTTAAAATTAGTTGTGCAATCACAAACCATTCTAGTGCTAGCCCCCACCCCCACCCCCGACTTTATTATTTACTTCCCAAATCCCCGTTCCCTCCTTCTCGCCCACCTGTCAGCCCTACATCCCCTATACCTCCTGTACCAGTTATCATCATTATGCATGCACTCCTCCTGCGCTTCACAGCCGGGAGGCCCAAAACAAAACAATGCAAAACAAAATCACCCTAAGGTGGTAAGGATAAGATCATAATAGTACAAAGACAAAAATACAAATAATTCGTAAGAAGGAAAAGGCCCCATCAACATTCAAAAGGCCAGGAAGGAAATGGTCATGGAACCAGTAAGAGCTCTTTGTTCCCAGTACAAATTCAGGCTGTGTCTAGAGGGAGGACACCTGGCCAAGTGAGATCCAGCATCATCAAGATGACAATGGTCCCTGCCTGGTAGTCATGCTGTTCAAGACTCTTGCTTTTGGCTAGAGAGTACCTGCCACTGGCTCAGTCTGACCAGACACTCTGCAGATGGGTTTTGGATGCCCACTGTCCTCCATACCCTTCTAGAAATTGGGTGTTCATAATTTTAGCCCTGATACATTTCTCTTCATCATATTCCAATATTGCAATTGTCATCTTTGGATCACACAGGTTGGTGTGCTTCTACCGTGTGGACATAGTTGACTCCTTGCTTGGCTGCTTGTTTGAACACAGTCCTTTAAGACCCCAGCCACTATACCGAATGATACCTGGGCACCATCTACTTTCTTCACCACACTTTGCAGTAGCACCCTTATCTTAAGTGTTTATTTCATGAAAGTGAGTATCAAGCAGGGCCATGAGGTAAGAGCTAATTATCCTTAAATTGGAGCTAGGACAGACATTTGTTGCCCCATGTTCATCACAGCACAGTTCACAATAGCAAGGAACTGGAAACAGCCTAAATTCCTATCCATAGAAGTGCGGACTAAGACGACTCTGGTACATACACACAATGGAATACTATGCATCCCTAAAAAACAGCGATGAAGCCATGAAACATCTCAACTCGTGGAGGGATCTGGCAGACATTACGCTGAGTGAAGACAGGCAAGCACAGAAGGACATATACAACATGTGTCCACCGCGGCAGGAACAAGCGGCAGAATGGGCACAAGCCCGTGCTTGCAGGCCAGCCATTCTTGTGGCCGGGACCAGACAGCCTGGCGCAGAGAGGACCAGAACCAACAAACCACACATCACCTGCTCCAGGTAAGTTCCGTGCAGGCCGCTTGGCAGGGGGCACCTCATGTCAGCTGGGGTCAATGGACGACGGGGAAGGAGGAGGAGAAAGTCTGCTGATTGGTAGCCATATGGTGAGGTCCCCGGAAGAGGGAGGCAGCCCTGTCAGAGGGACGAGGCTTACTGAGGGGAGGGGCAGTGCAGGAGAGGAGAGAGGGAACAGTCACGTTTGAGGGAACATAGGTGCATGTCTGTTGAGGGGAGGGAGGGCTGACCCCCATGTGGCGGGTAGGAGAGACCAAGGCTGCTCTTGGGAACATTAGGTGGGGAGGGTCTATAGTGGTGTGCAGCCTGTGTGCAGAATTGACCTAGGGGGTCTGAGGGTATCCCAGGAACCCAGGCCGGTGCCTTAGGTCACTGAGTCCTGCATCTCCAGGGAGCACGGTATGCCCAGAGCCTGCATCGGGGAGACCTCATTCGGAACCCCATCTGGTGAACTGGACTCTACTGAGACACACTTAGAACTTGAGGACATAAGCCAGAAAACGTGTAATGTCTAGGAAGCAGTAGAGACTGTGTACCAAGAGCAGTATACGGTTGATTGGCAGACAAACAAGGTCTGGCTACATCAACGCCCTGTAGGCTGTAGTACACAGCATGTATTATTCCAGCAATCCTGTGATGGCCTTTCTGTTATATTTTGTTGATGCTTTGTGTCTATTCGAGTGTCTCTCAGAGAGGGTTGACCTCTTGAAGCTGCGTTACTTGTTTCTCGGTTGTTCCAGTAAATAAAACCCAGGGTCCATGAACCTATAGTTAAAGGAAATATAACAAGAGTGTGTGCGGAGGGGTGGGGTAGATAAAATGAGATGAGTCAAGAAGTCCAGGAAGGAAAAGTATGTTTGGAGACTGATTATGGGAGCAATTGTACAATCATGTTTGATGCGATTGAACTATGGAATGATATGACACATGTATTAACCACCAAGTTACAATTTCTTTTAAGCGTATATCCAGGAATGGGTTTTGAGACTGTGACTCCATGGGAATAGAAACCCTACTCTACTTCCTTCACAGGGGCTGGTGGTTTCTAATTGATGACCTGGGGGTTCGCAGCTCAATGCATCACCACAACACCACCAGGGCTACTTAATGTATTGTATCGACACATATTTATTAAGTCTGCAAAAGGACAAAGAAACAAAAAGAAATCATCTAGGTGAGGGAGACATCAACACTAGGCCACAGTGGTGTCAAGGATTCACAGCCACTCAGCCCATTAACCAGGCCTCGGAGATCAAAGAAAACAGTTACAAAATCATGATCGGTGGCAGATCAATCAATTCCTCACTGTTGCAGGAAATTCCTCACAGAAGCAGGAAAGGGACCATGCATGATCAGGATACATAAGCTGTTGCTGATTAGAAATGTTTATATGATTGGTCCAGGGCCCTCTCACCAGGGCAATCAGGGTTAGACTCCTGTGTGTTTGACCCTAGTCCCCCCATTTCCACGCCCAGGCAGGGCTCTGAGGGCTGGCGAGGGGAGTGCTAGCCCTTCCCTTTCAAACACTCTGCCTGAGGACAAAGCTTTCCGTGTGGGCTGCCCATGGTCAGAAAGAGCTCAGTGGAGGTGGAGTCTATGCAGAGCTCTCACATGGATGGAGGGCTCCCACTGCCTCTCTCAGATGTAGTGTTCAGAATCTAAACCCCAAGACAG
>NW_022111312.1:16069328-16082838 GCF_000313985.2 Echinops telfairi
AGAATGGAGGCAGCGCTACAGGGGACAGTTTTAATCTACTGAGATTTGGGGTTTGTCTGGTCCTATAGCAGGAATTCCTGATGACCCCACCTGTGTGAAAGTAGACCTGTGGTCTTTCAATGGCTGATGTTTGGAACTATATTTCCAGGCCCTTCCTCTGAGGCATCTCTAGGACCTGCTGACTCAGGATTAAGTGAATGGCAATTCAATGGCCCTACTTAAGTCAAGCCCCAAGCTCACTGCCACTGAGTCAAGGTCGGCTCACAGCGACCCTACAGGACAAGGTAGAACTGCCTGTGTGGGTTTCTGAGGCTGTGGGTTAGGGGTTGGGTGTGGTCAGCAGTTTGAACCCACCAGCCATTCCAGGAAGAAAGATGAGGCTTTCTACTCCCCTAAGGAGTTCATCTCAGAAACCCACAGGGGCAGTTCTACCCTGTCCTGTAGGGTTGTTGTGAGTCAAAATCGGCTGTTTGGCAGTGAGTTTGAAGTTTTGGTAACTCTTTATGGGAGTAGAAAGCCATCTCTGTCTCCCGTTCAGTGACCAGTGGTTTTGAACTGGTGACCTTGTGTTTAGCAGCCCAACCCACAACCCGCTCCACCACCAGGGAAGTCCTAAGTAAAAGATGCTAGTCCTCGGGTGAGTGACACACTCTTAACTGCAATTACCATCTTTGAAGAAACAGAATAACATCATAGACCTCTGAAATCATTATAAAGTCCGCTCATTAAGCTGTTCTAAAAAAAATGCCTGGAGTTCACTGTTGACCACAGTGCCCATGACAGCTGAGATCTGCAAAGGTGTCACCATGTCTGCGCTGCGACTTGTAAAGCAAACCAAACATAAAACTAGGTTACGGACGGAAATCTATTAGGCAGAAAACAACGACTCTAGTCAACTTTCCTTAAAAGCCTGATAAAAAGTCTATTAAGAAAATACACCCAGTTCCATTTATTGCCTGCCCTCTGAAGCATTAAAATGTTTGCATATTTAAAGCCTTTCGTGTTAGATAAAGGGGCCCTTTCTTCTTTGTGAGCCTTTGCTTTCTCGTGCGTTCAGCTAACAAGACGCAGGAGGAGCTGACATTCCCTCGGAAATGGGTCCTGACATAAATCCAAGAGCCTCTTGTAACCTGAACGTGGGTGGATGAGCCAGCATTTCTTTTGCACAGGCCTTTGAAGAGGGTGTCCACTCACCTTCTTAATGACCCTTTCCTGTGGATGAAATTCCTAATTAAATTATTCCTCCTAGTGTCATACAAGGAGCCCTGATAGCTTAGTGGTTACATGTTGGGTTGGGATCCTCATGGTGGGTAGTTTGAAACCACCAGCAGCTCCATAGATGAAAGACTAGGCTTTCTACTCCCGTAAACAGTTACAGCCTTGGAAACCCGTGGGGGTTGGGGTGGGGTGGTAAGGGCAAATGATGAGTCAGCATTGACTTGACGGGTGTGAGAGAGTATCTACAAAGGAGACCTTGCTGTGCTGTGGGTTAAGCATTGGGCCTCTAACCACAAGGTCAGCTGTTCAAACCCACCAGCCATTCTGTGGGGGGAAGATGGGGCTGTCTACTCCCACAAAGATGTGCAAAGCCTTGGAAATGCTATATGAGGTCACTTTGAGTAGGACTCAACCCGTGGCAGTGGGTTCTGTTTGGGGCTTTGGAACGCTATTCAGGGAAGGTCTGCTGGTGTAGCAGGTTAAGCACTGGGCTTCTAGCCACAGGTCAGTGGTTCAATCTACCAGGTGCTCTGCAGGAGATAAACGAGGCTGCCTGCTCCTGTAAAGGTTACATTCCGGAAAACCCAAAGAAATGGTTGGTTCTCGGTTCTGCTCTGCTCTGCCCGATAGAGTTCCTATGAATCCTTTGGATTGCAAGGCCATGTGTTTGGTGGTGGTTGCTCTAATTTCTGTTCTGGAGGAGGAGGGAAGAGATGGCAACCCTGTTTGGCTGTATCAGTTAGGAACGCTTTGGGGATTTTAAGGTCATTTTTAAATTCGCCAAGTTATTGCTTACAGAGGAATTCTGGTGGTTAAGTGCTCGGCTGCCAACCAAAAAGTCAGCAGTTTGAACCGACCAGCCTCTTCACAGGAGAAAGATGAGGTTGTCGGACACGTAGTGACACTGTCCGGCATTTCAGAGAGCCAGCATCTCGGAACCCTACACAGTCGGAATTGACTTGATGCTGGTGGCTTGTTTGTTGTCTGTTTAATGCACCTTACAGTTGTTCTTCTTGTTGCTAGGTCCTACGGAGTTGCTTCGGACCCAGAGAGACCTTATGCATAACAGAACAAAATACTGTCTGGTCCTGCACTGTCCTTCTAACTGTTCCAGTGTCTGAGCCCCTTGGTGCAGCCACGGCGTCAGTCCATCTCATTGAGGGCCTTCCTCCTTCTTGCTGCCTCTCCACGTTGCTGAGCCTGGTGTTCTTCTCCAGGGACTGGTCTCTTCTGACAACATGTCCAAAGTATGGAAGACGAAGTCTGGCCATCCTTCCCTCCAAAGACAGATGGTTGTCCCTGTAGCTGTCCACGGTACTTTCTTAGCCAGCATCTTTAGTCTTTCTTATTCAATGTCCAACTTTCACATGCATAGAAGGCAACAGAAAATACCATGGCTTGGGTCAGAGGCACCTCAGTCCTTAAAGTGACATCCTTGCCTTTGAGGACTCTAAAGAGGTCCTGTGGGGCAGGTTTACCTAAGGCAACATGTCTTTTGATCTCTTGACTGCTGTTTCCATGAGCATTGATTGTGGGTCCAAGCAAGACAAAATGCTTGACAATGTCTATCTTTTCTCCATTTATCATGTTGCTACCCATTATAACCTGTCAATCAGGTCACAGCCTGATGGTACCTCCTTGTGAGCATGGCCTTCTCATAAGGGACCTCCCAATCCCTCTCTGTCTTCACGTTCCTGCTGTCGTGAGGACTTGGGTCTTCTTTTCTTGGAGCTGTGATCCACACTGAAGGCTGCAGTCCTCTGTCTTCATCAGCAAGGGCTTCAAGTCCTCCTCCCTTTCTGCAGAGTAGTTCAGATGCAAACATGTACTCAAATTGTCTGTGAGTGAGGCACCCCACCACTTTGTCATGCTTGGGGGGGCAGGGAGTTCAGTGCTAGAAGTTATGTGATCAAGTATTTCAAGTTTCAAAGCAGGGTCGCCCATGGTGGGCAGGCTTCAGTGGAACTTCCACATGAAGGCAGACTAGAAAGGCCTGGCCACCGACCTGAAAATCATCCAGTGGCATCTCTGTGGATCACAACAGAGCCCTGCCTGATACGTTGCCACACGTCACCAAAGGGGGGGCGGGCATCATGCTTGGTGGCATGCCGGCAACACTGAGGAAACCCCACCCCGACACTGTCCCACAGCAGCGGGCACAAACGCACTATCAATGCGAAGAGGGCCGCACTTTTCATTTTGTTCTGTGCAAGGTTGCCCTCTGCTTCAAAAGCTCTCTTTAACATGTCCCAACGCAAAGATGCCACTTACAGGACTCAGGTGCACCTGATCCGAGCCATGGTATTTTCAGTCGGCTCGCACGCCTGCAAAGGCTGGTCGATGAAGAAGGAAGGATCGCTACAGTCACATGGTGACGTTGGGAAGACACTGAGGACACCGTGCACGGTCAGAAGACCGGGCACATCTGTCTCGAAAGAAGCACGGCCAGAAAACCCCTGCGAAGGGGGGATGGCACCACTCCATCTCACGTACTTTGGACATGTCGTCAGGAGAGACCAGTCCCTGGAGAAGGACATCATGTTTGGTCAAGTAGAGGGGAAGTGAGAAAGAAGACACCCCTCTGTGAGGTGGACTGACCCAGTGGCTGCAGCATGGAAATGATGGCAAGGCTGGTGCAGGATTGGGCAGTATTACCTGGGACTGCTATGGGGCAGAACCCCGCCACTGGTCGGCACCTCCTAGCAGTAGAAGTTGCCATGAATTGGAGGCAACTCCATGGCAACTAATGACAACAATATTCCGTGAAGCTGATTGGTCAGGTAGGGCTAAGCCTGGTGGCAGTTTTGCATCAGAGAGGAGGAAAACAAAAACCAAAAACAAATTCACTGTCATCGAGTAATTCCAACTCATAGTGACCTCACAAGACAGGGTAAAACTACCCCTGTGGGTTTCCAAGACTCTCACTCTCATGGGATAGAAAGCCCCATCATTCTCCCCATCAGGGGGCTATTGCTTTTCAACTGCCAACCATGCAGATCACAGCCCAAGAGGCAACCAGTACACCACCAGGGCTCCTAAAAATCACTGTTGCAGAAATGGCAGAGCTGGGAGAGCCAAGGAGCCAGGAGCAGTAATCAGCCACTAATGAGATCGCCAGCTCCCTTCTGACACCAGGCTGAATGAGCTGGTAGGAAGAATGCAAACCCACACACTCTGTAACTAAGGAAATGAGGCCAAACTTGCCTGCAGCAACTCGGAATTCTTCACAGTCCCTTCTCATGGGAAATGCCCAGACAAAGGTCTGGAGCAGTCCACACTGAAAAAATAGCATATGTAGTCATCTGTAATTGGACACTGGGATGGAGACAGGGTCACCGATCAATTGTAAGTTGTTGTTTTTTTGAATAGCAGTTTCATTGATATATAATCCACATACCATTCAATGGGTTAAATGTATTAAAACGCATTGTGCCATCACCACCTCATTGTTGGGACATTTTCTCCTCCTTCGTTGTAGTCATTATTAGCTCACCGTGTCCCTCCAACCTCCCGTCATAAGTCTCAGCAACTATCCATCTAGTTATTGTCTCTATAGATTTACTTATCCTTGATTTCATGTAAAGAAAAACCTACACAACAAGGATATCTGGATTTCAATGGGATATATTTCATACGCCTTTTTTCCCCACTTTAAAAGGACACCATAGTTGGTGAAGTAGAGAGCAAAAATGAGAGACACCCTGAGAGATGGTCTGACACAGTGGTTGCTACAATGGACACAAACATGCTGATGACCTTGAAGATTGTGCAGGACTCAATGGGAATTAATAATGGCAACATTTTGATTGTATTTTCTCTTCTTTTTAACACAAAAAAAACCAGGTGGCCCTTCGTCAGCCTTCAGGCCTGAAACTGAACTCACACTGGTGTTAGAATACTCAACTATTTAAGGTAAACACGGCAGCATTTCCGGAAGACACCGTTCAGAGGGTTATGAGGAAGGAAAGAAGCGCCAGGGAGCACGGGGAGGAAGGGGAGGATGGGTGTGATGTTGACGGGACGGCATGATGACGTGAGACCACGAACTGTGCATGGATTCTTGAATGGAAAATTGACGATCTGCTCTGCAGTCCTGCACAGAGTCACAATGAGAACATTTACGTTTCTATTACATTGAAAAATGACACTCAGGCTCACTGGTACGATGGTGACTAGTGGAACCCTGAGACAGGGGCTCCTAGGACGTCTTCAAGCCTGGGATCAAACTCACACTGTGAATCACCTTTCAGTCTGCCTCTCAGCCTGTAAGATAACAGCAGGAGGCATGCACTCCTTCGAGGGACCTACAGAATCAAAAGGGCAAAGTTTGCACAGGGAGAAACTGGAGGGCCGGAGGGGATGGGGGAAAATGGCCTACTGGCAATGGGAAATGCAGGGAGGGCGTGGGAAGAGCACTGCTCTACTGTGGAGATTGCAATCAGTGTTTCCAATCAAGATGTGTATGAACTGTTTAATGGAAAACCAGTTTGCTCTATAAACCTTCACCACTGTCATAATAAAAAAAAGTTACAGGAAAAAATTTAAGAGAATTGGGAGAAAACACATTGCTTTAAAAACATTTTTTTTTTACTGAAACCTTTGCCTCCCATTTCAGTTTTTCTGTTTGAATATACATGTACAACAACTACATAAGTAAAAAGCAATGAAGCAGATTTTTGAACCAAAATAATGGGCACTTTCTACTTAGGAACGGTGAAATGATCTTAAACTATTTATTAAATAATTTGCAGGTGCTGCAAATCACCCGCCTATGCCCGTGCCAAACCTCAAGTCGCCAATTACCATTAATTATTTTGCAAATCCAATAAAGCTGGGTTAATTTGGAACTTATTATTCATGCAGAATCCATGAACAATTAATCAAATCTGGGATCAATGACATCTTTGCCATATCTGAGATGAAAGTCTTTGCCAAACCCAGGCATGAAAAAGATTGTGGATGCTGAAGCCATATGAAGACAATAAGCATTTTCAGAGAGCTTGAAGACCACTGGCACACGGACAGGAGTAATTCCAGCCATGAAGAGAGTAATCCTAGCATAACAAATGGTCCTGCTAATCATTCTCCACAAGCATCATCAGGCCCTCTCCAGGGAGCATTATGCTAGGCTTTGATGTGAGTTCAGGGTAATTTCAAATGTCCTTGATACTCCGGAATTTCTTTGACATTTCCCACAACCCTGACTTTTCAAAAGAGCATTTAAAATGGCCATTTGTTTCTATTAGCCCACCTACTTTAGCCAAATCTAGCTGGCCTAAAGGAGTCTCTTTGGGCTTGGAAATTAAGACCTTGGGTCTGGTTCCCCTGGCTGGGTTCAGATCTTGTCCCCATCCTTCCTAGCTGTGTGACCTTGAACCCCAAGGTTTCCCTCTCCGTGCCCCATGTCTTTGTGTGTCAAATGGAGAGAATGAGTGTCTGCCTCATGGCTTTGTTTGAGGGTGGAGTGAGCTAACGTACATACAAGGCTTAGAATAGAATCAGGTGCAGGATCAGTGCACACTTGGGTTAGTTGTTATCATCATCACTAACATCATCATTTCTCCCATCACCACCACCACCATCAATCACCATACTAATCACTTTAGGATCACCATTATCATCATCCTCATCCCCATTACCATCCTCATTGTCTGCACTATCACCATAACCAACATCGTCACGATCTCCTCTCAGCATAATTCTCATCACGGACACCATCTCCATCGCTGTCACCAACATCATCAATCACCATCTTCATCACAAATATCACCATCATCATCACTGCATCATAATCAACTTCATCTTTGTCCTCATTCTCCTTTTCCAGAAAATGCATGGAACGCCTGAATTCCTGGCCACGTTGCAAATAAAATATGCTAATGTTGAACTTGGCCGATAGCCTTCAGAAACACAAGTGTGCATGCCCTTGATTCTACTTGCTCCTCAAATCTACCCCTTCCCCAGACATCCTCCTCTCAGGGAATGACACTACTCTCCAGACACCCGACTATCATGCTCTCTTACACTTAAGCCATTGATAAGTCACATCAGCTGTACCTTCAGAGAGACCTACACTAATCATCTCATTCCACTGCCACTCAAGCCACCCTCACCCACCTTCTCGCCATTCCCAATTCTAAGGAGCATGCTGGCGATACATCTTCCAAGACGATATGTTCATTCTCTGGCACTCCGCGGCATGCCCTTATTCCTCACCAACATCCCAGTTTGAACGCACTGATTCTTCTTCAGCCCTCTCTGTTCAGTGTCCAGCTTTTGAATACATATGTGACTATTGAAAATGTCAGTTTATATCAGGCACGCCTTAGTCTTCAAAGTGACATTTTTGCTTTTTAGGACCTTAAAGAGGACATGCAACAAATTTGCCCAATGCAATCTGTCCTTTGATTTCTTGACTGCTGCTTTCATGAGCATTGATTTTGGATCCAAGTAGTGTGAAATCCTCAAGAACTTCTGTCATTTCTCCACTTATCCAGTTGTGAAGATTTCTGTTTGCTTTATCCATTCTGAATGCTATAGTCATTGATCTTCATCAGTAAGAGTGCTAGTCCTCCACTCTTTCAGCAAGTAAGGTTATATCACATATTGTTAATGAGCCTTCTTCTTCTGATCCCTCCAATTGTGTCCCTCTTGGTATAGTACAAATTACCAGATAATTGCTCTATGTACAAATTAAATAAGTATGATGACGGATCTAGACATAGCACACACCTTTCCTTCTGTTTGGATGTCTACCTCTTGGTGTATGTATAGGTTCCACTTGCTCTAGAATTCCCATGATTTGCAGTGTTATACATACTTTATTATCCATATTATATGTTATGGTTCTCACGGTTGAAAGAGTCTTCATAGTCAATAAAACACAAGCAAACATCTTTCTGGTACTCTCTGCTTTCAGTCAAGACCCTCAGTAAAGCATATCCCTCGTTCCATATCCTCTACTGAATCCAGCTTGGATTTCTGGATGTTCACTTGTCAGTGAAGTGCTGCAATCATTTTAAAATTATCTCCAGCAGAAGTTTACTTCCATGTAATTTTAATGCTAGTTTTTCAATAACTTCTGTATTCTGTTGGATCGGTTTTTGGGAAAA
Organism: Echinops telfairi; assembly: GCF_000313985.2. NCBI lineage: Eukaryota > Metazoa > Chordata > Mammalia > Afrosoricida > Tenrecidae > Echinops > Echinops telfairi. The sequence goes on from NW_022111312.1 coordinate 16,077,659, forward strand.
GGCACAAATATAAGCATCTTAGAGTAAATCGGCCAGGTAATTGTCTTGGAAATTTCTTGGCAAAGATGAATGGCCACTTCCTTCCAGTGCTGCCTTCATTTATTGAAACACTTCAAGTAGTATTCCATCAATTCCTAGAGCTTTTCTGTTTTCTTTTATTTTCTCTTTTTGCCAATGCCTTCAGCGCAATTTGGGATGTTTTGATTCAAAGGCAGGCAACCGTGTTTGGCTTTATATATGTTTTCAATTTAATTTTGTTTTGTCTTTTTCCTGCTGAGCTAGAGCACATTTGTAAAGTAAGCAATAAGTAGATGTCTGTCAGCACAAAAAGACCTTTAGTCTCTCACACAACTTAAATTTGATTTTCCTCTTTAATGATCACTGGTAAATATTGCAAAGTGAAGACTTGAATCCAAGAATCCAGTTTCACTCCCACTCTGCAAAGGTCCTACAGAGGCCGTACCCGGTTGGCCAGGCTGAACAAGCCACACAGTCACCATCCCAAATATGTTCTGGGAGCAAGAGACCTGCCGACAAACATCCAAAGAAGATGCTCATTCAGAAGGAACTTTTCCCAGTTCATCCAAGTATAAAGAGCAGCAAGATCAACACAATCCAAGTCCATAAAAATGAGACTAGGTACTGGTCTGACAGAGCATGGAGACTTCCCTGTTCCAAAAAACAAAGAAAAACACTGCTTGCAAAGTTTACTCCTTGAGGCGGAAGGAACAGAGGGGGTGCAGGGCATGCCCCTAAAATACAGTATAAATCATTGAGAGTGAATATTGATATATGTACATTTTCAAAACCCCTTTAGGATGTGGGGAAACCTAAGAAGCCCTCTGCGATTATTACAAATCCTTTATGAAACCCCATGGAAGTAGGTGGGGCGGAAACAAGCTCATCTAAATGGTTGTGGAAAACATTGTTTTGACTGGACATTGTAAAGTTAAAGCTAAAGAGAACAGGATGTGTCCGGAGCAGGAAAACGCATGCAGGCTACAGTTCTGTAGTGGGTGTGGGGGGCGTGGGGGGTTGGGGGGGTGATTATTGAGTTCCTGTGACGGAGCTACGACGGCACGGTACTTACACATTGGGTTGCCAAAGGAAAGGTCACTGGTTGGGAACCAGTCCTCAGGAGAAAGGTGGGGCTTTCTATCCCCAGAAAGGGTTAGTCTTAGAAGCCCACGGGACCGTTCTACTCGGTCCCCTAGGGTCTCTCAGAGTCAGACTTGGTTCAGTGGCAACTAGTCTGGCTTTCTGGAAAGGTGATTTAAAAAACTAAAACCGATCATGCTGATGATTGTGCAACCTGGGGAGTGTAATCATCAATGCATCAAGCACGTGACCATGTGGGCACGGCAAGTACCAACACCACTTGAAGAAAGAACTGTGCACAGACACTGCGCTGTGGTTGGTGAGAGCCTTATACCATCACTGGACAGGGACCGCGTTGGATTAACTCAAGGAATAAAGTGAATCTATTTGAGTTCATACTTGTTAGATGCCATCAAGTCTACTCCAAATCACTGTGACTCTAAGTACAACAGTGAAGCACTGTACCATCCTCACAGTTGTTATACTTGAGCTCACTGTAGCACCCATTGTGTTGATCCATCTAGTTAAAGGTCTTTTTCTCTTGGCACTGCTGGGTAAGCGTTGGACTGTTAACCACAAGGTTGGTGGTTCAAACCCACTAGTCGCTCTGGCAGAGAAAGATGAGGCATTCTGCTGCAGTGAAGATTACAGCCTCGGAAACCCTATGCAGAGTCGTTCTGAGTTAGAATTGATGCAATGGCGTGAGAGTTAGGGATTTACTGTATACTTATCCTTATCTGAAAGATAAGTAAAGTGGGAAAGAATGGTCAACCCTTCGTCAGGGAAAATCCAGCTAATACATGCAGAGGAGTGAAGGCACTGGAAGATCACTCAGGGATTATCACAGTCATGACTGCTGGCACCTTCATCTGTGGATGGAGGCTAACGTTGATGGTTGAAAACTTAAGGAGAAGAAAGAACATGTGCACAAGGCATTTTTCTTAAAGCAAATGAGCACCCGGGGAGAATCCCAGCATTCACTGCTTGAACAGAGGGAACAGACTCAACATGAACCTTAGGCCTACTGACATCATGCATCCCCCATGATGGAATAAGAAAGCCATATCATTTCTGAGCTGGTCTCACCAGTGAAGCAAAACCTCAGCCCAATCATGCGAGAACACCGAACCAACCTAGACACACCCAAGTCTAGGGCTGTGGATTGACCAGCGCTGGCCCAGGGTGTCAACATCCTAGGAGCAAGAGAATAGCTGAGAGTCTGGAGGAAAAGAAGACACAAAGGAGCAACCCTGGTGACACGGTGGCTAATTGCCTGACTAAAAACTGAAAGGCCAGGGATGTGAACACACTCTCTAGCTTTGTTGGGGGGGAATAGACCTGGTAATTTGCTCCCCAAAATAGTACAGCCTTGGAAACACTATGGGACAGTTCTACTCCGTCTTCACTCATGGTACTTAGCTGTTGGAAAGTCCTGCTGCTGTTCTTAAGGTTCGAAGTGGGAAAGCCTTCAGAAGTGCACTGTCTCTTCCTTCTTCCTAGTCTGTCGCAGTCTGGAAGCTCTGTTGGAACCTGCCTACCATGGATGATCCTGTTGGAAATCCAACATCGCAATAACACAGAAACTACCATAGTACAAGCGGACAGAGAGCAGAGGGTCAGCTGTTCTGTTGTACAGAGGTTCACGGCGAGTTAGAACTGAATGGAAGGCCCCTAACAACAACATCATGACTTGAAATCAACTCGAATGCAATGGGCTTGGTTTTCATCGAAGGAGACACACCAACTAAGTACTTTGGGATCTGAGAGGAGACCTCGGAAGAGCTTATTAGTACAAATACTGCAAAAGCTCCAAGCCTATTGTTAATAGTATGGCACCAATATTAACTTCTTTTTTTTTTTTTAAGGAATAGGATTTTTCTTTTTTAAAAAAAACATTTTATTGGCAGCTCGCACAACTCTTATTACAATCCATACATCCATCCATTGTGTCAAGCACATTTGTACATTTGTTGCCCTCATCATTCTCAAAACAGTTTTTCTACTTGACTCCTTGGTACCAGCTCCTCATCCCCCCCCCCCCCGTGAACCCTTGATAATTTATAAATTAGTATTATTTTGTCATGTCTTACACTGTCTGACATCTCCCTTCTCCCTCTTTTCTGTTATCAGCCTGTTAACTTCTTATTTTGATAGATCTAAGAATAAAGATTATTTCACGTCCCCTCCTCCTCTCCTGTCACTAACAGCGTCCTCAGAAGACAGCAAAGGAGGGTCTTGAAGTGCAGCCACAGCTTTAGCTCACAAGACAAAGCAAGAGCAAGGAGAAAGTGAAAATAAAGAGTTGGGCACTGGCCTCAGAACATCTGACAGCAACATCCTGATCTCGACCTCAATCCATTGCCCAGAGAACATGATCTTACCTATCTGCGCACCCTGAGGAGCGTCTGCTGCAAAGGACAGCATGGGGGTGTTTTAGGTAACGTCTCATTTCTATGAAACCAGATAATACATGGAAACCAGGCTTATTCGTGGCTACCTGAAGTAGTCATGGTGACCTTATAGGACAGAGTAGAAATGCCCCATAAGGTATTTAATTCTGTAAGTTTTTACAGAAGCAAACTGTCTCATCTTTCTCCCACAGACTGACTGGTGGGTTCAAATTATCAGCTTTTCAGTATCTATAATGTCTAGTATCAGATTTTCAGTATCAGTATAATGTTTAGTATCAGCTTCTCAGTATCAGCATAATGTTTAATCCACTGTGCCGCAAGTGTCTCTTAAGGCAAAGCTGACTCAACAGCCATGGGTAATGGGTAGGAAGGAGGAGGAAATGGGAGTGGGCACATTTGCTCAGAAAACAACGACTTTATGTTGATTGTTGAAATAGTTTGGAAAAGGGCAGCTCAAATCAGGGAGTTATTATGCGAGGTTAAAATTAACAGTTGCATAACTTGAAGAATGTAATCAGTGTCACTGAGTTAGATGCACAGAAAGCATTACGTTGGTCAATACTTTGTTGTTTATATTTAGAACAGCACTGCCTTGGAGCCTGTTCTGATTCACAGCGACCTTATGGGACAGAGCAGAACGACCCCACAGGGTTTTCTTTTTTAAAAAATTAGTTAATTAATTTTTATTAAGTCATTTTATTGGGGGCTTTTATAGCTCTTATAACATTCCATACATCAATCATATCAAGCATATTTGTACATATGTTGCCATCATCATTTTCAAAACACTTTCTACTTGAGCCCTGGGCATCAGCTCCTATTTTTCCCCTATCTCCCTCACCATCCCACCCTCTTGAATCCTTGAGCAATTAAATATTGTTATAATGTCATATCTTACCCTGTCCATTGTCTCCCTTCACCCACATTTCTGTTATTTGTCCCCTTGGGGTGGGGGGTGCTATATAGCCAATCTTGTGATTGGTTCCCTTTTCTCACCTGTCCCCCTCCCTGACCATGCCCCCACCCTCATGAGATCGCTACTCCCACTACTGTTCCTGAGGAGTTTGTCTGTCCTGAATTCCATGTGTCAAGAGCTCTTATCTGCACCAATGTGTGTCCTCTGGCCCAGCCAGATCTGTCGGGTAGGCTGGGTCATGGTAGGGGCGAGGAAGCATCAGGAGCCGGGGACGAATCCCCACAGGTTTTTTCAAGGCCATGACTCTTCATGGAAACAGGTCGTCACCTTTGTCCTGCTGGTGAACTTGAATTGTGGATCTTTGGTTGGCAGTCCAACGCTAACCCGTTGTATGACCAGGGCTCCTCTGTGTATTTTTACCACAACAAACCAACACTACAGCTACCTCTTCATAACCAAAAATGCACAGAAGACACCCCAGGAGGAAGAATGAGATGGTGGCAGCAAGTTACAGAGGGACATGGTTGGGCTGCTTGTGCCTGCACTGCATGATGAGGAGGAAGCTTAAGTGGGATCCATGTGAAACTGCTATCTATTCCTCTCTAATTACGAGCTCTCACTTTTGCTCTGTGTACGTCACAGATACAGAATATATTCCTGGAGTCAAAGTCTCTACTTCAGCTTTCCCTGAAGCAAAGCCCTGATTTGAATTCCATGTGCACTTAGGCAATCATGTCTGATGGCCGAGTGGGGCC
>NW_022111312.1:16083194-16095606 GCF_000313985.2 Echinops telfairi
CTCCAAGATGGATTTGCTCCTCCTGCTGGCCGTCCTGGTCCTTTCGTTGCTCTTTGCCAGCACCATCATGCGGAAGCATCAGTTCTTCTCTGGTCTTCCTTATTCAGTGTCTAGCGCTCACATGCACGTGCGGTGATTTAAAATACCATGGTTTGGGACAGGCACCTTTGTGACCTTCTTGCTCTTTCACACATTAAAGAGGTCTTGGGCAGCAGATTTGCCCAATGCGATACATCTTGGCTGCTTTCTTGGCTGCTGCTTTTGTAAGTTTTGATGGAGGATCCAAGTAAAAAGAAATCTCTGTTTATTATGATATTCCTCGTTGATCCAGTGTCTACATTATTCAAGCTCCGGGCATTAGAACTTCCTCCTAATGTCGGTTATAAATTACCCGTGCAATTTTGGCCATGCCCCCATGTATAATGACGCTGAGAGCAACTTGCATTGCCACCTGCCAATATGCCCAGGAGTCTGGGGACTTCCAAACCTTGGGCTCTTTCTCTTCCATTCCACACCAGCTGGTCCCTGAATGGGCGGGGTGGTGGGATATACAAGGTGAGACGTTCATCTGGGTGAGGTAAGCACATACCCTCAATCCAGAGAGCTATGCTTCTATGGCCGGACCAATTCTATTTCAAACTCTTGCTTTTGTTTTCCTGTGCCATTCAGTTCTTGCTCTGAGTGACAGAACCCGCCCCCTCCTCAGTGCTATAAGAAGGAGGAAGAAATAAGGGAAAGGGCTGAAGGCATCTCAATACAGTTTTCCATTTCCCCAGTCCACATGGAGAACAGCACCCTTCTGTGAATTGCCTAATAATGGCAGGAGCCCTCTGCAGCTGGTGATTTCCATTTGGGACATACATCTTCTTCAATGCATCTCACACCCCCAGCCTAATCTCTGTGCCATCAGTCTGTTAAAATAAAGAAATAAAGACTTTAAAATAAAGCTTTCAAGGAGAGCCGAATCATGAAAGCCCAACCCTGGGTCGTCGCACGCATGGTGCTGGCTGGAGAGCTCTGTCTTGAGTCAATTTCATCCGAATGACACATAGCTCTGGGCTGCTGCAGCCACTAAACCACAACAGTAAAGCCGTCAGAGCAATTTGGGGAAGCTGTTCAAGATTTGTATTTACTTTCTTTCTTCAGCACTCAGAGGAATGCCCACGTTTCACTGCCATATTTCATCGTAGAAAGAGTGGGAAAGCCGCCTTCCTCAGCCATAGCTGCTTCTGGAGCTGAAACTCAACAGGACCAGGGGTTTGGTCTGGACCAGTGACAAGCAGAGGGAGGAGCCCAGGCTGGTCAGTTTGCTGGGCTGTGCTCATGGCCTTGAGACGTGACACTGGAACAGAAAAGGCATGATTCACATCACAGGGCAATTTCCCAATTTATTTCTTGTGATAAGAGCTATAGGGGTAAGACCCAAGCCTTGCAACACAATCACGGAAACCTTGATCGAACACAAATGTCACAATGGGAAGCCCACGCTCTCTTGATGCATTCTCCATCTAGGTCGACAGAGTTCAGTGGGCACTGTGTCCATCTCTCTAACCCTTCTCTGGAGAATTCGGAGCTCTTTGATTTACACCAAGTCAAAATGGCAGTTTGAGTACCCCAGAGGGGCTCCCTCGTGTTCCTGTCCAGTGTTCTTTGAGCTTTTGTGAACTAAAAGAAGTATGACGGATGGGATCAGGGTTGTAGAGTGTATGGAGTTAGGTTTCTCCAAGAAATCTTCATACGTCCACCCTTACTACTCCTAAATGAAGAGCAGGTGCTTTGTTGTGGTGGAAAAAATCCCTCAGTGCACATTTCTTGACCGTTTTCCTCACCCAGACAGTTTTCCATTTTCTTAAAGCTTTGTTGGAGTAAGATCCCAGTGATCCGTCTGTGTCTGTTGAGAAAATCTATCAAGATGACCCCCTGGGGAATTCCAAAACATAGTCGTAACTTCTCTGTTGACCTCTCTCCCTTGAATTGAAATGGTCCAGCAGAGTCCGTTGGAAATCATTGACAGCTTCAAGCTCTTCTCTGTTTATCAAATGTTCTGATTAGACATTTGTTTAAAACAAGTGCACAACTGCAAGGCACCCGCTGATCCTAATCACACAGACGTATTTGAACACATTTTGCTCATAGCGAGCCTAGCTATGTATGAACTAGAACCACACTTTTTTACTCACCTTCAAAGACCCCCGACAAGTTCCTGGAAAAATGAAATAAAAATTTAATAGGCTTTCCCCATGAATTTTGAAGGTCTCCTCGTGTGTGGGTACATATCCCTTCCATATAAATATTCAGTTCTTAGATGCCATTAAGTCAGTTCTGACCCACAGTAGCTCTGTACAACAGAAAACAAAACCACAAAACACTTCCCAGTTCTGTGCCATCCCCACAATCAAGTTTAAACCTATTGTTGCAGCTACTGTGTAAATCTGTCTCTCTGATAGCATGCCCAAAGTATTTGAGACAGAGTCTCTCCATCCTTGCTTTAAGGAGCACCCTGGCCGTAATTCCCAGACAAGTTTTCTTGTCCTTTTAGAAGTCCTTTAGAAGTCCTTTTCAATATTCTCGGCCAACACTGTAACGCAAATGCATCAAGTCTTCTTCCGTCTTCTGTAATTCTCAGTCGTCTTCACCAGCACCACAATTCCAATAAACCGATTCTTCTTCAGTCTTTGTGGTAGTTACATAATCTGGTGTCAATTTGAGACTTGAGAGGATTATGAGTGAAAGGGTGGAGTCTGGCATGTCAATAAAGATATAACCAATGAGGCCTCTGTGTGTGCATGGCCTTCTCCTGAGAATTCTGGGAACTTCTGGATTTTTCCTGCTTGGAGGCAGGAGACACCTCTCTCTCTCTGCTCACTCCCAGAGGGACCCTCTACTGACAAGACACATGGCACTGCACTGATAGAGCCTGTGCCCTGGGAATTGGAGAAGCCATGTGGAGACCCCTGCCAGCACTGAGATGCTTACAACACCACTGGGTCCAAAGACTTTCTACGCACTGGCCTGTGATCACCCTGAATTCTGTGTCATTCCATGTGTTTTGTGCGTCTGAAAGGACTTTATAGATTGGTATCAGACATATGGACTAATATCAGACTTAAGGACTTGATCTGGACTGGCCTGGGATGTTTTCTCAATACTCATTTGTTCTTGTCTATAAAGTCCTTTCTCATACACATATGAGTGTCTATGAATTTGTTACTCTAGTCTACCTGGACTAACAGTCTTCCTTATTCAATGCCCAACTTTCACATGCCTATAAGGCAACGGAAAATACCAAGGCATGGGTCTAGCACACCTTAATCCTCACTGGAACAGCCTTGATTCTCGACACTTTAGAGAGATCTTGTGTGGCAGATTGGGTGCAGCACAAACTTTGATTTCTTTCCTGATGCTTCATCAGGGATGGTTGTGGGCCCAAGTAAAATGAAATTATTGACAACTGTTCTCCATGTATCACGACGATCCAGTTATGGGGACTTTTGTTTACATTGAGATGCAATCCAAACTGAAGGTTGTAGTCTTTGGTCTCCATCTTCATCAGTAAGTGCCTCAAGTCCTCTTGCCTTCCAGGAAGCAAGGTGTGTCACCTGTATATAGGAGGTAATGTAGGGAAATTAAATGGGCCAGATTCGAGTTGTCCATGGCGCTGCCAGCAATGAACAGCATCATTATAGGAAGGTGCGAGGTGGGGGAGAAGGAGAGGGAGGTACCTGGGCATTTCTCAGTTGACAGCCCTCTCACAATGCTCCAGACGCATGTTCCTCTAATTAGAGGAAAACAGCATGCAGCCAGCTGCCATGGCTTGCAACTCACGATGACTGTGTGCAACTTCAGAGAACGGTTCCACAAGGTTCTCAGTAGCTCTGACTCTTTGGCAGCAGGTCACTCGCCTGACCTACAAGATGCATCTGAGTGGGTTTAAACCCTCAACCTTTTGGTTGGCAAGCATGGCCTTAACCAACTGCTCCACACAGGGACTCCTGCTCCCTCTTGTAAAGGGGTGTTAATTAGTAAGCCTAGCCACATCAGTCAGTCCACAGGAGGGAACTTGGTGGCTATAATCTGGAAGTCTGCAGTGACCTAGAGCATACTTCCATGGTTCAGATAAATTTTTAAATAAGCTTGTGGTAATACGCTTTCTGGACCTTTTCCTTCCTCCCACGAGCCAAGTCCTGTGAAACGTGATGTGACTAAGAAAGTGTCCGGGAGGAGGTGTCTTTATCAATAGGTGTCACACCCTGTCCCTGTGGTCCTAGGCCCTGATGGAGGATCCGCATTTCTCCCAGCCCCGTTCTACTTTGCACAGCCTCTTCTCCCAAGCTCCCGGTTGGGGTAAAGCAATGGGGTTGCCTCTGCTCAGAGAGCTGGCCAGAAAGTTTCCAAGCTCAAAGGATTGATAATGAGTTTTGTTGGTTTGATTGATTTTTGGCTTGCTCATGTGTTGCACAGTATTGCATAGATGGCCCCAAGCAATGCTAGGAGCCTCTGTGTGTTTCACAGTCAAGACAGCTTCAGAGTGTGCCTGATGCCCTTTGTCCCTGGAACACCCTAAAGAGAGGGGATACGCATGGGGTCACACAGCAGGGGAACCAGGTAGCTGAGTGAGATTCTGGCCCCTCACCCTCAGTTTCCTCCACCCCATGAGGAGAAGAAGTCAGTTATGACTTGAATTGTGTGCCTTCCCCAAAATCCATCTTATAAACTCACACCGGAGCGACCCTGTAGAACAGGGTAGAACTTTCCCCATAGGGGTTTTCTTCATGGATGCAGATCACCACACGTTTCTCCTCCAGAGCGGCTGATGGGTTTAAACTGTGGACCTTTCGGTTAGCAGCCAACTACTTAAAAGACTGGAACACCACACGGGCTCCTATTCCAAGTGAAGCCTTGGTACTTTCAATTGCTTCATGACCATGAGAAAGACAGCCAATCAGTAAGGTGGATAGAAGAGTTGATGCTTTTGAATAATGTGTTGGGAGTAATATGAGATGTACCATGGATTTCCAGAAGAATGCACAAATCTGTCTTGGGAAAATTACAGCCAGAATACTCCTTAGAAGAGAGGATGGGGAGACTTTGTGTCCCCTAATTTGGACCTCTTACTAGGAGGATTCCCGTCCCTGGAGAAGGACATCATTCATGCTTGGTAAAGTAGAGGGGCATCAAACAAAGAGGAAGCCCCTCCATGAGATGGAGTGATGGACAGACATGGGGGCTGAAACAAGGGGTTCAAAGATAGCAAGAGTAGGGGGGATGGTGCAGCCCAGGCAGTGTTTTGTTCTGTCACGCGTGGGCCACTACGAGTCAGAACTGACTTTACCACACCTGCCAGCAGCAGGCCTGGGCTTACCCTCCCACACAGGAACGGCTTGTCTGCATAGGTCCATGAGGCAGTCTTTGTGTAGGGCTCATCACCAAGAAACCCAGGGACAAGGTGCTTCTCCCGGCGCTGACCCAGAGAGAAAGCCTGCCCTGGAGGAAGCGTTTCCGCCTCGCCAAGCCGACTGCGTGTGGCGTTTCTGTTACTGCAGCCCCAGGGGCCTCCCAGCCGGTCATTAGGAAGAAGCGAACGCATGTGCACAGCTCAGCCCGGGGTCAAAGTTGAGTCTCAGACTGCTGAATGCAGTGATCATTAGCCCCTTCTGACTGGCTTACTGGCAGCCACCCCAGTGGTGAAAACAAAAAACCACTGGAGCTGCTACTGTGCTTATCATTACTGTCTCATTAGTGGAAAAATATTCCCTCATGGTGCAGAGATTTGCATAACAGGGTACACAGCCTGCAGTGCCATGAGCCAGATGGGGCAGAGAGAGGAGTACGTGATGGGGAATGAGTTTCCATTACAGCCAGACTAGGTTTTCAAGAGGCCCCCGGGTCCATTGCATAAGGCAAACAGACAATCGAAAGCCCACCTCACTGCCAACGAAACAATGCTGACTGGGTAGGACAGAGTAGACCTGCCCCTGTGGGTTTCCAGGTCTAAACCTTTATGGGCACAGAAAGTCTCATCTTCCCCCTGGGGTGGCTGGTGGCTTCCAATTGCCCACCTTCTGTCAGCAGCCCAAGTTGTGGCCCAATGCCTCAACCAGGGCTCCTTCCAAGGTGCACTCTGTGGGGAACATCTTTCTTTCCTCTCTCTAAGAGCAGCTGCCGGCTGCAACTGGTCAGCTGAAGTGCAGTAAGAAATCCAACCAACAGAGGGAGTTGTCTTGGTCATTGATTCCCAGTGACCTGCTTATTGGGGGATCCCCTAGGAGCCCTGAGTGTAGACCTGGCCTCTGGTCACCAGTTCCTCTGCTGAGCCACACAGACCACAAGAAACCTTGTGGAATGTTCTGTTCCCAACACAAATGAGCACGTGGCAACAGGGGTCTCTGTCACAGATGGAATTGTGTCCATCCGTTTCCCCCCACTCCCCCTAACACACACACACACACACACACACACACACACACACACACACACTATATATATATATATATATATAAAATCTTGGTCCTTGGTGGTGGCAGTGATGGAATAATCCTCAGGAACGTGCCTCATTGTGATCAGCCAATCAGCTCCAAGAGGATCATCTGGATTTCCGTTTATCCCATCATTGCTCTGATCCTACGTAAGGGGAGTTCCCTTGGGACGGGCCCTGTAACACCTTTCATCTGACTAGAGATAAGAGGAGAGAAACAACAGCGAGGAAAGGGATCTACTACCTCCAATAGCTCTTAGGTACGGAGCCCCCATGCTGGAAACCACCTAGTGACAGGAGAAGATCGATGCCAAAGTACACAGTGATCTTCCAGGGATGCCAGGGCCACAGATGCTCGAGGGAGACAAGGACCTTCCCCAGAGCCAACAGCAAGAGGAAACTCGCCCCAGAGCTAGGACTCTGAACTCGGACTTCAAGCCTCCTAGACAGTGAGGGAATACATTTCTGGGTGTTAAAGCTCAAAGGACAAGCCGATTTGTCTTGGGAAAAGTACAGCAGAGTGCTCCTTAGTGGCAAGGATGGTGAGACTGCGTCTTACAGATGTTGGGCACACTGTCAGGAGAGAGCAGTCCCTGGAGGACATCATGCTTAGGTAAGTGGAGGGGCAGCGACAAAGAGGAAGAACCTTAGGGAGGAGGATTGACACTGGCTACAACAATGGGGTCGGGCACAGAAACAATTGTGAGGGCAGTATTTTGGTCTGTTATGTATTGGGTCACAATGAGTCAGTGAGCAACAGCAGAGTTGCCCACATGTGCTGTTTCTGCGACAGCAGCCAGTACAAAAGGACAGACAGTGTCTGTCCATGGGGCTGGGGAAGAGGAGGCCCACATAGAATGTGGGGAGGGTGAAGGAGGGTCCAGGGCCCCAGGCACAAGGGACCTACAGGATATGGATCAGTTGGAGATGAAGCCAGTCTGGGCCCTACCCCTGCTCAGGGAGTGCCAGGGCATCCTGGGAGAGATGCTCTGAAGCAGGAGCGCACTTGGCTACATCCTGTGGAGGCTGCCACCTCTCTCCACCTAAGCCCACAGAATCACAGATATCCCTCGGCCCCTAGCCTGGTAGGTTTGTGGTCTGTCCAGAAGAACGGGGGCAGTCTAAGGAGGGCCTTAAGGGCACTTCTCTTATTTTCTGTAATACCAGTAACCAGTGGTAGACCAGTCTGTCCCAACTCACAGCACCCCCAGGTGTGTCAAAATGGAACTGTGTTCTAGAAGGCTTTCAATGGCTGGGTTTGTTTTTGTTTTACCAGAAGTAGATTGCCAGGCCTTTCTTCCGAGGCACCTCTGGGTGAGTTTGAACCTGAAGCCTTTCAGTGAGCAGCTGAGGGTGCTAGCCTTTTGTACCACTTAGGAATTCCCACTCCCAAAATAAATGAAAGATAAACCAAACCCTCTACTGTCCAGTGCATTAGAACTGACAGCAACCCTTTAGCACAGAGTAGAACTACCCCAAGCAATTCTGTGGCTGCGTTAGGTGAATCTGCTGCCCACGACCTCTGCAGAGTATTGAAAATCAAGGATGTTACTCTGAGGATGAAGGTATGTCTGACCCAAGCCAGGGTGTCTTCCGTGGTCTCGTAAGCACGTGCACGTTGGACACTGAATAAAGAGGACCAAAGAAGAATGATGCCTTTGAACTGTGCCAGGGAGGAAACTTACACGTGCCATCAGCTGCTCAAGGGACACACCACTGGGACTTGGAAGAAGTACAACCAGAATGTTCCTTAGAGGCGAGGATGGCCACACTCTGACTCACATACTTTGGGCATGTTGTCAGGAGAGACCAGTCCCTGAAAAAGGACATCATGTTTGGTCACGTGGAGGGTGGTGAGAAAGAGGAAGGCCCGTGAGGAGACGCGTGGACCCAGTGGCTGCATCAGTGTTCTCAGACATGGGAACGACTGAGGATGGTGCGGGCTGGGGCAGCGTTGGTTCTGTTGTGTGTAAGGTCGCCATGGGTGAGGACCGACTCAAGGGCACCTATCACCACCAACAAAATATTTATGGATGCCAACTGCCTCATCTTTCTCCAGGGGAGGGGCGGGTAGGTTCAACCTGATGATCTTTTCACTAGCAGCCAAGCACTTAACCATTGTGCCCCCAAGGGTCCTGATTCCCCATGGCCTTGCCTCTTAATCACTGTACAATTTCCAGACCATGAAACACAACGATGCCAATTTTGAAGTTTGACCCGCTTTCTCTATTTTCAGCCCATCAGGTCTAGAAGGGGAATGATAGCAATCAGCCAGGCGAGATCCAGGACAGCGTTTGTCCAGGGTCAAGTCTGGAAGGCGGAAAGGGATCCGAGAGGAGGAGGGATGGCAATGGGAAGCCCAGGGAGCAAGTGCGAAGAGTGCTGCTGCCACTTGGTGAGGACTGCAGTCCCCGTCAGGAGCGTCTGACCTGTAGAACAGAGAGCTGACTCACTCTGCCGACTTTCACTCGAATCACAATAAGAAGTGGAAATAATAAAGCCTGATCCGCTTTGACAAATGCATTCAGCCATGCAACACACACACACACCTAGAGAGTCTTGTCTCTAGGATTCAATCCTCCCCGGATGACTCTCTTCCCCCGGGGGGCACTGCTAGGACCTCTGCCATGGGTCACTGTGGGCTGGCCTCAGCCTGTGGGAGGTAGAAACAAGGACTGCACTTTATTTTACCTGGTTTATTTTGCCTGGCTTCCTCATCATCTTTTCAAAAATGATTTCATATTCACCCATGTTGTGTCTCACTCATTCACAAAGTCTGATATCTGTGACGGCTGAAAACGCTCCCACAGTATGGACGGTGTCACCACACTGGCAGGTTCTGCGGACAGAGGTCTCCGTTGTTTGCCATTTGTGGTATGATGAGCACCAATTCCCTGGCCACGTTTGTATTGATTTGAGCAATGGCGCGTTCCTTTATCTCGGGGAACAATAAGGTGGGGCCACATTTTAGATCATAAGAACCTTCTCGGTTGTTTTGCAAAGTGATGGTACCATGATGGAAGCCAGTTCAGAGGAGGCTCAGGAAGACAGCCCAGGGCCAGCTCTGGGATACAGGCCGGGCAGGGGCAGGGGTAGTCTAAGAGTGAATGGGGCAGAAGTCCAGCATGGTGGGGCAAAGGACCATTGGGCTATGCATGCTACCTCTGTAGTCTCTGAATGACTCGAGCACCTTCACTGTCCATGTCTCCTGACCCAGAGTCAGAATCTTGTGGGCAGCCCTGCTGGTCCTTATGCACTGTACCACTGGACACGCCGCTGGTCACCCGTGAGGAGGGAAATGCTTTATGCATGGTCTGATGCGTGACTGAAACAATGCACTCACATGCCGAGGGTGTGAAGATGGAGCAACCTGGGTCCCGTTTCCTTCTGTGGGAAGCTGGGGTCACCGTGAACCAGGGTGACCGAGTGGCTGGATGAGCAAGGCAGAGAGCTGAGCCTGCAGGGCCCGGGCTGGCTCTCAGCATAGCCCAAACCACATCTCATGTTCGAACCCCCACAGGAGCCCCTGGGCATGCCTCAGCAACTCTGCTGCTGTTCAAGCTCGTATCATGAGGAGACAAATGCGTAGAGATCTGGTAGAGGCCAACCCCATAACAGTGGGGAGTCCATCCCAACTCAGAGCATCCCTGTTGGACTGAGCCAAACTGTCCTCCGGCTTCCAAGGCTGTGAGTCTTTATGGAAGCAGCCTGCCTCCTCTTTCTCCTGCGGAGCAGTAAAATCAAACAACAAACCCACTGCCGTGTAGTTGATTGTGAACTCAGAGCAGCCCAAAGTAGGGCTTTCAGGATGATAAACCTTTACGGGAGCAGACAGGCTCATCTTTCTCCCGCGGGGCAGTGGGATCTCATCCTGGAATGAGATGGCAAGCCACACGGAGGAAACAGTGCTGTTGCTTTTCTCTCCCATTGAAGGACAAAAAAAAAAAAAAGTCAAGAAAAACATTCTCTTCCCAAGGTAAGTGCTCTCTCTAACCTTTGGACACGCCGTGTCTCCACCTCTCTGAGCTGTGGCTGCTGAAGAAAAGGACAAGGGTACTCATCCTGCAAACACCACAGGCACATCAGCAGGGAAGGAAAGGGTGGAGGGCCAGGGCGTCAGCACTGAGTGGTGGGGAGAGACATCCCCTTGGAGAGCAAGAGTGGCAGCCATGGGACCAGCTAGCTCACGTTCATTTAAAGTCCTGATCTCTGTCTGCATTGTAAACTCCAAGGGGAATGTCACTTAGCTAGACCAACCATGGGCTTTCTCATCCTCTCTCTCCAGAATTCTGGCTTGACTTGAGTTTACACAGCCCTGTGTCTTGGGTTCACCGCGTTTGTGCGACCAGTCTAGGCAGATTGCAGGTGGCACCTCCAATCGCTCATGGGGGGGTGATGAGGAACATCATCAAAAGCACATAGAAAGTTCAGCAGATGGGCTCAAGGAGGCCCATGGAGACATGCAGGCATCCCAACTGGGAAAAGCATGTGACAGAGATCCACGCGCAGCCATAAGTCATCTGGGAGGTCCTGGAAGGAGCCCATTTTCTATGCACAGGAGAAAGGGACTCATTGATTCATCAAGATGCACACAGAAGCCTGGGCTCTAAGAGGGCACAGAGAACCAGGAGGCAGCATGGGTTGGCACGGACTCCATGGCGCCTACCAACAACAGCCACATGCTCCTTAGAAGAGAGGCTGGTGGGACGCTATCTCAAGGACCTCGGACAGGTGATTAGGAGGAACCAGTTCAAGCTGAAGAACACCAAGCTCAGTAAAGTGCACGATGATCCAAACCGAGGAAGGCCCTCAATGAGATGGCTTGACACAGTAGCTACAACAATGGGCTCAGGCATGACCAGGATTGTATGTATTGGAGGGGGGAGGGGTGTACAGGGCCTGGCAGCGCTCCCTGTGCACAAGTTCACTGTGCGTTGGAGCTGACTTGCCAGCCCCTGACAGAAAGGACGGAGTAGAACTGCCCCCAGAGGTCTCCCAAGGCTGTGGTCTTGATATTGGCAGACTGCCTCTTCTCTCTTTTGGAGAGACTGGGGATTTGAACCGGGGTGCTCTGATTAGCAGCTGAATACACCACCAAAGCTCCTTCCCAGCCTGAGCGCCCCCGGTGTTCCAGTCCCTAGAGTCAGTGTTGGGAGCTGCACAAATGTGTGCCCCTGTCCCACCACACCACAGGGGCGACAGCACTCACCCCACAGAGCCTGGGGGTGGCATCAGTGCTTGCTTTCGGGCCTGCCTGGGTCATCAATGAGCACTATCCAATGGGCCGCTGAAACACACCATATAGCACCCCCTCCTCTTCATGGGCCTTGCCCCCTCTAGCCCAGATCACCAGCACTTTCCACCTGGACACTGGCAACAACCTCCTACCGGCCACCAACCCCCAGTCTTGCCTCCTCCATCCCCATGAGACACATGGAACCCAAGTGTTGTGTTGTCTTTTCTTTTTATTGATAACTGGTATTTTATTGGTGGTGTTGAGGATTGGTCTCGAGAAATTATAGACAATTTGTATATAATTATTTGTAGTTGTTGTTTGGGATCACACTGGCTGTAATTCTGATGTTTGGCGTTGGAAGGGGATGCGAGGGTGGGCAGTTTGTCCACTCTGCTGCCATCGGCTGAGGATGTCCTCAGAAACTGACTGAGCTCGGTATCCACGGCCAAGGGCAGACAAGAGCTCTGCTCCGGATCTCCAGCCTGCTCTGGCTCTCCAGCTAGCAGCCACAGTCTCATCGGGTTGGCAGGGTAAAGGGGTTGGGGGAAACAACACAGCTGCAGGTAGTAAGTAATTCAGGGTCTTACCAGATAGTGTCCATTTCTTGTTAATTGGGCTGGAAGAATTTGGAGATGTCTTGGAAGAGTCAAGGTCTTGTTTGGACAGCCGGGAGAGGCAAGAGGAGAAGTGGGGCTAACAGC
>NW_022111312.1:16096593-16101064 GCF_000313985.2 Echinops telfairi
ACACCTAGGTGGGCGTTACACCTGGATTGGCCCATCTGAGCCAGTTGAATTTGATTCAGCCAATGGGGTAGACCAGTATTGTCTACCATGCCTCCCAACAGCCCCTGAGAAGTCCAGAGGTTTTGCTCTGGTGCTTGCTCTCTTTCCCAGGGCTGCTACACAATGTAGCACTGCTGGACTGCGGTCCCGCAACTCTCTGGCTCATGTTCCATTTACTGTAGAACCTGAAACTGCTTCTATTCTCTATAAACCCACTGGGATCACAAACCAGGCTTCGGCGTGAATTCTTTCTCACGCGGAGCCAAGGATCAAGGTATAGCTCTCCCCCGAGAGCTCTAACACACCTTTGAGTTTCTTGATGATTGAGCTGATCAAAGCAAAATCATTGGCAATTTTCATTTGTTCTTCAGCTATCCTATCTCTTATTTATTTATCCCCCGGTTTCCTTGCCCACAAAGATATTACTTCCATGATTGTAAGTGTCTTCATCCACATCCCGCAAAAACATGACTGACAATGTCAACATCATCCAAATGACCAAACTTTCTGCTCGGGTAGAGACTGGTGAACCCTGGAGACCATGGCCCTTAGACTTGGGGCTTAGAACCGAACACACCCCAAGGGACCACTGTTTCCTCAAGCCTAGAGAGTGAGCACCACCCCCTGGTAAGGAGCATGCTCTTCAGAACCACCAGCCACACTCTGCCAACAGGGAAGCCTTTGCCTCCAAAACCAAAGGCAGGAAGAGGCAGGACAGGAGGAGCCATCAAAAGCGGGAACCCAGAAAGGAAGTGGGAGGAGTTCTGTGGGGTTGCATGTGGATTGTTGTATGAAAACGTTGCTCTGTTTTCGCCACAAGCACAAGCCCTAAAAGCCCCACACTCACACGGAGAAACAGAGCCGGAGGCAAGCGTGCCTTAGGAACGGGACAAGCACAAGGAGACTGTCCATCAGCCTGAGAGAAACGATGGTCCTGTGTAACCCCAACAAAATTAATCACCGAGATGGGCTGGGCTCAAAGCCAGATCGCTGTGGGCTTAAAATGACTGGATGGAGGTGAGGAGATGAAACCGCACACAGAGGGCTCAGAAGGGCAGCAGAGGGTGCTCTCAAGGCAGAGGGAGGGGTGCCAGGTTAGGTCTGGTGGCTGTCAGGAGGGCCTGGGGAAGATGGACACTGTCCCCTGCAGGCATCAGAACCCTGCTCTGCTCCAGACCACTAGAACAGAGCCATTGGAGACACCTCTTAAACAGCACCCAGCCATGGCTGGGACATTGAGAGAGAGGTTCTCTGGGCACAGGAGGGACTCAAGCCATCTGCAGATCCAGACACTGCTTGGATGGCTCTGGATGCATCTGGTGAGTAGCCCTGTAGCTGGCCTTTCCTTGTCTCTCATTAATCCTCTTCCATCTAAAAAATAAATCTCTGTAGCATCATTATTCATAATATGCCCCAAACAGGGAATAACCCCATCCATCAGCTGATCAACGCACAGAAAACCCAACATACACTCCTGGCAGACAGCCATCACAATTGACAGACCACTGATGGATGCCACCACACCGAGGGGCCCTAAAAGCATGAAGTTGAATAAAAGATGCCAGATGCTAAAGAGCGCATATGTAATGAGGTTGAAGTTCCAGAAAAGACAAAACTAGACTGTATTGATGGTGTGGGAGTGTCTTATCTTGTGATTGCCTGGGGAAGGGGGGGAGGGCTTGACCACAAAGGGCAGAAAGAGGCCTAGTGACCTGGTTGATGTGCTCCTCAACACACTGGGCACTAAGCACTGCTACCTTATTGTATGCAAGTCATAGCTCAGGGAACTGCCTTGTTTTGTTTAGCTTTTTTCTGCTTTTTTGGTCAACACACAAACAGGAAGCGCATCCCAGGGGCCAGATTTTCTGTGGTTAAAGCAATTCCTGTGCTTCGACAGAATTGTCACATCACCTACTACTGGGGTTGTGCTCAACTGCTGGGTGTCAGCACTCCTTTCTGAAGCCTTGCTCTGCAGCCGGGTACTCATTAGCACCTGGAATTCTCTTTACTTTTAATTTTCTCTATAGTATTGACCCTTCCTGTCTTCCTTCCCCCCCTTACCAGCCACGACCAAACTGCAGTCCTGATCCATTTGTCCATCCCAGTGATTTCCTATAAGGGACTACAGCATATTTGTCTTTGGTGATTGACTTTCTTCACTCAGCAAATGTTTTCAAGGGTCATCCATGTCTTGGCCTGGCTCAGGGCTTCATCTCTTCTCGGGGCTAAGCACTATTTCATTGTATGGCTGGACCACATGTGGTTTATCCATCCATCTGTAGGTGGGCGTCTAGGTTGTTTCTAGCCTTCCTTTGACCACCATGAGGAGTCCTGCAGTGAACACCGGTGTAAGCTTGCTTTCCTGCTCTGAAGCCCTTGGGGTTAGTGTCTAGGAGTGGAATCACTGGGGTATTTGAGAGTTCCTGATCAACTATTTGAGGAACCTCAAAACCATTTTACGTGGTGACTTGGCCTCCTTATGTTCCCACCAGCAATGGTTGAAGTTCCACTGCCTCCAAGTGTTTGTTTCTTCCCCTTCTTATTACTATTATTATTATTAGCCATTATTATTATCTTAGCCATCCTGGTGGGGTGAAGCAGTAACTCATTGTGGTCTATATTTGCATCTCCTCAATGACTAATAAGCTGGAACCTACTTGATGGCCCCTAACAACAACAACAATGGCTTAGCAAAGACATTGAGCATCATTTCACAGCCTTTGGAAGTATCTATTAGCCTCATGGTTCTTGGTGGACTCTGGAGCTTCAATCATCTTCAGAACTGGTTAATCGGGTGGACTTGCAGCTAATGTAGAACTGGGACCCCTTTCTCTCAAGAACGAGGAATAGCCACTTTGTTGGTCTAGGTGTGCAGCAGACAGGAAGTTGCAGGTACGACTCTCATGTCCCAGGTATGAACAACTCTGGGGCTTTCTCCCAGGGAGATTCAGCTAGGGTGGCTTGACTGGGGTTCACTCACTTAGCTGGCAAGTTGGGACTGTTGGCCATTGCTCTGCACATGAATCTCCTCAGAACAGAGCACCTGGGTTTCAAGTGCAGCCATCTAAATGCCCTTTGGTTTTTTAACAAGTGGGCCTCTGAGAAGAGAGTGAGAATCAAGGGAGGTGAGAACCAAACAAAATAGGAGTGGGGAGCTCTTAACCACATGTGAGGAGAATTGCTCGCTCATTATCCCCCAATTGCTGCTGCCTCCCTCACTGCTTTTGCTTCCACAGGAACCCATGATTTACGGCTGGAATTAATGGAAACTGATCTAACATAGCTCTGCACACAAGGTCGTGTTCAGCCACAGATGTTCCCCATCATGATTGTGTTAGGGAAATGCCTGGTCATCAGGACTGGGTCACGAGTGCTAACAAGACTGTCGTTCTGCCAACAAAAGTTCCACGTGTGGGCACTGGGAGGAGGGCCAGGAAAGCCTACTCCATCAGTGATCTCCGGGGTGCTTTCTGTAGGCCATTACAATTCTCAGGACCTCAGTTTTCTCCACTGAAAAATCTAGAAGATAAAACCCTTTACTGTTTCAGCATATTCCAAAGATACAGATGCCCTGGGAAGACTGGACTGATGGGAGGGAGGCACGGGGGCCCACAGACATCAGGTTTGTTAAAAATTACTATGGTTTCTGTAAGTCTGCCTACTTTTTCTGTAAATGGTCAGATCGTAATTTAGGCCTTGAAAACTCTTCAATTATGCCATTGTAGCATGAAAGCAGTCATGAACAAATGAGATTGGCTATGAACTAATAAAACTTTATTTACAAAATGAGCAACACACCCACTTTGGTCTATGGGTTGTAGTTTGTTGGCCACTGAAGCATGACCTTTTACCTTTGGCTTCTAGATATGGTAATCGTCAGATTGGCCAAACTTCAATTGTTCAGAAGCTGTGTAGACAGTTGGTAGGCCACTGAGATGATGTGTGTTTTGTCCTGGCCCTCACGCAGAGAGTGTATAGGCTGGTGGAGAGTCCTGAGCCAGGTGGACATGTTTGGAATCATTGCCCTACTGTCTTTGTAATGTGATATTGCTCTGGCTACCAGCACACTCATCTGCAATATTGTTGTGGTACCAGTGAGTCCATTCCAAGGCATAGTGATTCCACATGACACAGCAGAGAAGCCCCACCACTTGTCTTGGTGGCAATCTTTACAGAAGTAGATCACCAGAACATTCCCCCACTGAACCACTAGGTAGGTGCAAACTGCCAACCCTTTGATTAGCAGCTGAGCACTTAAACATGTACCTGCCACTAGGACTCCTCCTTATCTGTACTAAGAAGTCAGTCATAGAGGCCTGGTGGTGCAGTAGCTTAAGCTTGGTCTGTTAAGCCATAAGGTTGGTGGTTCAAACCTACCAGTTTCTCTGAGGAGGAAAGAAGAGGCTACTTAATCCTGTAAAAAATTACTTTC
>NW_022111312.1:16101488-16115316 GCF_000313985.2 Echinops telfairi
TTTGACAAATGTATTAAATGTAATGGAGAGCCTTTTGGAGGTGATAAGGTAGTTCTGTAAAAATTAAAAAAATAATACATAGCTTTGAAAAAATAATTCCAGTGATTTTGGAGCGGGTACCCCTCGTATGCATGTTTGAGTCCAGGGTAGGTTATCCATTCAGAAGGAGTCACACTAGTGAAACATAATACATACCACTGAGAACACAGAGTCCACTACAAGAACATAGTTCCCCCTGTCCATTGGTGACTGTCCCTCAGTTCCGCTTGACCCAAGAGATTTCACAACCTTCATTCCTGAGAGGCATTTCCACTGCATGTAGAACTCTGGGTAGCAAGCTTTCAGGATTGCCGTGCTTGCTTCCTTTCATTCCTTTAAGGGTGCTACTCCACTGTCCTCTGCCTCCCTGATGAGAAGTGCGCACGATTCCGATCAGTTTGCACACATCTACTGTGCCGCTCTTTCTGACTGCCTTCTTCTGTTTCCCATTCTCAGTAGGTTCACAGCATGAGTTTGGGTGAGGTTTTCTTTGAATGTATCCTACTTATGATTCACCAAGCTTATCAAATCTGCAAATTGATTTCTTTAAACCAACCTAGGACATTTGAGCAAATTATTTCTTCAAATATTTTTTCTGACTCAGCCTCACTCTCTGGTCTCACGAGAACGCCAATTATACCGGTTACACCCTTTCGTGGCCCACACCTGCTTCTGAGGCTCTGGTCACTGTTTGCTTATATTCTTGCACATTTTTGACTCTGTTATTTATGCTGAATTTTTTTATATTGACTGGCTCTTCCTCTGTTACCGCCATCCTTCTAATAATCCTAATCAATATATATTTCAGATATTGTATCTTTCATTCAAAAAAAATCTGTGTCTTATTTCCTTCTACTGAGAAACAGATGGTGAAATAAGGCAGATGGGCACCCCAGCACTGACTACAAAGCCAACCATGAAGAACAGCAGCCTTGAGGCCTGGGGAGACCCACATTGCCTGTCCGAACCCTTGAGAAGTATGGAGTTTGGAGTATGGAGCTGGGGTGCACCAAGTAGAACGAGATCACATTGAGACATCTCTGGACAGGACAGCCCTGCTGCAGACAGGGGCTGTGACAGGACAGCAGGAAACGGAACCCTGGGCTGCGTGAAGGAGCATCAGCATACAGAGGTTCCCTGACCGCCGTTTCATTTAGTTGGGAGTCTCGGAATATTTCTATGATATTTGTACAGATGCCAGGGTATGTTAGTGGCCTAAAGTCCAAGTTTGATTCTCAGGTCATCTCTCCACTAAGTGTCCTTGGACAAGGAATCCCACTTTCCACAAAGTCTAAAGTGGAGATAAGTAAAGAGCCCATTGTATGAGGTTGAGGTGATAACTAAAATAGAATCTGATGGTGAACATAGCATAAGGCTCATCAATGAGCCCTTGCCATACCAGCAAAGAACAGCTTCTCTTTTTATTTCATTATTCGTTCATAACTAGAGTTAGGTGTTGATCAAGTTATCCAAGCCTAATGTCAGGGATTTTGCTACATACATTCAATCTGTATTCTGTGCAAATAATCTAAGAAGCTAGACTACATGAGGAAGAACATGGCATCAATACCATAAGAAGATCCATTAACAACCTGTAATATGCAGATGACATAACATTGCTTACTGAAAGCAAAGAGAGCTTGAAGCATTCATGGATGAATATAAAAAACCCACAGCCTTAAGTAGGGATAATGTAAACAAAACAAACAATCCTTAGAAATGGACCCATAAGCTACATCACAATAAATGGAAAAAACATCAAAGTCAGATATCCAAATACTTGCTTGGATCCACAATCTAGGCCCATGGAAGCAGCAGTCAGGAAATTAAATGGCAAATTACATTGGATAACTGAATTCTTTAAAGTGGGGGGAAAATTCTTTACAGTGGCAGTGAGTCAAGCAAGGGTATTTATTTGTTTATTTATTTTTAAGCAAGGGTATTTTTAACCACCTCATATGTACGTGATATTCCACTTAGAATGTGGAAAAAGACTGTTGTGGGTAAAGACTATTGAAAGTATCACGGACTTCCAGAAGAATGAATGAATCTACCTTGGGGGAAAAGTATAGCCAAAATGTTCCTTAAAAGAAGGGATGGTGAGACCTCATCTCAAGTACTTTGGCTATGTTATCAGGAGGGACCATCTCTGGTCTCTGGAGAAGGACATGCCGCTTGGTAAAGCAGAGGGCCAGCGAAAAGGAAGGAGATGTTCAAGGTGATGGACTGCTGACACAGTGGCTGCGACAGAGGTTTCGAGCACAGCAGGGGTGGGGTGGATGGCGCAGCACCAGGCAGTGCTTGGCTCCTCTTGCACAGCCACGCGATGGAATCGGCGGCAGCGTAAGGACCGGGCGGGAGCCCTCAGCGAAGGAAAGTTGTCTTCAACCACTCTGGCTCTCAACCTGGCCCAGACTGGAGGATTTCTCCGAGGTGGCCTCAGGGAGACAGAAGTGAAAGCCACAGAGAGGAAGAGGACTCATCTTCCTCCAAGCGCTAATCAATTACAGTGTGTCATCACAGTCTGACGAGAATTTACCCAACAGACTAAAAAAGTGTGTTGAGTTCTAAACCACCCAAAATCCTATTTGCCATTTAAATAAGACACAATACTTAAAAATATTAAATCCATTATCTTTTAGCATCTTACACTTGTAACGTATCACTTGGAATATATTTGCATGTGTGATTTATTGCTGTTGCTTCTCTGCACCAAATCTGCTGCTGTGATTTTTGAACCTGAGCCTCGAGAAACCGGGGCGAAGGGGAGAGAAGGAAGAATAAATGAGATGTTTCTGTCTGTCAAGATCTGAGAAATATACAATGTGGGGATGAAAGGGCAGCCCATCCAGATGGGAATGCCACATCCGTCACTGGCGATGCATTTTTAATCACCGTGTGGCTTTTAGAGGTTCATGCTCTCTGCTGCCAACTCAGTCGATAGATTAAAAGTCACTTTTAAATGCCTCAAAAACAACACCCATCATCACAGGCATGCTGGCTATCATACTCTGACTTCAGCATTCTTCAGGTGGAGCTGCTGTATTGTTGTTCTACACTACTGCTGTTTCCAGGCAGAAATGTTGGGTTGCGAACACCCTGCCTGCAGACTAAAGGACCACAAAACGTTTGTGTCCTTCGCAGGATGGAAGCCACCGGTACTCAAAACTCACCTCTGTGGAGCCTCTTCTGACTTATGTGACCGTGCAGGACAGGGTAGAACTGCTCCTGTGGGTTTTCGAGGCTGTAAATCTTCATGGGGGTAGAATGTTCCATCTTTCTCCTGCAGAGCAGCTGGTGGTTTGGAACTGGGGACCTTGTGACTAGCAGCCCAACTCACAGACACTAGGCTTTTCCTTCCAAAGCAAATGGCAGGAATGTCAATCCAGAGCCCTACCATCAAACCACAGTCAGTTATGATTCACATGGACATATGACCCCACAGGACAAAGTGGGACTTCCCCAAAGGGCTTGAAGGGACACAGATCTTTGTGGAAGTGACTGCCACATATTTCTCCCATGGAGTGGCTCTTGGGTTCCAAGCACTGACCTTTTGATTAGCAGCCAAACTCTTTAGCCACCATGCCACCAAGGCTCCCTGTTTTCGGGCCTGGCCAAGCGCCTGGTTCTCCGGGAGTTGTGAGCACTTGTGGCATGTGCTGAAAGGAAGCACTACCCATGGTGAGCATGTCAGCAGCACAGTTGTGCATGTCACCTCCACCACTCCCATCATGGCCCCAGCTACCAGTGCTATGCAACCCCACACAATCGGGGCCTCCCTGCTCATGGTTCCCGGCAGGGAGCTCATGGTAAGTTCTATACTATGACGAGCAGCCATGGAAGCCAGCCGTGGTGGCAGAGAGCAACACAAGGGCCTCAGTGGCTGACAAGAGTGTAGAGCATCCGTGACTCTGCAGTAAAGGTTGCGAGTCAACTGCAGTGAGGCTGGGTGCTGTTGGGCCCAGCTGTGTGTCTCCTCTCTGCAAAACCCACAGGGAAAGAGAAGATCTGGCCCAGGCTCTGCTGTATTCATGACACAGGGCAGTCACAGGAATGGAAGGTGGCGAGTCCCCCGCCCTTCAGAATCCTCTTAGAATTGATCCTTGGTGACATCAATCTTCTTTCTACTGGGGAAAGCAAATCACTTGACCATGTGCAGTCAACAGGTCAGGGACATGTAGACGGAAAACTGGGAGGAAGAAAATGCCAGAGGAAGTGAAAAAGCGTTGCTATAAAATCATAGACATGGTATTAAACAGATATCAAAAGGTGAAGCTGTCACTTCCCCACATGGCCTCCACTAGGTCTGTGCAATTCTAAAGGCGGTACTTCTTTCTACTTCTCCAGCCCTTTCCTGAAGAACTCCGTGATCTTCCATTTACACCACGTGTAAAAGGCAGTTGGAGCATTCTCAGGGGTCTCAAATCATGTCCCTTTTCAATGTTCTTTGAATGTTTTAAACAAAAAGGTCTGAATAGGGTAAGACTGGGGACTCTAAGGTAGATAAGGAAAAGTTTTCCAATGCCGTTCTCATAGGACAGCCCTCATTATCCTTAAAAATTGATCTTCGGAGACATCGTTGCCATCAAGCTCATAAGATAAGCTGCTGGACACACACAAGGAAAGCAGTCATCACTCAGGTCCCCTGGATGGTGCAAAAAGCTAATGCCCTTGGACATCGACAGACAGGGGGAACATCATGGTCCATGCAGAGGTATCGTGGTCCAATGAAGTGCTGTGCAGCCCAGTTCCACTCTGACTCACAGGAGCTCTCCAGGAGTCCAAGTGAACTGGATGACAATGACCTCCCTTTTCCTGAGGGTTCACATTCTGTAAACGAATGCAGGGTGGACTCAGAGCCCGGGACGGCACACATGAACACGCGGACACATGGGAATTAAAGCGTCTGTGGGTCTAGAGGAAGATGAACCTGTTAGAACAGCTGTCTTCCTTTATGGTGAAAATCGCACTGAGGCAGGAAACAAATGCATTTTATATGACCTAATCTTTAGGAGAATTGTGACATTAAATTTAATATGAGGCAGTAAAATTCATTTCGTGGTTTGTACACTGTTAAGGAAAAATGTTCAATATGTAGAATTAATGAGACTGCAAATATACTAAGTCTGCTTCTATGCCAATTTGAGGGGGCTTAATGAAGGCATTTCCTCACTCAAAAATTGCTGGGCAATTGATTGCAGACTGCCCTTGTTTCAGAAGAAAACAAATGCATTTGGTTTGCTTTTAGTCTTTAATTAATGGCACTATTTGTACTGGTTTCTCCCTTCATGTATTGTCTCTGGTCTGTTTGAACAAGTTTTTGCCACAAAGAACTGGCCCAGAGGACATGGCCTGGACAACGACCTGTGGAGACCAGTCAGGAGAAGGATGTCTGGGTGTTATTTTACGTTTTAGTAAATGAAACCAGGACCTAGAATGCGGAGGGGTCCCTGTTGGCAAAACAAGTGCTCACATATGGACAAATTGCCAAAATAAGATCTATACATTCCAGAAATGAATCTCCCTTATGTCTTGGACAAATGTTGATCTGAGTGGAGAGAAAAACTGAAACTGTCTTCGAGATGGAGCTGGACTCCCTTAGACAGCGATTTTCTAATGAACTATCACTTAACTATCTCCAAGCTCCTACACAGCAACTTTGGGGCTGGGCTGTTGTGGTTAGAAGGTATTGAATTCACAGCACAGTACAAACAGAACAAAACACTATGCAGCCCAGCACCATACTCACACTTGTTATAATGCTTGAGCCCATTGTAGCCACTGTAACAATCCATGTCATTGAGCAGGGGTTCTAAACCTTCCTAACGCCGTAACCCTTTCATATAATTCCTCCTCATGTGATGGGGACTCCCCAACCATAACATTATTTTCGTTGCTACTTCATCACTGTCATTTTGCTACTGTGATGAATCAGGCGACCCCTGTGAAAGTGTCATTCGACCCCCAAAGGGGTCGCCACGCACAGGTGAAGAACCGCTGTCATGGAGGGTCTTCTTCTTTTTCATTGCCCATTTACTTTACCAAGCATGATGCCCTTTTCCAGGTCTTTACTGAGGCTGGGACATCACCACATCTAAGGAGCATTCTGGCTACACTTCTTCCAAGACAGCTGTGGTTGTTCTGGCAGTCCATCAGTCTTTCAGTATTCTTTAAAACACTGGAATTCTGTGACATCAATGCTTCCCCGTCTTCTTCATTCACTGTGCAGCTGTCACGTGCATGTGAGGGGACTGAAATAGCACGGCTTGGGTCAGGAGCACCTAGTGCTCAAAGCAATGTCCTTGCTTTTCAACACTTGAAAGAGGTATTTTACAGTAGATTTGCCCAGTGAAATATGACAACGTGGTCAGCTATCCAAACTGCTGGCCTTGAAGTTGGAAGCCCAACTCATAATCCAGTACAGAGACTCATGGTGGCTTTGGGGCTTTGAGCCTCCCTCCCACCAAACCCTATGAAAAGCTATGGGGAATCCTTTGGCTACAAGGTCCATGCTTAGCTAATGCTATGTCCTGACTTCATTCGTTAAATCAAATTGGGAGCATTCCCAGGCCATTCCAGCTTTAATTTTTTTTTAAACATTATTTCCCCTTGCAGGGCTTCTCAGAGACTTTCCTTTGCCAACTCCACTATGAACCACACTCTGTTTCCCGAAGCCCAGGTTGCTTTGCTCTCTCCTTGCTCTGTAAGCTCACTGCCAGCCAGTCAATGTGGACTCATGACGACTGTGGGCGTTACAGCCATCTTTAGTTCTCATTGCCAATGTGAATGTGCATAGACCCACTGATTACCCGCCTCTGGGGGACAACCCCTGTCCCATGTTGTAGTCTGTGGACAAGAGGCACAGGACATCCTTTGGGGTTTTGATGTTTTCAGCCAATAAGAGGATGGCGGAATGCCCTTCTTGGAGTAAGTCCATCATCAGCCATTTGGAAACAGGAGTCCAGCCCTTGTGACCCCTTTGGGATCTTCTGTCCTCTGCTCTCTACCTTCCCATTTCTTAGAAGGTGCCAGTGACTCCAGGGAGCACATAATGACACTGCGCCAACCTCATAACTGCTTGAGAAGCTCTCCAATCATAATACGTGACAGTGCTTTTACACACATGGAAACATCAAGGCCAGACCCTCTGACTCAAAGAGCAGGAGAGCTAGACAGTGCCCTGCTCCTGCCACCTGAAAGGTATCGTATGAGAAGGTCTGGATAAGGTAGGAGGAACAGATGGAACAAAACTGATCATGAAAAGATGCCACCTTACTGGTCAGAAAGAAGAGACTCTGGCCCTCGGTCACACTGAAGACTTAGAATTGAATTCACCCGCACAGTTGGAGAGGTCTATCAAGGGAACAACAGCACACGGAGTTACATGCTTTTTAGAACAATCAACCATTTGAGATCCATTAAGGGAGCGTTTTCTCCCAGACGAAGCTCGGGGCAGCAAGGGCGCGGACAGAAGGAGGAATGGAAACAGCAGAGGTGCGTGCTGTCACATCATGACGCTTGCCATCAATGACATAAGACAAACGCACATGAATTGTCAAAAGGGAATTTGCTCTGTAAATCTTCGCCCAATTCACAACAAAAGGTCTTTAAAAAAATAAAACAAAAGATCACAGTTTCCTACTTTGGAATTCTTGCTTGCTTTACTTCAAATTATTAATAACACTAATTTTTCCATTTAAAATTATGCAGGATTGCATTTTGTTTTTCTCTTGCTACTTTGGTTTTCTGAGCACTGTGCTTTTTTTTTTTTGCTTTTGCTTTTTTAAAAATCCTTTTTTGGGGGGCTCATACAACTCTTATCACAATCCATACATACATCAATTGTGTAAAGCACATTTGTGCATTCATTACCCTCATCATTCTCAAAACATTTGTTCTCCACCTAAGCCCCAGGCATCAGCTCCTCATTATTCCCTCCCCCTCCCCGTTCCCCCTCCCTCATGAACCCTTGATAATTTATAAATTATTATTTTGTCATATCTTACACTGTCTGACGTCTCCCTTCACCCACTTTCCTGTTGTCCATCCCCCAGGGAGGAGGTTATATGTAGATCCCTGTAATTGGTTTCCCCTTTCTACACCACCCTTCCAGCACTGTGCTTTTTACAACTATTTCTTGAGCAATTTTTTCTTTTACGAATTTCCTGAGACAGCACTGTGCCTTTCTTCATCATGCACCCCCCACCCTGAAGGTACTGGAACCACCCCTTTGGAGTGGCCACTGATCACAATTGGGAATGTGTGTTCTATCCACTGTACAGATGGGTTAAGAAGACCAAGCTGGCCAGACAGAAGACACGGAGCAGAGCACACAGCTATCTCCAGGTCGCTGTAAATCCGCTGGGATTGTTGGGCCCTGCTAATTTACCATGAGTGGGGAACTTGGTGAAGGCTCTGGAATAAGTTCTTACCCTTTCCAACCATGGGAGACTGCGAGTTGCACTTTCGTAGGTGCCTCCTCGTGGCCAACAGATGTGCCCTGTTGGAACCCCTCCTGAGTGGCTCTCACTTGCTTCCCTCATGCTCTGTGGGATTGCTGGGCTGCTCTTCATATTCCTGACTGATGCCCTCGATACCACTGGTGCCTCCTAGGTGCTTAGAAATGCTTGGTTTAAATTTAACTTTGACATTTCCTTTATCCAGAGCAAGAACATTCTTTCTCTTGGCCTTCTGACAAGGTTCACTTATTGTCATTCTTAACCAAGGGCCCTTGCCCTTCACCCTGGGCAACTACAACCAGCATTGGGTTGGCTGGGAAGACACCAACATTTCATCCAATGATGAGACGAAAATAAACAAACAAACAACTCACTGCTATTGAGCCGATGCCGACTCATACCATAGCTGTACATTCCTGGGGATCGTAAATGTCTAACGGCGTCACTGAGCCATCACTGAACAAAGTCCAAGGATTAGCTATTATTTCCAAAAAAATGAAACCAAAGCACTATATTATAATAATGTTCTTATAAAACATGCTTTAAGTATACAGAGCAAAATAATCCCTTGGGTTTTTCAGTCTTGAACAGTTTCTGGCATGCCTTGAACTGACATCAATAAAACCCCATGGCCTCACTGGTGTGAAGAGCAAATAATGTGGTTTAATGAATGCATTCAAGTATATATTAATTTATTGCATGCCAGACAACAGAATTTGACTTTGACCTTTCCAAAAACATTTTGAAAGATCAGGCAATTTATCTGAATCAACTTCAGGTGCAACTAATCAGGCTGCTACTCAAGATAGTATCACTTTGAACATTCTCTATCAGGAGTCCAATGCTGAGGAAGCGAAACACGGCTGGTGGGAGCACGAGGGGAAGATGCATTAGGAGGCCAGCTTGCTTGAAAGACACAGTAACCCAGTACCTGTAAAAATGACTTGCTAAACATTTGCAGATGGAAGAGAGTTCTAGAACTGACAATAGTTGTCCTAAACAGTTTGCTGCCTGTTGGCCATGCTTGCTCAAGAAACTCAAGTGGAATATCCAACAATCAAAAGCCACCTGCTTCGGCAAAAAGCACACACAGGTGACCCTCTTCCAGTCGTGGTCTAGCAGCAGACTGGCACACAGAAGCCTGCTGGAAATCAAATGGTCTGAGGACACGTGGTCGATCCACAGACAAGAGGAAGCATCATCCCAGAGGCTGAGCCCTTTTCTCAGACAAGACACACTAGATAAGAAGCAGTGAGAAGCTTCCAGAACCACCGGTCCCAGCTGCCGTGCTCTGTGATCTCCTGTGTAGAGCTTGATAATCAAGAGGAAGACACAGGGCCCTGGGATCTTACCTGTCGTGGGGCTTGAAGGACGTCCTGGGCAGCCACAGTGGAGACGATGGCTCTTCTGTGTGCTCTGTGAGGCTTAAGGGACAGGGACAAGCCAGCCACCAGCTGCACGCCCAGGTCTGCGATGGTGACTCTGTCATCCAGCACGGTCACCGTCTTCTCAGCCAGGATGGAGTCAGAGAGGGGTGAGAGGACCTGGAGAGGCGACAAGAAAGCTCAGCTCTCTGCGGCTCACACAAAAGCACTTTAAAGCCTTAATCGACATTTCCAT
The DNA here is from genome assembly GCF_000313985.2 of Echinops telfairi. Lineage (NCBI taxonomy): Eukaryota > Metazoa > Chordata > Mammalia > Afrosoricida > Tenrecidae > Echinops > Echinops telfairi. Next base: position 16,111,607 of record NW_022111312.1, read on the forward strand.
CAAGACGTCCTCCGATTCTCTGCTAGGTGAACACACTCACAGAAATGCTTAAGGAAAGTGCTGACCAAACCAAACCCCCAGTCCACTGCCAAATTGAATCTGACTTACAGTGACCTGCAGGACGGCAGAGAACTGCTCCACAGGGGTTCCAAGGCTGCAAACCTTTACACCGGTAGATGGCCACCTCTTTCTCCCACAGGGTGGCCGGTGGGTTTGAACCACTGACCTTTCAGTTAGCTGTTAAGTGTTTTAATCATCATAAGCTTCGGAAAATGCTAAGCTGTTGTTCAGCTACACTTGTTAATCAAATGGGGAATTTGATAAAGATCACCTTGGTCCATTTTTTTGATACATTTTATTGGGAGCTCTTACAGATATCATGACAATCCATAGTTTAATCAGATCAAGCATAATTGTACAATTGCTGCCACCATCATTTTCAAAACATTTTCTTTCTTCTTGAACGCTTTGATAGCAGCTCCCCTTGACCCCCACTTACTCCCACCCCCAGGAAACCATATATACATATATGGGGGTAGTGGGGGATATATTTTGCTGTATCAGCCCATTCTTATTCATTTGATTCACAGGTTATTAACAGCATATTTTCTGAGAACTTCATTTAATTTAGGGACAATAACTAAAAACTGTCCATCCTGTCACTGAGAACATGAAGAGTAGCATTTTCTCAACAACTTCCACTTTTGCTTCAGAAATAGCAGAACTATGGTGAAACTGTTCAAAAGAATGGGGTGCTGTCAACTCCTCCTACCCATGTGCCTCCCCATGGGCAGCGAGACGTTCATTATGGAACAGTATTGATCATCGTGTGGGCTGCTGTGTCACTATTAGATTAGCCAATTACAGAGGGGGAAAGAGAGTCTTACCATCCTAATGATCCATCCTTCCTAATTAACTTAATTTGCAATGAAGGTGACTAGAACAGTAAACTGGAGAAATATGGGCAGGTAGAAGAAATATGAGAAAAAGGGGAAAAACATAAAACCCCAACTCGAAAGATGTCCCGCACCTGTGAGCAAAGGGTAAGTAGGAAAAATAGTGCTTCTGGGGTCACAGTGCAGACATATTGCTGCTGCTCGGAGATGTCGTTGAGTTAGCTCCTACCCATAGCAACACTGCACAGCAGCACGAAACACTGCACCGTCCTGCACCAGCCTCCCAACCGTTCCTCTGCTTGAGCCCACGGACGCAGCCAGGTGTCCCTCCATCTCATCGAGGGCCTTCCTCCTTTTCGCTGCCCCTCCACTTTACCAAACACGATGTCTGTCTCCAGGAACTGGTCTCCTCTGATAAAACGTCCAAAGTATGTAAGACGAAGTCTTGTCATCCTTGCCTCTATGGAGGATTCTGGTCCTACTTCTTCCAGGCTAGATTTGTCCATTCGTTGGCAGTCAATGGTACTTTCAATATTCTTCTCCAGCACCATCATTTGCATGCATTGATTCTTCTCCAGTCTTCATTAATCAGTGTCCGGCTTTCACATGCATATGATGCAGTGGAGAACACCATGGTTTGGTCAGACACACCTTAGTCCTCAAAGTAACTTCCTGGCTCCTCAATACTCTAAAGAAGTTTTGAGCAGCAGATTTACCTAATGCAATATATCTTTTGATCTCTTGTCTGCTGCTCCCATGAGCACTGATTGTGGATTCAAGTAAGACAAAATCCTTGACAATTTCAACCTTTAGTCCATCGATCAAGATGTTACTTGTTGGTCCATTTGTGAGGATTTTGGTCTTCCTTACATTGAGTTCATACATGCTGGGGGTTTAGTCCACACAAAAGGCATTTAAACATGTCTCTGATATCTGTGGGTAGCTGCAGACAAGTTCCCTCAGAAACAGAAATACACTTGATTTGTCAAGGTCTCCTTTGAGTATCTTAAAAAACAAACAAACAAAAAAGACAAAACACTGCTTCCCAGGGTGTCTGCTGCTGGGCCAGTTCTATTCAAGACAGAGAGATGAGCTCTGAAGGTTACGGTCACTGTTTGGAGGGTTTCACAGGGGTAATTTTAACAGATTTTGTCAAAGGATACAAGACAATCATGAAGGCTTATCAGGAAGTTTTAAGAAACATTAAAACTACATTGGTGAGACATTTGTATTGAGGAATTTTCCCCCAAAGCAACAATGTACTTGCTCAATCTTTAAAGTCACAAGGGCTATCCTGTGAAAATGTCCTGGGAAACTTTACCCCAGCCACCATACTGCCTTGGCCTTGCCCTTTCAGACGTCTTTTGGTTCCCCAGACTCAAGTAACATTGGAAAGGATGAGAGCTGAGTCTCCCAGCGATGCTAGGACTGTCGTTTGGATGTGGTAGAAATTAAATAGTGCAGAAGTCAGGAAAGGGTTAGAGAGATGGGAAATCCATGTTCAGAAGTGAACAGACCCACCTACAGGAGGTGTTGATAAACAATAGCTTCACATTCTGATATTTTTGCTTAATAAAGGTATATCTATGATTTTATGGTCATACTCTTTGACTGGGCCTTGCACAATTAGAAACCACTCCCATGATTATGCTTGATATTTGTAAATTTGGTCTTAAACAGTTGATTAGTTCCTGAGTGGCACACTTGTTTAAGCATTGGGATACTATAAAAAAGCTCATTGGTTCAAACTCACCCAGATGTACCTTGGGAAAGATACGGCGATCTATTTCTACTCAGAAATCTATTTCATCAGCAAAACTATTGAACACCCTAAGGAATGCACGTCTGCTCCGCACACATGGGCTCGCCATGAATCAGAATCAACCAAAACAGCTGCTGTTGTCTATTTGTATCTTGGGTCATCCAGGTGGACCTAGTGTATTCACACAGACTCTTGGAGTCAACATGCTCTGTGGCAGAAGGGAGGTCAGAGTTTCAAATCAGGAGAACGATATGACATTTGAGTTTCACTTGAGGATGCAGGGTGCCACACAGGAAGGAATTCCAATAGTTTCTAGGTGCACAGAGAGGGCCCTGGCTAGAAACCAGAAAGGAAACAGGACCTTAATCCTGCAAAAGTAAGTAATTGGATTTGGCCTGAGTGATTTGGGCAGTAGAGTGCTCCACAAAGGCCACGTGTTAGAGGTCTACTGGCTGTCCTCTTGATTTCAGCCTCACCATGCCGTAATGGTTAAGGTTATGAATCAACTGGCCTGGGTCAGGGTTCAATTATTTAGCAGTAATGATGTAGTCAGCCCTCACTTGGGGACCTGAAATAATGTAATCACCTCTATGATGAGATCTGCCGTAAGCAGCTAATTGATTCAAAGGAAGTTTCCTTGACAGTGTGGCCTGTACCCAATATATGTGGACATTCTGCCAAAGCTCTCTGCCGTTTTGCTTCATCTGGATCCTATATCTGGCTTATGATCTGACCGATGGTTCCTGGGACTTGATCCAGCGGCCTGCATTTTGCCTACTAATCTTAGAACGTGTCAAGCTGCAGTCTGTGAGCCAGCAGCTTGTGGTCTGAGCTGCTAACCTTGGGTTCATCAACCACTGCACCTATTGAGTCAAGAGAAGTCTCCAGCTTAGTGTCTGACCCAGGACCTTGAGACTTGCCAGCCTTGACAACTGCATAAGCCTTTTCCTTGAGATGAATCCATGTCTATATATTCGTACAGAAGCTTCACTGGCTTTTCTTTTATAGAGAAACCCAGTCTAAGATACATATCCTGCGCATACATCCAAGTG
>NW_022111312.1:16115467-16116857 GCF_000313985.2 Echinops telfairi
ATTTCTGACTTAGAAGTTGATAGGTAACTAGTAAATGGGTGTTGTTTCAAGCTGCTAAAGTTGTGGTAACTTGCTACACAACATTAAATAAGTAAAAAGAAGCTAATGTAGGACATAATGTGTTTAACCCAGCCTTGTCAAAAACCAACTTTGGTGAAACCTAAAATCATGGCTCAATTGACAATGAGAAATAACATTTGTATAAAGAAAGCATGTCACACCGTTTCAGTATAATTATCCAGTATAAATTGGCTAAATACAGTTTTGCTATTAATGTAATAAAGTGGAAGATAATTAGAAGAGCTGATATTTTTTCATGCCAATCCATGTTTTATCTGTGTGTGTTTTAATTTGTGCCCAGTGTTCAAGGAATACTGTAGCCAAATGGTTCGACTTCAAGGCTATAAAAGAGCTCTCTTGGGTCTCACTACCTCCCAACAGGGATGTGCAAAGCTAGAGAATCATCACAGGCTGAGATCGCCTGCGTGAAGTATTTAATTTAGTTGCCACTGGTGACAGAAGTTAAATGTTCTTTACTCAACTGTAAAATGAAAAATAAAATGAGGTTAATTTATTAAGATTGGTGAACCCTGTTTATTGTTTCCCATGATTCTCTTACACACACACACACACACACACACACACTCATGTATATGCCCATTGACACAGACTTGTCTCCATGAGGTTAAATATGTACACACATATTCATGTGCACACACCACTTACACACTCAAGCACACACATATTGATGCATCTGAACACACACACAGGAGGACCCTGAGCAGCAGAGACTCCAGCCCCCCCAGGGAGGGGCTGTGGCTAGGCTCTGCATTCCAGAGAGCTGTCATTTTGAAACCATTCCTGCTGTGCAATCAATGCAGAATCTTGTGGCCAACACATGAGAACGGGGGTCCGAAGTGCTGTTTGGAATCCTATTTCCACACTTGCTTGGGTGCTATGGGTCAAATACCTCAACTTATAAAATAAAAATAACCTCACAGTAGGTGTTAAATAAGTAGGCTAATTAACTTGGAAGAAATACAGCCAGGACGCTCCTTGGAAGCAAGGACTTTGCCTCATGTACTTCAGACATGTGTCAGGAGAGATCAGTTCCTGTAGAAGGACGCCATGCTTGGTGGAGGGGCAATGAAAACGTGTGAGACTCCTCGACGAGATGGATGGACAGAGTGGCTGCAACAATGGGCTCCGGCAGAGGGACAACAGTGAGGATGGCACAGGACCGGGCAGTGTGTCCGTCTGCTGTACCTGGGGTCTTCATGAGTCGGAACTGACTTAACTAATTCCACCTGTATCTTGCCTGGTGGGGTAGTGGGCTATGCAAGCTCAGCAGTTAGAAACCGCCAGTCCCTCTGCAGGGGGAAGATGAGAC
>NW_022111312.1:16117123-16125027 GCF_000313985.2 Echinops telfairi
ATCGACTTGGTGGAAGTGGGTGAGTTTGTCTGTTATCTTGCACTGTGTAGGATGTCTTTCCAGAGCAGCACCTAGAGAGTGAAACACGCAGGTGTCTTCCTCCATGCCCTCTCCCCTCATGAGCGTCTTTAACCTTGAGTGGACAATCCACACAAGCCTGACCTTCTCCTGTTTCACTTGTTATTGTGGCTGTTAGCTGCTGTTGAGTTTGCACAGACTCGTGGTGATTTCATTTATAGGCTCAGGAACAAGGCTCTCTGCTCAAGGACCAGCCACGAAACGTTACTTTTCATGTCATCCCCTAACCCAGACGAAACATATACAAGCATCCATTAAGAGCTGGAATGTGGAAAGCAGAGTATGAACCAAGGAAAACTGGAAGCTGTCAAAAATTAAGCGGAACACTTGAAGATAAATATGTTAGGTGTCAGTGAACTGAAATGCACTGGTACTGGCCATGTTCAGTTGGGCAGCCACAGGCTCTACTTTGCCAGGAATGAGAAATTGAAGAGGAGTGGCATCACATTCATCAACAAAAAGAGCAATTCTGAAAAAATGAATGCTTTGGAGATAGGATAAAACCATATGCTCAAAGGGAAAACCAGTTAATGTGACTATGAGCCAAGTTTACCCATGAACCACTAGTGCCAAATACAAAGAAATTTAACATTTTTACCAACATCTGCAATCCAAAAAATTGATCAAGTATGCAATCTAAATGCACCGATGATTGGAAGGCAAACGTTGGAAACAGAGAAAAAGGACTCATGTGGCTGTGGTGATAAAAAGGAGGGAGAAGGTACAAAAGAATCTGGCAAGCCAAAGCCAGATTTGACACTCTGAACACTGCTGTCCCCTTCCTTGTGCTGGGCCAGCCTTACTGGGGCCGTCAGGCTCACCCTGAGTGTGGCTGTGTGACTTCGTTATGAAAATCCCGTTGGTCCACTAGAAGAGGACTGTGCAGATCGGACACTTCCCTTGGAGAGATCATGCTTTTAAGAAGGACCTGACGCTTGGAAAAGTAGAGTCAGCAAAAGGAGGCTGCTCGGTGAGAGGGACGGACACCTGGCTGCAACAAAGGGCTCAAACACCGCGATGGTTGTAAGGGCGGCACAGGACTGGGCAGTGTTGCTCTTTGCACGTCTCGTTGTTGGGTGCCTTTGAGTCTGTTCTGACTCAAGAGATTGCTATACATTGAAACCAATTCAAGAACATCTCACGGCAACAGCGTGCACGTGGTCCTCACCAGTTAGAATCCACAGGGATCAAATCAACTCTATCTGTAGAAAGTAAAGTAGAGAAGTTCAATGTCATCAGAACAAACCCATACGCCAACTGTGGAAGAGACTCTAAATTACTAATATGCCAGGTCAAGTTGAAGCTTAATAAAATGGAAAAAACATCCATGAGATCCAAAGCACAGCCCTGGAGTATATCTTACCTGGCTGCAGACATTATCTTAAAAACAGATTTGACGCCCTGAATACTAGTGTCCAGAGACGAGATGAACTGAGGAATGACAAGGTCGTCAGACATGAAGAAAACAAACGTTAATGAAAAAGAAAAGGCAGGAAGAAACTGCCAAAACGGAGGTCAGAAGCGACTCTAAAACGTGCTCTTGAGGGTAGCTGAAACAAAAGGAATAAATAATTTCGTGAAAGAGCTAAAAAGAGGATTTCGAAAGGTAGTTCAATAAAACAAAGTATTATAGTGAAATGTGCAAAGACATGCAGCTAGAATACCAAAAGGGATGAACATGCTCATTCTTTTTCAGATTGAAAGAGTAAAGAAAAAAGCCAAGCCTCAAGCTGAAATATTGAAGGAGTCTATGTGCAAAACATTGAACAACACAGAAGCAACAAGGTAAAAATAGATGGAATACAGAGTCACTGCATCCACAAACACTTGGTCAATGTTCATCCATTTTAGGAGGTAGTGTATGATGCAGAACCAACAGCATTGAAGAAAACTCCAATTTCCACTGACGAGATTGTTGGGAGGAAAACAAGGCCCCTGCAATGGAAGGACTACCAACTGAAATGTGTCAACAAACAGAGGTACTAAGGAGGTGCTAACTCTTCTATGCTAAGAAATGTAGAAGGCAGCTACCCAGCCAATCAACTGAAAGAGATTCATAGCCATGCCCATTCTAAAGAAGGTGATAAAACAAAGTGCATAAATTATCGAATGACACCGTTAATACTACACAGAAGTCAAGTTTGGCAGAGTAAATTAAATAACAGCTGCAGCAGAGAGCTCCCAGAAATTTAGGCCAGATTTAGAAAAGGAACATTATTGCTGTTGTAAAATGGATCTTGGTTGCAAGCACAGAATACCAGCAAGACGTCTGCCTATGTTTTATTGATTTTGCAAAGACATTTGACTGTGTGGATCATAACAAACTATGTGTAACATGAGAAGAAAGGGAGTTCCAAAACACGGCATCGTGTTCATGCAGAACTTGTTCCCAGAGCACTCTTTCAAACAGAACGGGGGATACGGCCTGGTGGAATCAGGAAAGGTGTATGTCAGGCATGTCAGTGTTGTACCCTTTGACCACATGTATTCAGCCTACGTGCTGAGCAAATGACCCGAGAAGTTGAAAGGCACGGAGAGGAATGTGGTGTGAGGGTTGGTGTAAGACCCATCCCCTATTAGACGCACAAGCACTCCATGAAAGTAAAGAGGACTTGAAGCACTCACTTCAGCACAGATTACAACTCAGTATAAAAATCCTTACAAATGGAAAAATAACATGATGTACAAAGAAAAGACTGACGTTGTGAGAGATTTCATTTTACTTGGCTCTACAGTCAACTTGGCTGTACAATGCTGCTCTACCACCAGAATCATTGATGATCAGGGAACCCCTCCCTCTCTGGCTGTCACCTGGACTCAGTAGACATTCTCCTTGGAGGCCCAAAGGCCTCTGCTGCCCTCTTTCTGGTCCTCGGCCGTCATGCTTACCCTGAGGGTGGCTGTGTTGTACATCCGGGAAGGAGCAGTGAGGGCAACAGATTCAGCCTCTGCACTGAGAGCTTGGGTTTTGGAAGATAGAGTAACCCCCCAAATTAAGTTTATTCGCCTATCTGCAATATATCCATACATATTTCAGCTGTGTTCAATGGGGAAAAAGCCTTTGTCTTTCTCTCTTCTGTTCCTTTTCATCTTGAGAGGCATGGTGACTATTGCAGAGTGGAAGAGCTGCCCTCCCAATGCAGTCTCTCACCCACACCCAGTGGGACCGTGGAGCGGAAAGTCTGGTGCGTGAAAGGGCCTCTCAAGTAAAGCTGTTGCATGTCTGATGGCACAGATCCCGTGTTCAGTGGGGGTCCAAGAAGCTGACCTCACAGAGAGGAGCTAAGGCTACTGCAGCCCCTCCACTGGTGCCCCCAAGGGATGAGGACACAGTGGCTCTGGCAGGGAAGGAGGGCCTCACAGTTGTATTTGTCACCTGCTGCTGTCACATTGGCCAAGCACTGATCCCACTGAACTTCAGTCTCAACCATTGCTTTCTTTTCTTTTCTTCATTCTTTCTAAAAATAGTTTTATTGATACAAAATTCACATATCATATCCTTCCATAGTTAAGTCACTTTAAAAAAGAGTTGTACACACATCATCACAATCAGTTCTAGTACTCCCTCCCCTCTCCCGGATTCATTATTTGCTCCCCAATCTCTCGTACACTCTCCCTCCTCCCCCCTCCCCTCACATCCCATCCCCGACAAACCATTGCATCAGTTATTAGCTCTCATTCCTTTGGTTTTCCTTCTTAATTTTTTAGTCTTATTATTAATTTTTATCATTTTATTGGGGGCTCATACAGCTCTTATCACAATCCATGCATCCATTCATTGTGTCAAGCACATTTGTGGATATGTTGCCATCATCATTTTCAAAATGTTTTCTTTCTACTTGAGCCCTTGGTATCAGCTCCTCATTTTTTTCCTTCCCTCCCCCACTCTCCCTTCCTCATGAACCCTTGATAATTTATAAACTATTATTATTGTTTCATGTCCTACACTGACCAATGTCTCCCTTCACCCACTTTTCTGTTGTCCATCCCCCTGGGAGGTGGTTATATATAGATCACTGTGATCAGTTCCCCCATGCTCCTCCACCTTCCCCTTACCCTCTTGGTATCACTACTCTCAATATTGGTCCTGAGGGGTTATCTGTCCTGGATTCCCTGTGTTTCCAGCTCTTATCTGTACCAGTGTACATGCTCCAGTCTAGCCGGATTTGTAAGGAAAATTGGGGTCATGATAGTGGGGCAGGGGGAGGAAGCATTAAAGAACTAGAGGAAAGTTGTACGTTTCATTGGTGCTGTACTTGCACCCTGACTGGCTCGTCCCTTCCTTGTACCCTTCTGTAAGGGGATTTCCAATTGTCTACAGATGAGCTTTGGGTCTCCACTCCGCACGCCCCCTCATTCACATTGATATGATTTTTTGTTCTGGGTCTTTGATGCCTGATACCTGATCCAGTCAACACCTCATGATCACACAGGCTGGTGTGCTTCTTCCATGTGGGCTTTGTTGCTTCTCAGCTAGATGGCCACTTGTTTATCTTCAAGCCTTTAAGACCCCAGACACTGTATCTTTTGATAGCCGAAGCCATTGTTTTCATGTTAGCTGACATCAAGTTGGCCCTTGGCTCTTGGCAATCTCATGCACAATGGAAATAGACATTGGCCAGCCCTGCATCCTCCCCATGACTGGTGCGGATCAAATTATTGTGATCCACACGGTTTCACTGGCTGCTTTTTGGAAGTGTATTATCAGGCCTTTCTTTATAGTCTGTTGTAGTTGGAAGCTTTGCCGATACCTACTCAGCATCATAGCAGCAAGAAAGACTCCCCAGACAGATGGGGCATGAGGTACATTGGCTGGCAGCCCTTGGTACCAATGGAAGGTGAGAATTTTAGTCCTGAGCCACCACTGCCTCTTCAACAAATTGAATAGAGGACAGTGATTTGTCAGCCTCACAAAGCATCTACAAAGCATCAAAGAAGGGGATTCTATTTTGCCAAGCATAATGCCCTTTTCCAGGACTAGGAGCCATGACTGTAATAGTTACATGTTGGGATGCTACCTGCAAGGTCAGCAGTTTGATACCACCAGCAGCTCCATGAGAGAAAGATGGGGCTTTCTACTCCCATAAAGAATTAGTCTCAGAAACTCACAGGGGCTGTTCTACCCTGTCCTATAGCATCACTGTGAGTCGACATTTCCTCACTGGCAGTGAGTTCATTTTGTTTTTAGGCTCTCCTGGTAACATCAGTGTTTTATGATAGAGCGACAGTCAAAAGCCTGCCTCTGCTGATGACTGCTCTCATGAGATAACCGGATGATGTCTCAACCAAGCGATATTTCAGTTTGCTCTTTTTCTCTCAAATGAACTGCTCCTTAACGACCAAGTGCTGATTCTCTTCTCTGACCTCTTTCTGTGCTGAGCACTTTGGGCAGAGTCCCTAACAAAGCACGCAGGACATTTAATTTCCTGGACTCTGCAAATTGGAGTAAATTAAGATGATTTTCTTACAATAGAGGATGGCACAATTTCTGATTTGTGAGCATCTACCGCATCTGTGAAAGCTCTCTCTTCAAGGAGAGCACCTACCCGTGTAGGCAACGAGAAGGCTTTCTTAGGTATGTCATTAAATGCAGCACTCTGGAGGCAAAGTTTACTGAATCATCCAAAGATTGTGGAGCAGGGGAAACGCACCACCCGTAATTTGTGTTTTATCTTATCTCTTCACCAGCCCTGACCTTGCTCTCCAATCGACACTCACTGACAAGCCCTGGAATATCAGGTAAGTGCTCCTTTAGCAGCGCAGGGTAGCTCAGGGTTTCTCTCACAAATCACAAAAATACATGTCAGTGGTCTGGGCAGAAACTTAGGGGTGGTTTAATCAACATGCCAGTTATTAAATTCTCAAATATCCCTAGTCTTTCTTCTCTTCTTCTTCTTCCTCATGTTCCCCTTCTTCGTCTTCTTCCTCTTCCTCTTCTTCCTCTCCCTCCACCTCTTCCTCTGCTTCCTGTTTCTCCTTTTTCTTCTTACCTTCTCATTTTAGCTCTCCCCCTCTGCCTCCTTCGTCTTTTCTTCTTTCTCCTCCTCTTCTTCATACTCCCAACCAGAGCAAGGCAACACACTCGACAAAAAGGGCCCACAACAATCTTCAGTTAGAAATGTTGATGATAGTACCTGGGACACGACAGCCAGGCCTGGAGCCCTGAGGGCCAGTTTCACCACCATGCCACAAAGATCCAGGTTCACGTCACAGCCAATCAACCTCCTTCTCTCTAAGAGCCCCTCCCACCCTTGGCTCCTCACCTTCTGTTATGGGGCCATTGGGACCCTCCAGCCCATGATCTAACTCAGCTCCCTGTAGGAGATCTCAGTCTGCAGAGGGAGTCTCGGCACACAGATGGTGACTTCTAGCTGGGAGGTGAAGTGCTGGTGGGTGAAGTTCACAATCTTGTCTGCTCTGCTCTTCATCTTCTTCCCATTCACAAAAATGGAATCACAGTCGCTGGAAACCTTTGGGGAGAGGAGGAATCTTGAGCTGCATCAGCAGGAAGAGTATAAACAAAACCCCACAGCAATGTGAGTTCATGAACTGCAGTAGCCCTGATTTATAGACATGGCGACAACCAGAACATCATGACTTACACACAAGGTAATCTGTAGGCACTAATTAGTGACAAGTACTGATAAATGGACTCCAAGAAAAACATTTCATACTACAAAATACTGACAAGTAAAACCATAAACATAATGTAATGGAGTTACATAACCCATTTCTCTCTTTTCACTCTCTCTCTAAAAGAAAGAGATTGAGAGAGAAATTGATTGGTAGTTTGGTGCCAAGTATACTCAACCCACCTCGAATCCAACCCCAGCATATTTCATATCATTCTTTACTTTTGTACCATATTTCAAGATACACAAAAGGTGGGCTATATTTCTAAAAATCATCTGATTGAACCCATAAAAAGGTTCTTTTATAAATACTCAAGAGAGCTTTGATTTAAGTTAAAATCTTAGTTGGCAAATGATTCACTAAGCACACTAGACACGTGGGTACAATTATCCCTTCCCTGTGAAACCACAGTCTTGCAGAGTGGAGGTGAAGGCGGAGCTTTGTTGTGGTCTTCTGATTCAACACTTGGGGTGCACATCTTCACAGGTGAAGCACTAGACAATAGTATCCACTAATTCACTCCATGTCTTCCTGATGAAACCAGGCATTAATGACTTTCTGTCCTGGACCATCAGAAAAGTAGTCAGTGTAGGGAAATAGAACTTGACTTACCCAAAGCTTTATATAAATTTCTAACAGAGCCAGCACCCAGGAAAGTTCCTAGTCCACTGCTCCTTCTGTTGCCACTTCAGCTCTGTCTTCTCAGCAACTTCCCTTGACGCACAGAACAAACCCTAGACTCCCACCTGAGTGGATTGGCTGTTCTAGCCTCAGTGTGGACATCCATCTTCCCATCCCATCCCCCCCACAGGACCCATTACAGTCTTCCTTTTTTATGTAGGAGATGTCTAAACTCATGACAATTCTACAGTTCTTCTGTAACCCCTCAGTACTGGAACCTCCTCTTTATGCAGGTCAAAGGTACACAGAACTAGTTACCTTTTGGCTTAGCCATGTACCTGCCCCTCTGGCATAATACACACATACAAGGTAAGTAAAGCAGTATTGCTACTGGAGTTCTGGTTCATACATGCACAGGTTTATTCCAAATAAAACCCCCTTGAACTTGTCTCTACAATCAGTGGATGGGTGCAGACTTGCCTTAGTCTCGTTAGGGTACCTTAAAAATAATTTTTTTTTGCTCTCCACTTAAGCCCCTGGCATCAGGTCCTCATTTTTTTACCCTCCCTCTC
>NW_022111312.1:16125725-16166525 GCF_000313985.2 Echinops telfairi
GCCTTACCTCATCCACCCCACAGTTTTGCTCGGTCTCTTCAGACTCCTTTTGGTTTACTACACACACACACACACACACACACACACACACACACCATTGAAAAGAAACAGTTTGAGTCCCTGGAGGTTCGATGCCAAACAGTTGTTTTGACACCAGGCCAATTCAAGAGCACAGAACCCTTCAGGGGAGACTTAGAGAGATGGATCGACCTACATGGATGATGTGTGCATGTGTATCAGGGGAGGCAATGGTGGGAGGGGACCGGAAGACACAGCAGGGAAGAGAGCCGAGTAAGAATCCCAGCATCCATTGCCACCATTTCTTTGGGACTCCCCGAGTCCCAAGAAGCAAGACGAGACCCACGATCTGTGACTCCTGGTGGGTGGACAGCTAAGGATACCAGGAACGAAGTCTACGCCACTTCTACATTTGAAGCTGTAGAAAATGGTCTGTAGACACCATGGGGGAAATTGTCTTTGGAGGGTATTTTTCACTGACAAATTAACACTCTTGCAACTACAATGCTCTAGGAAAACCAAAGGCGAAAACGAAATCTTTGGTTGAAAGTCTGTTTCCTTTTCAGAATCCCCTAAGAAGCACCTATCGCGATTCAGCTTTCTGTTCAGAAGACAATTGAGGATTTAATGAGCGTTTGCACCACCTACTGAGTCTGACATTGTGTCCATCTGTCTGTCTGCACTGGTGGGTCCTGGCTGTGCAGGACAATCTATCCCCATGATCCCACTGTCGGTCCAAGAAAAGTGATGCTGGGTTAGGGGGAGGTAAAGCCAGAGAACCAATTTCTCACACATCCACAAGAAATGCGAAAGTCCCAATTTATGAGAGAGAAAAAAACAAAACAACCGATTGTGAAATTTGCCATTGGAATCCAGCTTTCAATATTCATTCCAGAGTATCACAAGGAGCTATCCCAGTGTTTGGAGCCCTGGTGGTGATTCAGCACTCAACTGCTAACTGACAGTTTGATGGTTCAAATCCAACAGCCGCCCCACAGAAGAAAGATGCGACAGTCTGCTTCCATAAAGGCTCCAGTCTTGGAAACATCCGAGGGGCATCTCTCGTCTGGCCTGTAGGGTCATTAGAGGTTGGAATCTACTCAGTGAGAGTGGGGGGCATGTATCTGATATCCAGTAGAGGTTTTACGCTGTCTTGAATTTTAGCAATCCCTGGAAATACTGGTGACGATGATCATAATAAAAGGAGTCCTGGGGTGGGGCAAAGAGTTAACTGGCTTCGCTGCTGACCAAAAGTTGCCAGTCTGAGTTCATTCAGAGGCACCTCAGAAGAAGCACGTCTTCTTGAGGAAAGTCAGCCCTGAAAAACCCTACAGAGCATACTTCTACTCCGGCACACCTGAGGTCACCAGGCCGCCCTGGCAGCAACGGGGGCGGGCGTTTCTGTTAGCTTCCTTTTGTACTTATTAAGTCCTCCGAGTCTCATTGTGTGAGGTGTTTTGTCTCCATATCACGGATGAACAAACGCAGACCGGGACAGTCCACAGGGAAGAGCAGGTGCGCACACTCCAGTCCTCTGGATCAGAGGCGCTAGCACACAGGAGCTGTTCTTCCTGGGGCCCTTGGGGGCACTCTAGGTTGGTGGGGAAGGCCAGGCCTCACTGCATACAGAGTGTGCACAGTAGATTGAGCCCACTCACAGTGCAGGCAGCCGTGAACCAGTGAGGAGGAAAGGATAGTCTATATAAGAGGTTTGCAGCAACCCTGCATCAAGCAACCCCACCGACGCCGTTTTCCCAACAATGGGTGCTTGCGTCGTGTCTCTGAGTTCCATGTTGGTCATTCTCATGACAGCACTGGGAACATTTACGTCATAGACCATGGTACACTGTCAGCATAACACCACAAGACCCAAGCTGAGTGCCTCTCTTTGTGGTGGTCATCTCTTCCTGGGGGCTGTTTCTCAGCAGCAACTCTTTACAGCCACATACATGGGGTCGCCATGAGTTGGTATAAACTTGATGGCAATTAACACCACCACCACTACTACCCTTGAGATCACTACCATCTCTGAGACACAGAACTTCTCAGCCATGAAAGATTCCTCCCCCACAACCCCTGCCCCAGTGAGCTTCCTGTCAATTAGAGACCAAGTCGATGGCAAGTCCTCTAGTCCTGGGGGAGGGCCGGGGAAGGACTGCTTTGATCTCCAGAAGAAGCCAAGGAGCTTTCACTCACCCCTCCTCTCCCATCCTATGTCTGAGCAGGTTGCTCTCTAGTTGCTAGGCCTCAGAGTTTGCATCTCAGAGCCTGGAGGTGCACAGTCCCAGGCAGTCTGTGTTGGTGGTGAAAAGTAAGGACCAGCCCCCCAGTGTCAGTGACATGGGACATCATACAACCAGAATAGCCTCAGTCACCCTCCTTCTTCTCATCTGTATAAAGCAAGGGAGGAAAATAGATGGTGATGAGCAGGATGTATCTAGCCAGGGTGGCAATGTCTGGATGTCTGGAAGACTTCACTTGTGGTTCAAGGGGTGCTCTGACCTCTTGACTGTTCTAAAAAAAAAATTAGGTTGATGAAACCAGCACCACCCACTTACTCTTTCCTGGCCACATCAACAGATTTCTAATACAGGTGACAGATACAAAGAAGATAGATAGATAGATGATAAATAGATAGATAGATGATAGATAGATAGATAGAACAGATAATGATGGATAGACAGATAGATAAGTGTAGATGGGAGATACATTATAGCTAGTAGGGAGGGTAGATAAGGTGTAGAGATAGATGATAGATAGCATAGATGGTAAAGAGAGAATATAGATAAATAAATATATAATACACCAATAGATGTTAGTGAGTGAAAGAGAGATAACGAGACAAACAGACAGAGAAAAGGACTAAGAAATCACTTTCAACATGGTATGACTGTATTTAGAGAGAAGAACTACCCAAATCTCCTGCATTATCAAAAGTACGGCAGCCACCTGGGCCCAAGACCCAGCCTCGGTGCAAAGTTCAGCGCACACTATGGGTGGGATGCTTTCATCTAGCGTTTCACCCCCTGACTTGGGAGCGTCTCAAAGCGCCACCACACGCATCAGCAGGGAGGAGATCCAAGCACTTGGCGTGCATGGACCACCGCCCCAGAAGGGATTAGGGGCTGTTTATCTGGTGAAGGCCCAGCCTATGGTACAGCCCAGCCCTGCACCAGCTCTAACCTGCTGGGAACCTGCTGGAGGAGAAGCCCGCTAATGAGGCTCCAGTGGCACAGACGCCGGAGCCACCAGCTTAAGAGTCCGAGTTTGAACATAAAATGAGTCCCAGAAAAGACAGGCATTTGGGCAGGGAAAGGGCACTCGTGGTGAGGAAAGGGAGCAGGAGCTGCAGGGCTCCTGATTACTTGGAAACTCTTTCTGAAGGTTTCTCCCGGAAAACAATCTGTCTGAGAAAACTGTGAGCTGTGATCTCAGGGAGGAAGCATTAGTAGCAGGGAGTTTCTCCCTAAAAGTCTGGCTAAAGGTAAGAGAGAATGCACATGGTGACCTCCCTATACCTGCTCCAGACACAGAAAGTAAGGAAACGGGACTCTGAAAGGCCCAGGGAAAGGGACGCAGCACAGGCACGATTGCTCACTGCTGCCGACGGCAAGTTGGCGCTCTGAACTCAGACTCTCGGCCAGGGCTCCCAAAGAGACCCAGCAAATCAGAATCCGGCTGAGCCAAAAGGGTGATGGGAAATCTGGATGCACAATAACAAGAAGCAGCTTGATTCATATCCTTGGGTGACCTTGAGGGATGTCCTGGATGAGAAGGGCTGCTGGGAATTCCCAATCTTAGAATTTATGTTCTGGCCAGCCTGAGAAATACCATGTATCCCCTGGTGTGTCAAGTTGAGATATCTCAATGAGACATTGCTTGGATGGTTTATATACCTTGTTTGAAGATTCTGTTAAAATGTTGACCCATTCTCTGGCTTCTACACCCTAATACCTCAACATTCCTGTGATGTTCTTAGAAGAACAAACAACGATTTCAGGGAATTAGCATAAACTTATTTTCTTAGGCTACGTCATCTACAGAAATGAAACAAGTAAAGTTTTCCCCTTGCCATCAAGTGACCCTCTATGGTTTCCAAGGTGATGTCCATAAAGGAATAGACAGCATCATCTTTCTCTCACAGAGCAGCTAGTGAGTTCGAACTGCCAACCTTGAGGATAGCAGCCAATGCTTAAGCCACTGAAGTACCAAAGCTCCTTAAGTGACGTGTGTGTTCAAAATGTATCTCAAAGAAATAAGTCACATAGTTGTCCTTGTAGATGCCATTGAGTTGGTTCTGACCATAGCGACCTCATGTGCAACAGAACAGAACACTGTCAGGTCCTGCATCAGCCTCAACATTCTTCCCAAGCTTGAGCCTATTGATGCACACTGTGCCAATCCTATCCTTGAGCTCCTTCCTCTTTTTCGCTGCCCCTCTATTAAACATGATGTCCTTCTCCAGGGACAGGCCCCTCCTGACAACATGTCCAAAGTCTGTAGAATGAAGTCTTTCCATCCTGGCCTCTAGGGAGCCCTCTGGCTGTACTTTCTCCAAGACGGATTGGTTTGTCCTTTTGGCTGTCCATGATACCTTCAATATTCTTCCCTAGCACCACAGTTCAAACGTGTCCATTATTCTTCAGTCTTATTTACTCAATGTCCAAATTTCACATGTATATGAGGCAATTGAAAATTTCATGGCTTGGGTCAGGTGCACCTTAGTCCTTAAAGTAAAATCCTTGCTTTTTAATACTCTAAAGAGGTCTTGTGCAGCAGACTTACCTAATGCAACCGACTTACCTAATGCAACCTGTCTTTAGATCTCTTGACTGCTTCTTCCATGAGCATTGGTTGTGGATCCAAGCAAGCCAAAAATCCTTGACAACTTCCACCTTTTCTGGCCTTCTGTCAGCCATTTTGATTAAGTAGCATGGTCTCAGAGGAGAATTTCAAGGGGAAGATTTCATCCCCTGAACTCAAAATTTATACTGATCACAGTCATTTTCACCACTTCAGACATGAATAACCAAAGACAACAACCAAAGAGAGGAGTCAAAACTTTAACTTCCCATGTTCCTTCCAGAAAACAATCACGTAATCAGTGAGGCCATATCTGCCCCCTGGATAGCCAAAGAAAAGCTACCATAAGTCAGACGGCGAACAAACATCCGTTCTTCATCTTCGTGGTTTGCTTCTCTAGTACCCCACTCCTGGTGCCATAATGTGCAGGGCCAGGTTGACTAGAGAAACAAATCCAATGACACTCACATATGTGTGAGAGCTTGATATCAAGAAGCAGTTCTACTTAGACGTGGTTAAACATCCCAGCTCAGTCCAGATCAAGCCCATACGTCCAATCCTAATCCATGGATCCCTCTTCAAACTCACGCAGCCACAAGCAATGATGCAAAGTGCAGGAAGATCACAGGCCGGTGGAAGAAAAGTCTTGTGATTCAATGGCTACATCACAGGGCCCCCACAAGGCTCAGCGTGACTTGTCAACAGGAAAGTGAAGGCAGAGGGGGGTGGGTTCCAAGAACCCTATGAGAAGGCCACACCTACAAGGAGCCACCATCCGGCTGTGACATGATTAACAGACTAAACTCCACCCCTACACCTTTATATCTTCAAATTAACACAACATTATGTAACTACCAAAACATCTTTCTGGGATTCTCTGCTTCCAGCCAAGATCCCTCTGATATCAGCAATGATACCCCTGTTCCATCTCCTCTTCTGCATCCAAACAGAACCTGTGGCAGTGCCCTGTCAATGCACCGCTATAACCGTTGGATGATCTGCAGTCTACATGGTTGTAGATGCTGTCAAATCCAAGTTCATGTCAGGTAGCTGTGGAGCTGGTAAATCCAAGATTGGCTCATCAAATGACAGGCTACTGTTTTTCACAGGCTGCAGAGGCTAATGAATCGCAAGATCTGCAGGCAACAGGCAAGATCACTGGCTCGAGTCCAGAGTAACAGAGGTTAGACACTGACAAGCCAGATGCAGGATGTAGAATAAGCAAAAATTGAGAGTTTTATCAGTGTCCACATATATTGGAAAGAGTCCACATCTCAGAGGAAACGGTTTCAACTGATTGGCTGCTCAGAGCAGATCTTATCATAGGAGTGACTACATGATAGCAGATCTCATCATGGGTTAATTACATCTTTAAATAACTGCCAGGCTACATCACTTACTAAGAGTCCCATAAGCGCACTTTGACCACTGACCTGTGAAGGTCCCACCCCGAGGTGCAATGCTCAGCCTCAACATGAGGCAGATGCACTGTGTGACATCTGTGTGGCAGCCGCACACAACACCCATCTTCCCTGGTCAAGAGACAGATGCTCATGTCCTCCTTGGTTTTCATCGGCACATTCTCGGTGTTGTTTCGTTTCAGTTCTTGTAAGTGTTCCCGTCCTGTCTTTGAAGTTAAACCCTGGCACTCTGGGGATCCTCTGTCCTGGCTGACTGAGATAACTCTATTACAGATTCTTGTTTGAGGCAGCCTCGAGATGTGGGCTTATTGATTTACCTTGACAGCACCGTCCTCAGTGATAATAAGATGTCTGTTCACTTAGTCTCCAGGAGAGAATGGCATGGACTGGCTGCTCGGAGGGGATGTCTTTAACTGTCTATTTCTACAGACGTTTCCAGAGGGGCCGGCTTCTTTCTAGAGCTTTAATTAACCACAGCGCCCTTCATTTCAATAACCCTCTAGCCTGAAGGCCAATGTTCAGGCATAATTCCCATGGCCCTCCTACACACTACACACTATAAACGCTCCCCCAGGCCAAAAGCCCACCCCCATCTTCGTGATTCTGACTCATGCCAACACTTTAGGACCAAGTCGGACTGCCCCCCAAGATTACCACGGTTGTGGATCTCTGTGAAAGCAGACAGCCACAGTTGTCTCATGTAGGAACGGAATTTTCAGTTAGCAGCCAAGTGTCTAATTTCTGTTCCACCAGAGCTCCTAAAGTTTTCCTACAGATCAAATTCCTGGGCTCATTGAGTCTTTTCTAAATCCCACAGAAGAGTTAAGAAGTCAAATGACACATGCACTGGGCAACTCTGCTTCATAAGACCTCGTGAAAATGTTAGAGATGTTGCTTTGAGGACTAAGGTGTGCTTGACCCCAGATGTGATGCTTGCAGTCACCTCATATGCATGTGAATGCTGGACGACAAATAGGGAAAGCCTAAGAAGAGTCGATGCATTTGAATTATGGTGCTGACAAAGACTATTGAAAGTACCGTGGGCTACCAGAAGAATAAACAAGTCTGTCTTCTAGGAAATATGGCCAGAAGGCTAAGCCTTAGAAGTGAAGATGGTGAGACTTCCTCTCACATACTTTGGACATGTTATCAGTAGAGTCCAGTCACTGGAGCAGACCATGATACACGGGAAAGTAGAGGGCTAGCAGAAAAGAGAGACCTTTGATGTGCTGGATTGACACCGTGGCTATAACAATGGGCTCAGACATAACAATGGTGAGGATGGTGCGGGACTGGACAACATTCTTGCTCTATTGTGCATAGGGCCACCATGACTCAGAATCAACTTGATGTCACCTCACAACAACAAGGCAGAAAGTGAACCTGTCCTGGACGTCATGTGCCTTGTGGAAGAGCAGCGTGATCTGGGCCTGGTTGACTTCTCTGAACCTCAGGCTCTTCACCTGGGAGGGAGAGGTAAGGTCCCTGAAATCTATAACACTTTGGAGGCCGCTCTAACTCATGTCTGTAACAGGTCTGGAAAGGCTTCATGAAACATGGTGGTAATTTGAATATACACTATGACCATGAACCAGTTGCCATGAAGTCCACTCCAAGCGATGGTGAGCTCACAGGGGTCAGAGGGCATCTGAATCCCGTCAGAAGGCCGCTCAAAGGTGAGGATGGAGAGACTTCATCTTACGTACTTTGGACCTATCATCAGGAGCGGCCAGTCCTTAGAGAAGGGCAGCATGCTACATTGTAAAACGGAGGGACCTTTGAAAAGAGGAAGACCCTTAGGAGATAGATGGACACAATGGCTGAAACCATGGGCTCAAACACAGCAGTGATGGTGAAGCCAGCCCAGAACTGGGCGGCGTTTTGTGCTACTATACATGCGGTCACTGAGTCAAAAGGGTCTTGAGGCACCTGCCACTAACAGCCAGTGGCTAGTAGGAGCCTTCGTGGAGCAGTGGTTGAGTGCCCAGCTGCGCACTGAAAGGTCTCCATGGGAAAAGGACCCGCAGGCAGCCCCTGGAAGATCACACAGCCTCAGAAATGCCGCAGAGCAGTAGTACTCTGTCCTACAGGGTCTCTATGACTCAAATCTACCCTGCAGCACATCCGAACCCCGGAGTTCTATTAAGGGCGATGAACACAGAGCATGGTTAGGTTGCATAAGCCATGGAACACAATTGCTGCCACTGAATGGTTCTCTGGAAGTGGTTGTAATAGCTAGGGTTTTGTTGCATGTAGTTCCCCACGACAAATAAAGGAACTGAATCCTCAAACATCAGTGGGGGTCCCTTCCCACATACTGAGCATAAAACCAGGACTCAGGCTCTCCAGGCCACATCTGACAAGGTCCAGATGTGCAACAAAACACCATTGGTCCAGTCTCATGACTCACTGGTCTTGGAGCCAAGTCAAGCCTGTGGGGGAAACAAAGGACAGTCTACCTGGAGAGGAGGGGAAGAAGCCATTGGCAAGGAGACTTGAATGAGAAGAATCTTGGGAATCACAAGCCACCTGGGGAAGGATGTGGGTGGGGGTGACAAGTCACCCATGGGAGGAGGCTGGGAGGAATCACAGATCACCCAGGTAAGGAGAAGCCTGGGCAACTGGTCACGGGCTGAGACAGTGTCTGGGGGAGTCACAGAACACCCAGGTGAGGAGGGGGCTGTGTGTGGGGGGGGTCACATGTCATCAGGATTACGACCAGGATTCCTCAGCATCACATGGAAACCACGCATGCATGCTGTTCTCAGTTAGGGAGACCAGCACCCACGAAAAACACAGTCTAATCAATACAAAGTCCCCCAGGGAGCAGGGGAGCTAAAGGCTGAGGAGGTAGTGACGTCTGTCTGCTGGCCAATGGGAAGGATGCAGCATGTCTGCAACTAGAACGGAACCCAAAGCCTGCGCTGCCACACCCAGAGGACAAAAGGAGGAGGCAGCGTCCAACCTGTGGGCGGTTTCCTCTCCGCTGCCTGGCCCCTGGGATGGACAAAGCGGAGGAAGCAGAAGCTAGGCATAAACCAGGGCAGTGTCATCCGGGGAAGATAGGCAGAGGTGTAAAGGACACCAGAGAGCCCGGCACCTCCGCTCCTCTGTAAACTGTCAGTCTGACGGGCATTTAGGCAGACCCTTCCAGCCCGCAATACGGGTGCATTTCAAAATAAGTCTGAATCTGGTGGCTGTGAGCAAGCCATGCTCTCCATCATCATCGCCTCCCTGGTGCTCAGCTCCAGTCAAAACCCAGGCATCTCCCTGGTGCTCAGCTCCAGCCAAAACCCAGTGCACCCATGGCCAAGGCTCATCTTCCACGGCCCCCACCTCCTCCCACAGGTACCTTGTGCAGCAGGGCAGCCTGGAAGACCCGGAGAAATAGCCCACACACCTCGATCACGTTCACTGTGGTCTTTGGTCAGCAACGTGTCACTTGCCAACATCTCAACATACAAAACCCTTACATCAGAAGAGGGATTCCCAGATCTGTCTTTAAACTTGACTGTACGTGAGAACGGACGTAAGAAAACACTCTCTGCCCATGTTTTTCAGTCTAAATTTGGACACACACTTGACTAGACCAGAAAGAATTGGTCCACTTTGACTGGTTCAAGAGGCAAGATACAAACAAGAACTGGTGTACTGAAAAAAGACGAAGCTACACTGTAGGCACTGGCAAAAACTAAAAGATTCAAGCCAAATTCATTTCCATCAAGTTGATGCCGACTCACGGTGGCCCTAGAGGTCAGGCTAGAACTGCCCCTGTGAGTTTCCAAGACTGTGACTCTGTATCGGAGTAGAAAGCCTCATTTTTCTCCCTGGGAGTGGCTGGTGGCTTTGAATTGCTGACCTTGAGGTTAGCACTGTGACAAGTAACCACTACGCACGCAACCAGGGCTCCTGGTGAAAAACAAGACTCTAGGAATTGAGGGAAAACCAATCGAAATGTTTCAACACATTAATAGAGAGCTAGTTGCAATGTGGAATACGGCTACCTGGCCAACGAACTGAGAGAGACTCATGTCCGTGATCGTTCCACTGGAGGTGATTAAATGGAAACTAGAAATCATCAAACAACATCAGTGATAACTCATGCAAGTAAAGTCATGCTGAGGCTAAGTTAGCAATAATTGTAGTAGTGCATCAACAGGGCACTGTCAGAAGTCCAAGCCGGATTCAGAAGAGGACATGGGATGAGAGATCCCCCTGATGACATCAGATGGATCGTGGCTGGAAGCAGAATACGGACCAGAAAGTCACTGTGTTTTATTCACTGTGCAAAGAAATTCAATTATGTAAATCATAACACCGTATGGATAACACTGGAAAGAATGGAAGTTCCAGAACACTAGACTGAACTCACATAGAAGCTGTACAGTGACTGAGAGACACGGGCCCACACAAGTACAAGGGCGCACTGCATGGTTTAAAATCAGGAAAGGTGTGCGACAGGTCACATCCTCTCACCACACATATTCAATCTGCCTGTTGAGCATATAACCTGAGGAAGAACACGGCATCAGGTTCAGAGGAAGGCTTATTAACCCCTTGAGGTCTGCAGATGGCACAACCTTGCTTGGTGAAAGTGTAAAGGACTTGCAACCCTTCCTGATGGAGATCAAAGACACCAGCCTTCAGTGTGCATCACGGCACAGCATCAAGAAAACAAAACCCCTCACAACGAGACCAACACGCTTCCTCCTCTGAAGGATCAGGCCCGTTGAATGTGGGTTTCTGTTACTTGCAACTGAATCAAGTGAACAAAAAAGCTAACTGATAAAAGAACGTATGTGATATCAATCCCACTACCTCCACAGCATTCTGATTCTGCTCCACCCAAACCGCGAGGCTCTTAGCTCAAGCCAGGGAGTCCATAGCTCGCTGCCAGGGACTCTGCCCTGCCTCACCAAGCTCATGGGAAGACACACTGCCCAGCTGTGGGCCATCCCCATGCTCCGGGCCAGAGTGGATGGAAGCACTACTGAAACATATTCAGCATGCTGGCAGCACATGCGCCTCACCACGGACAGATGGCGGGGGGGTGGTGTAGGAGGTGCATTGACTGGGAATCAAACCCAGGTCTCCCGCTTTGAAGACAGGAATCTCATCACTGAGCCACCACCAACGCCTCCATATTAGACCCTCAGAGCCCATCTGTAGTGGCTGAGCATGCACCAAGGATGCAGCTGCTCTTTCAACGCCGCTGACATTCTACAGGGGAAACCTCGGGCCCCTTAAGAGCTCTGTTCCACACATTTTTAAGCAGCAGGCCAATTTTAGAGGTCCTCTGATCAAAGGTCCCTCAGAAGACTCACCACTTTACCCACTTCCAGTCAAGTCTGGATGCAAGAAGCCTCCAGGGCAGGGCAGAGCAGGGTTGAGAATGTGCATGCCTTTTGATGAGCCCTTTAGTATCTCATTATTGCTGGTCCAGCTTGTCTGGAAGCAGAGATGCTTAGTTATCAACGAAATAAATTTTGAGATCAGCGTGAATGCATTCTTATTTCTCCTTAAGAGTTAAGACATTCATCCCCTGCTGCTGATGCCTGACTGTCTACAGGGCTTCTGTAAGCCACCGTGCATAGACAGACAGCACAAGGATGAATCACCTAAAAACAGATGCCAATACATTAGTCAAAAAGAGAGACACTCAGAGATTATAATATGATCACACTCTAAAACCCCATTTTTCTGTATTTCTTTCTGTGAAAACCTTCAAAGAAATTTGACAATGAGGGAAAAACAAAACAAACAAACACATCTTCCTGCTGGCTTGGATTCTTTCAGGGGTGGAAGAAGTCTACACCTGCTGGGTTCTCTGACCAGAGGTTGTAGGAATGATTCTTGCGGCTCACTTGTGAGACCCTCCTTCTCTTACATCCTACGTGAGCAGAAGGAATGACATGTCTGTGGTCCCCAGTGGTGAAGAGGGGAGGAGCTGCTGCCAGCTGTGTACTTTGGAAACCTGGTTCCTTCCACTGACAGCGGCGGATTTTAGATGAAAGGGATCACCCCTAGGCCTTCTGCTCCTCATCTGTACCTGTGGACAGCTGTCCAACAGTGACCTAGCTCAGTGGCTCCTGTGAGGATGGCAGGGAGCAACACGCTGCCTGTCATTATTGAAATCATGTGGTCATCAGTTACCATGGAGTTGATCTTGACCGTGGCCACCTTGTGCCCAAGAGAGTGCAGTGTTGCTCAGCCCAGCACTCACGCTCACTCGCACGTCTGAACCCATCGTTGCGGTGAGTGGCTATCTCACGAGGGCCTCCCTTGCCCTCACTGGCCTGTCCTTCACCAAACCCCATCTCCTCCAAAGCCAGTGAGTCAGACCATGTACTACTGTGAGCCATCGGGTTTTCATTGGCCGCTTTGGTTTTGGTTGTGGTTGTTTTTTTTAAAAATAGATTGGTGGCCTTTCTTCCTAGTCCATCTTAGTCTCAAAGCTCTACTGAAACCTGTCCACCATAGGTGACCTTGCTGTATTTGGAAGACCTGTGGCACAGCTTCCGGCATCACGGCACATACGTCCCCACAGGGTGGCCCACTGACAGACAGGGGTGCATGCTGATGGGACCCGGCCCACACTAAGTGCTAGTGGTGATTACTAGTCATCCACGTTTGTCGCGCCCCAAACTGTTTCCTTCCCTCCACGCAGCAGATGCTCTGTAACTACGCAGGGACGGGGAGCGTTCCACGGGAACCAGGGAGATGGGCGAGGAGCCCAGGCCCAGGCCCAAGTGCTCTCCCTGCAACCCGAGTCCCTTTGAAGATTTTCAGTGACAGAATTCACCCCAGATGTTCCTGCGAAGATGGCTGCCCTCACCTCTGGGTGACCCCACCTCTGGGTGACCCCCCTCTTATGCACAGTCCACACTGGGCACCTAGTGTGGGCCAGGCCCTGGGCCAGGACTGGGCTCCCTGGGTAGAGAAGGGACAAGGGGTTGCCAGCCCTTCCATGGAGCAGAGTCTTAACCAGAGACATGAAGACACAGATGCAGGCAGAAAGAGAGAGAGAGATGGGGGGGTATGCATGTGGGTGTGGTAGGGTCTGAGTAGTCACAGAGATATGGCTACCGTATGGCTACATAGGATTATGATCAACTGCAGGGGAGTTGACTTTGATCATCAGGGTCTGCAGAAGGCAACTTCCCTGCATCATCGTCACACCCACGTCACAGACATGGAAGCTGGGCACAGAGAAACTGAGGAACTTCCCAGAGGGCAGCCAGCGAGGAAGGTAGCGCCAGACTCTGGACCGACATCAGTGGCCTGAAAGCCCAACCACAGACCCATCCATCTCGGCTGTTCTCCTTTTCTGTGGACTGAGATGGCGGCGGTTCCCTTTCAACTTCCACTCCTGGATCAGAGAAGACCACATGGCCCTGACCTGCCACAAGATGGCCCTTGAGAGACAGAAGGGGCTGTCGTGTACCTCCCCCTCCTGTCTCTGCTGTGGTTCACACCAACAGCCCTCGCACCCAGGCACTCTCAGCAGAGCACAGCCAGGCTGCTGGTCCCGTCCTGTGGGGCCCAGGGGCAGAAGAAGGTCATCACACAGAACCGAGAGTCCAGGAAAGACCCCATTCTCTCTGTGCTGCTACAAGACAACCACTAGCATGGGGATGTGGGGAAAGGGTAAGTGTACCATTCTTGGTGGGGCCACAAGAGGGCATGGCGAGGATTGCAGTGAATTGGAGTGGGTGAGGTTGGAGTGTGCATGCTAGGTCTTCTGGGTCTTCATCAGCTAGTACCTGAAGTCCTCCTCACTGCCAGCAAGCAAGGTTGTGCCATGTCACAGGTTGTTAAGAAGCCTCCCTCCAACCCTGAGGCCACATTCTCCTTGATAGAATCCAGATTCTCTGACGATCTGCTCAGCATAGAGATTGCAAGAGTATAGTGAAAAGACATAACCCCAACGGATTAGTCCCCTCAATTGACATGGGAGCCAGGACTTGTAACTGGGAAACTCTGGGCTTGGTGCTTGGTAGTCTGTGGACCCCAGGGTGTCTCTCTGAAAGAAAGCAAAGGCTGACCCCCAAGCACATCAACGAAATGATCTCCTGATGGGGGCCCATCTACTTGGTCAGTCCAGAGTATTTTTAGGGCATTCCCTTGAAGGGAGACACTCCTCCTTTGGTTGAGGACCCCATAGGGTACCAAAATCTGAGGATGCTCCACTCCCTTCTATGAAAGGGTGCAGTAGCTCTGCTCTACTGCCCCTACAGGCTGCATCATCTCCAGATCACCCCCAGGCCCTGATACCCCGGAACGGAATGGTTGCCCCACTTCATCACTCTCCCCCTTGTCCTGGGAGGGGTTGCTTTGATACCGCCTTGATTTTCTCCTTTTAAAAACATTTTGATCCATGCATGATTGAATCCATGGACATAGAACCCAAGAACCTCTGGACGGCTGATTCTGCAAGACACGCCAGTTCATATCCCCACTGGCTGGGGACACCAGTCCCTGCCTCCAACACCACAGGACCCGGCACTGTTTCCGTCCTTTGACCCTGTGGGTCAGAGTCGCTGTGGATCAGAACTGACTCAATGGCGCCTAACAACAACTGACACTTGTGTTGCTGGCTTTCTCATCACAGTGGCAGAGGACAGGGGTGTCGTTCATGTACTCTCAGTTCTGTCCCCCGGTCCCACTGACAGACACTTCTGTCTGTCAGGCCTGAGAGGAGACTAGAAGAGTGGGCTGCATTCTGCTGAGGGCATCCCATTGCCAGGGCTCTTGTTCTGAACCATAGAAGAGTTTGGAGGAAGCTCGGGTAGAGCCTGGTAAGAAGAAGAAAAGGTTCAGGTTAGGGGAGAAGGCGGTGGCCCTGTGATGGAAGTGCTCCTTGCTAACTGAAAGGGTGTCTGTCTACCAAGAAGTTGTTAAAGCTGACCTTCACCGTGGAAACAGGAGCTGGAAGGATGCCAGGAAAGAGGGCACTCAGGGGGGCTGTATTTTCCGAAGTAAAGAAACGACTGGGTCCAGGGTCTCTCTGGTAAGGAGAGAGGGCAGTTTTGAAGATTCACATCCTTTTGCCCTGAGATTTCTGACACAAAATTAAACGGCATGATGAGAACTAGCAGACATTATGTCTGGTGGTCCATGCAGGCCCCAGCAGAGAACACACAGAAACCATGGCTGCTTCTTCAGTCAATGTACCCACAAATCCAGAATTGGGTTGAAAAATAAGAAGGAAGAAACCAGTGGAAATGTTCCATGGACAGATTTCTCAAACTATGAGCTGCAGCCTCACCAGTCTGGATAGGAGGCTCGACACCAACTAATTGTTTGTTTGTTTGTTTGTTTGTTTATTGATTTAAATAGCTTTATTGAGTCCATTCTCACCTAGCTCATAGTGATCCTGTAGGACAGAGTATAACTGCTCCTTAGCACTCAGAAGACTAAGTCTTTTTTGAAAAGCAGACCGCCTCATCTTTCTCCCAGACCCACTCAGTGGGTTTGAAGCACCAACCTTGAGGTTAGCAGACCAATCCTCAATCCACTATGCCACCAGGGCTCCTGTGGATTAGAGAGATATTATTATAGAGCACAGAGAAATGTTCTGAGAGTGACAAATTAGCTCATGTTTTTATTGTGGTAGTGTAGTTTTGCAGAAACATTAATATATGAAAACATTGAATTGTCCCCTTTAAAGGTATGCTGCTTATTATTATATTTCTATTATACCTCGGGAGAAAGATGGGGCTTTCGACCCCTGTAAACAGTCAGTCTCAGGAACGGACAGGGGCATTCTACTTCGTCCTATAGGGCCGCGATGAGTTGTCATCAACTCATGGCAGTAAGTTTGTTTGTTGGTTGGTTTTATTATACCTCATTTACAATGACCCTTTGAATCAGAATTGACTCAACAGTAGTGAGATATTGGTTTGCATTACACTTCATTCAAGTGTTAGGGAGCAAAGATGTCACTTGGTGGCTTAAGGGGCATCTGAACCAAGACCCCTAATTTGATTGACTTATAAGCCTGAGGAAGCTGGACAGTAAGTAAGAAAGACCACAAAAGAATTGATGCATTTAGACACAGGTTTGGCAAGGAATACTGAAAGTACCATGGACTAGCAGAAGAACAAATACACCTATCCTGGAAGTAGTACACCCAAAATGTTCCTTAGAATCAAGGATGACAAGACTTCGTTTCACAAACTCTGGATATTTTATCCTTACAATCCATCCCTGGAAAAGGACATTATGCTTGGTAAAGTAGAGGGCCAACCCAAAAAAGGAAGCCTCGCAACGGGATGGATTGGCACCGAGGGACTCAGACACAGCACCCGTTGTGAGGACGGCGCAGAGCCAGGCAGGGCTTCATTCGGTTGTGCGTGGACTTGCTATGAGGCAGAACCAACTCTCGGGCACCTAGCGACATGACACCTCACAGACTGCAGACAGTTAAGGGCTGCAGGCTGATGTGCTAAAACCGTCATATACCCACCCCACCACCACCATCAGAATCGTGAGCACACTTGTCACTTCTGTGACAAATAGGGCAGTTCCTGTGCCCCATCACGGTCTTTCTCTCAGCTGCTTTGTACTCTCACTGTGCATTCCCCAGGATGTTACACGAATGAGGAAGCTACATGTTAGATACTCTTATTTTGTCTGGCATATACAAGAGAGCTTTTTTTGTTAGAAAAATTCATTGTCTATCGATTCTATTTTTCCACGAACTTTTTGAGGCCCTCCCTCCTTTGTATATGCAGATTTATCCCTATACTCTCTCTTCTTTGCTTATCGTGGCACCAAAATAATGCCATCTTGGTTACTGCAGCTTTATGAACAAAGTTTTGAAATCTGGTTGTGAATTGACAACGTTTTGAATCTATAATCTTAAAATTCTTTTGCATATCAAGGGGGAAAAAACAGCCCGTCAAACTCAAGATTTTCTTTCAAAAAACCATTTTATTGGGAGCTAGTAAAGATATCATATCATTCCATAGTTCAATCACATCAAGCAGTAGTGTACAATTGCTACCAGTCAGTTTCAAAACACACTCCTCCTTCTTGAACTCCTTGACATCGGCTCCCTTTTATCCTCTACCACATCCACCCCCACTGCACCTCCAAGAAACCCTTATTTTATTTGCTATCTCTATAGGCTTATCAATCTTGGGTTTCATATACTGAAGAACAGAAAAAGATATAGCAAAAATTCAAGAGGGTCACCCCAAATGACAATATAGCTGAGATAAACCCCAATAAGAACAAACATAAAATATTGAAAACCGGATCAGGACCAGTGTGCATTAGAGGGGGGAATCAACTGACAAAGTTTTAACCAGTCAAGTCAGGTTTATCACTTAGTCATCTCTCCAAGGCACTGTTGGTAACCAGTTTCTTCCCTTCTCTCTCTATTTCCCCCCACATTATACTCCTTTTCCTTCTCTCTATTAGGAACAGAGGGAAACCCCTGGAGGCGTGTTCCCTATGGAGATCCCACAAATGTATCTTGTGCTCCCACTGTCATCCATAACCTTCTACAAACAAGAATCCAACAGTTTAGGCTCTGATATTATTCCCTCCTTCGGTTTTAGATTATATAATTTACAATCCTTTGGTCACTGATGTTGGTGTGCTTCTTCCATGTGGACTTAGTCAATATCTCACTTGGATGGTTGCTTGTTTGGAAACAAGCCTTTAAAACCCCAGACACTCTTTTATCTGATAGTCTAGCACCATCTAACTTCTTCACCATACTTTACAATAGTACCTATAGCTTCTGTGTTCCCTTCCTGATGTCGTGAAGCTAACATTGATTTCTAATTTTTAGAAAGTGTGCCACATAAAGAAACATATTGATAGAGGGCACATGATGTAGAGTTGACACTCTCTTGAAAGACACAGTGTCACTATGTGTCTTAGTTACACTCTGGTTTCTCTTCAAACCATATAAATCTTTCACCTTTTACTGTGTGCCTTAGTTGACAGCGAGTGGTTGGTTGGTAGGTTGTTGTGTAAGGACTGGTTGGTAGCTTGGTGTGTAAGGATTGCTAGATGTAGGGTTATACAGACATGCATCAGCGAAGCGTGGGATTTGGTTCCAGACCACAATAAAGTGAACATACTCCTGAAGCCCCCTTCATGCTCAGGTAGCCACACTAAAGGTTCTGTCTATGCTAGGCTGCAGTCTATGGCGAAACAGTTTGAAAGCCTGTGAGGATAACCAGCACAGGGCACAGAGACACAAAGTGAGCATTTGCTGTTCGGGAAATGAGGCACGTCTCCACTTCCTCTAGGTGTACCCAGAGCCTCCCAGACCACGTGGGTCTCTTCGAAGGCTGGCCCTGTTGGCTGCACTGACAACTTTCAGGGTTCTGTCTTCACATTCTGTCCTGAACCTGTAGGCTTCTCCTTGTCCTCACCACCGACTCCTCCACTCCAGTCAATGATCTTCTTCCTCAGACGACAACAGCCACTGCTCTCTGCTTCCTCTGCTCATACGCCAAGCCATCTTCTTCAATATAACTCAGATCTCTTCTCTCTAAGACCACGTCTTTTTGGGGGCACGGCCTGTCTGTAGGAAAAACCCAAAGGTGCTGATATGGAGAAGATGGACTGGATCTAACACCGTCATGGTCTCTTGACCACTATGTCCCTCACACACACGCTGTGACTTCTTCCAACCATGCGATCTGACTCCAGGTCTTCTAACATGAGGAGAGACCTTACCTGCTTCCTCCATGCTCAGAGCTCCGCTGAGAGTCCACTGCAGCAGAGAGAGCAGCCTTCCCTCCCTGCACACTGTCTGGATGGTGGTGATGTTCGTTGCCTTCACATCAGCTCCCACGCATGTGGACATAATGTACAACAGAACAGAACACTGTCCCGTCCTGCAGCAACCTCATCAACGTGGGCATGTCTGTGTCCACCGTGGCAGCTATTATGCCAGTCCATTTCATGGAGGGTGCGTCTCATTGTCACTGTGGCCAGATTTGATGCAAATCATTCAATTTTTAAAAATCACATAGTTGTTTTCTGTTTATAAAAGCCACATCAAACCCACTACCATTGCCTGGATTCCAAATCACAGTGATCCTGTAGGCCAAAGCAGAGCTGCCCCTTCGGGTTTCCAGGGCTGTGGTCTTTCCCAGAGTGAAGTGCCACAGCTGGTGGATTTGAACCCCTGACCTTTCGATTAGCAGTCAAGCTCTTAACCACTGTGCGACCATGGCTTCTCTTTTCTCTGTCTTCTGACAAGTAGGTTAATCTTGCCTGCCCAGCATTCACCTCTCCACTGTTGTTGCCCACCCAACATCTCTCTTCCTCCTCCTTTCAATAACATCAAGGTTTGGTTTTGTTTTTAATCTGGTGTCATCTCAATGATCCTGTAAGAATGTGTGTCCTAGGTGGTGCTTACTCATGTCATCCAACTGGTCATAGGACCCAAACCTGACCAACCAGGGTCTACATCACACCGACTGCTTTGAGGAAAGCTCAGGCAAGTCCCCAGAGGCAAAGTCTTGGGACTGTGACTGCACCCGGCTCAACTCGAATCCTGTTATCTTCTAAATAGAACGACTTGACCTGGTGGCTGTCAATGCTTTCACGTGTTTCTATCTTTTTTCCGTTTGGACATCTCCAGCTGCAATTGTTCTGAATAAAGATAATCTTCCAAATAAACAGGCAAGACCTCAGCCTCTTCCTGGTCCAAGCTTGCAGTCTTTAAGGAAGACACTGCAGTGGGTACCCAGAGCTGCTGTCCAGGGTAGATCATTTTCCTTTGCATGGTAACAAATCTCAGCCTACTCAAGCATATGCTTCCCTCACAAATGTCCTTGCAACCCCATTCATCTCCTTCAGCTTTTTTCATGAGTGGCTGAGATGTTTGCGCCCATTTCTCCAGCATCCATTAACCACCGCTCCAAACTCCCAAGGCCATATCCGGCCCACCTTTGGCTCAGCAAGAAAGCAATCTCTCCGGGTTCACTATTTCACTTAAATTCTCCCCTGAAACCAGAGCCTGCTGAATGCTCACCATCAATCACAAGACACGTCTTTTGCCCTGCTTCTATCTGTGCCAGCTCTCAGCTTTATGCCTTGAAAGCATATTCATGTTATTTATGGGGATTAATTTCCATTAAGATTGCTTGTGAGTCCAAAGAGTGGGGCCATCTGCATCCTGGCCACCTCATGCCCTGGAGACATGAATGTAGGTAATTATAGAGAGGCTTGCAGCTTGGGGATGGCCAAGAGTCTCCTCTGGATACTTGGTGGATAGACAGGGAGCCAAGTGAGCATAGTGCCAACGGGAAAGAGTTCATCAGAAGCTGGAACCCAGATGTACAGATGGGATCGAGGAGACCTTCAACAGGCTCTCTGGCCAAGGGAAAGAGAAGTCCCATGCCCTGTGAGGAGAAGAGTCCTTAAGCCTGGTTTCTAGAAATCCTACAAGTACTGATGGTCTCTCTCTTTCCCAGCTTGTTGCTCAGGTGCTCACTGGCATTGTGGAGAAATCAGCTTAAGAGACAGCATTCCTACTGGCTTCTAATCTGTAACCTACAGATGATCTGAGAACTAAAAGGTTAACTGCTGTCACCTGTTCTTCCTTATGGAGACACAGAGGCACCAACGGCTCAGGTAAACCACCCACAGAACAGTGGGCAGAGGAGCAGGAACTGGACTTGAGTGATGTAGAGATGGGCACCAGCATCACACTCTGGAGAGAGCAACAACCCTTAGACGTGTGCATATCTCTCTGTGCCAGGAAATGTTCTAAAGCAGCGGTTCTCAACCTGTGGATCGCCACCCCTTTGGGGGTCAAATGACCCTTTCACAGGGTCACCTAAAACCCTCAGAAAACACATACGGTATGGCCTTAGGAACCGAGACATGACTCCGCTACCTGACACCCCATTGGCAATTGCCAGAAGCCCCTTCACAGTCAAAGTTGAAGATCCTCAGACAGTTCCTGAGACAGCACAAGAGGAGTTCATTGAACTTATTAACAGTGATGCAATCAGAACTGATTTCTCCACAATGCCAGTTACAAAATTCTGGATCAAGTGTTTGCAGTTATATCCTATTCTGTCTGAGACTGTGTTGAGCTTTCTTCTTCCATTTCTAACAACATATCTTTGTGAAACAGGGTTTTCCAACTTGTTGGTTATCAAGTCTAAATGCAGAAGTAGACTTGTTGTGGAAGATGATCTTCATTGTGCTCTTGCAAAGACTGCCCTGAGAATTTCTGACCTGGTGAGAAAGAAGCTTTCTCAACCTTCACACTGAGGTTGGCTTTTTATGCATACTGTCACAAAATGTACAATATAGTTTACTGTTGTTATATTAAGACTGCTACCCATGCTACACCATGCTTCAAGACAAAATTTCATTTATTTGTCATTAGAAATAAAATTTCACTATATATAATTACATATTATTTTGTGATGAATCACTATGCTTTAATTATGTTCAATTTGTAACAATGAAAATATATCCTATCAGATATTTACATGACGATTCATAACAGTAGAAAAATTACAGTTAGAAAGTAGCAACGAAAATAATTTTATGGTTGGGGGTCACCACCACATGAGGAACTGTATTAAAGGGTCGCGGCACGAGGAAGGTTGAGAAGCACTGTTCTAAAGGTATACATCTCATAGATGGCCCTCAACATACTTCTGAGACCAAGCCCATGCCCACTTCCCAGGTGGCACGGAGTTCAGCTGTGAACAAGCTTTCAATGGATTTCCTAACATGTCAGCTCTGGAGACTGCGCCAGAGGAAAAGGGTCACAGAGGAAATCTGCTCAAGGCTATTCACTGGGTCTCTATTTCTATGGAGAAGGGCTACAGACATCCTTCAAATGCCCACCAAGGGGATTGTGAGGAATATAGTAGGCCCTATATATACACTTCAGAGCTACTGCAATTTTGGATCCAGACAACTGGAATAAACACAGATTGCAACAAAGGGAGTCAAATGATTGGGGTTGGGGCTGATATTTCCCCAGACATATAAAAGTTATGCTAACATTAGACTGCAGTCTGTGAATAGCATGGTGAAGAACCATGAATTATTACGAAAATGACCAAAACATGACACAGAGGCTTGAAACGAGCACACACTATTGGACAGTGGCTCCAAGAGGCTTGGTCAATGCAGGGTTGTCAGACCTTTCCAGTTGGTAAAAGCCAGGTATCTGTGAAGCGCAGTAAAAGGAAGCACAATAAAACCAAGTGTACCTGTATGCGTCCATATATACACTTCAAATCATTTGTAGAAAACTACCATTTTCTTTTAACTCCATTCACACAAAATTTTTGAAAGCCCCTTGTGTTTATATGAACACATATCTATGACATATATGTGCATGTGTATAAACACATAGATAGATAGATATGAATTAGGCTGACAGAAGAATTGTCAAAGGACATGGAATAAGTTGAGGACTGACAAAAGATGAATAAATCAGTCTTAGAAGAAATACAACCAGGATGCTCCTTACATGTGAGGTGGCAAGACTCCAGCTTACTTACTTTAGACTCATCAGCAGGAGAGACTGTGGCCGGAGGAGACCTGCTGTTGAGATAGTAGAGAGTCAGTGAAGACCAGGGGCTCCCTCCTGACACAAGGGCCACTACAAGGATGCAGCTATACCAACAACAGTCTGAACATAGCCCAGGACTGCGTGACGCTTGTTGTGCCTAAGTTTGTCATGAGATGGAGTTGACCTAGTGGCAAAAAGCACAGAAGGGCTGCGGGGAGGTGAGGAGCAAATCGGAGTGCAGTATAGTAATGATGAAATATGCAATTTTCCTCTAGTTCTTAAATGCTTCCTCCACCCCACTACCACGATCCCAATTCTACCTTACATATCTGGCTGGACCGGAGGAGGTGCACTGGCACATACAGGAACTGGAAATACAGTGAACCCAGGACAGATGAACCCCCCAGGACCAGTGGAGAGAGTGGCAATGGCAGGAGGGTGGAGAGAAGGAGAAAGGGGGAACAGAGGACAAGGTCTACATGTGGCCTCCTCCCTGGGGGATGGACAGTGGGTAAGGGAGACGTTGGATGGGGTAAGATATGATAAAATAATAATAAATTATAAATTATCAGGGGTTCGGGGGGAGGGGGGAGCGGGGAGGGAGGGGGGAGCAGGGAGGGACGGGGAAAATGAGCTGACACCAGGGGCTCAAGTGGAAAGCGGGTGTCGTAAGAATGATGAAGTCAACATATGAACTAAAGTGCTGGACACAGATGATGTATGTACAGATTGTGATGAGTTGTATGAGCCCCTAATAAAATGATTATTTAACAACAACAACGAAAAGGACAGCATGAACTAGGCAGGCATGTCCACCTCAGCACTTTGTGTCCAGGATGTTGGTGGGTGGCCAGTGAACTGTGAACGGCGTGCTGTACTCACCTCCCGTCTGAAACATTAAGAGCCCGTGAACCACGGCCATTGTTCTCTTCAGCCCCTGCTGCCAAGAGTGCCCTGAACCTGAATCCGTGAGTGACGACAACATTAACCATCGGCCCAGATGGCACTGCAGGACACACAGGGCGATCAACAACATCTTTCCTGGTTGTTGGATCTACTCACCTGATTTCAGTCTATGTGACTTCTTTTTGTTTGCACGAATGCAGAGGGGCATGAAAGGACAGTGATTTGAGGATGTAGAAGAGGTGAAGAAGAAAACGTGGGAGGCACCGTCAGCCATCCAAAACAGATGAGTTTGAAAAATGTTTCCAAGAATGGAATCGCAGATTTGAGAAGTGTAATGGAAAATACTTTGAAGTTGTTTGTTTGTAAAAACAAACAAATAAATAAATATAGCTTTGGAAAAAAACTCCGGGGTTTTTTTGGGGGGGCGGGTACCATCTCTTAGACCAAAATCCAAACACCATGCCATAGAGTCAATTTTGACTCACAGCAGCCCTATAAAATAGGATAGACCCACCCCCGTGGGTTTCCAAGATTATAACTCTTCACCAGGGTAGAAAGCCTCTTCATTCTCCAGAGGAGTAGCTGGTGGTTTTGAACTGCTGTCCTTGCTGTGCATTATCTACTACGCCACCTGCCTCTTACAGAGAACAAAGGAAGACTGAAGGAAAAAGAGCCAGACAGGAGACAAAAACAAAGGAAACACAAACCCACACATCTTCAGACAAAGCCAGACCAGTTGGAGAGAAAGTGGCCTCAACTGAAAAGAGAACAGTGCAGTTTAGAGGCACAAAAAGATCAAGCCATAAAGCAGAAAGCTACAGATACAGCAAAAGCAGTCAGGGGGGACAGACGGAGTCCACACAGGCTGAGTGCTGGTCTGCCTCCTCTGTGCTCTTGTCCCTGCTTCCACCAGTGAGGGCAGTGAGTCTGCTCAGCCCCACAGAGCACCCTGACCACACACAATCATTGTGCCAGCGTTTCCCTCCGTCCCTCCGTCCCTCCCTGGACCCGACTAATGGCACTTCAGCAGAGCTGGGCATAATTACAACTGGAACCTTTCCTGTTTTCTTACTTACATTGGGTTAAATTAAATTTTAATAAAGCTTCAGGTTGCCACAGAACTCAGGAGCGAAAGGCAGCTGGTCAATTAAAACCAAACCTGATTAGATGGAGCCATTGAGAGAAAGACTGTGGAGAAAAGGCACAAAAGGATGGAAACTCGGGGCCCTGGTAATGACTTTATTTAAATATGAATGGAGCCCTCTGTGAGGTTTCCCTGTAAACTGGTAGGGGCCTTGGAGATTCCAATGAGCAGGAAAAGTCTTGGCTTTGGTCTGTGTTGATCCTAGACTCTGTTCAGGTTCTATTTCTGGGTGGATGGAGAGGAAAAAGGGAGGGAGGGATGTGGAGAAGGAGACCAAATCAGGGGCAGGATGGAGAGGGAGAAGAGAGAGACAGAGAGACAGTCCCAAATGAGAATTCTAGACACGAAAAAATATCTGAATTAGAAAATGCATTAGACGGCATTCACAAAGGGTTCCACACTTTAGAAGAAAATAATTTGAAGACATGACAATGGGAATGGTTCTAAATGAAGATCAAATATTTTGTTAAAACCTGAAAATATATATATAGCAGGAGCCTGTGGGCCAACACAGAAGGGAC
The DNA here is from genome assembly GCF_000313985.2 of Echinops telfairi. Taxonomy (NCBI): domain Eukaryota; kingdom Metazoa; phylum Chordata; class Mammalia; order Afrosoricida; family Tenrecidae; genus Echinops; species Echinops telfairi. Next base: position 16,151,061 of record NW_022111312.1, read on the forward strand.
AGTCAACTAGAGGAAATAATTGTGTCTAGGAAGGCGAAAGGGTTAAGGGGGAGGTGAGTTGGGAAACCACACACACATGGGCTGTAAGTGTTCATGGGAAGATTCATCAGTTTTTAATCCCATTTCCCCATGAACTTTGTGAAGCTCCTTGGCATATATTACCCAAAGGTATCCCAAATGGATGACAACGAATATGCATGAAGCAAGAAGCTCAAACATTCCCCACACTGCTTAAACACAAGCAAATCACACCAAGAAATGGCAGATTTTAATGAAAACACAGTGCCTGGGATGCGAGTGGGGGGTAGGATGCCAAGGGAGCAAAGGAAACAAAAGTAAACATGCAGTGAAAAGAAAGAAAAATAACATTGGCTGTCCTTCTCAACAAGCAAGGGAATAATTCCTTCTTTCTATTGGTCCAATAGAAATGAGGCACAAATGCCTACCCACCAATGATAGAGCAGCTTCATTCTGAGGAACTCAAAGCTGGGAATAAATACCAAAATATGAGTCAACTCTAATTAACTAAATTGGGTGGGATGACAGATAACAAGGGAAGGTTCGCACAGATTTTCTTGTGCTTACTTACTAACCTGTAGTGAACCGATTCACATGAGTTACATACCACATTGACCTTGCTTACTGAGAACTCTGCCTCGGTCAAGGATTGCACATTTGAAAAGAGGCGTTGATTCTAGGCGTTGATTCCCAACTCTGGGGTTGGGAAGAAGCCCTGGTGGTGCTATGGCTTAGGCATGGGGCTGCTGAAGGATAGGCAGCCAGTTCAAACTCATAGCCACTCCATGGGAGAAAGATGAGGCTGCTCCCATGAAGCTTTACCATCTTGGAAACCCTAGATAGGGTCGCTATGAGTCGGAACCAACTCGATGACAGTGGGTTTGGAGTTGGGAGAGAGACAGACTTCAACCAAGCCTAGAAGTAGAATCTATGATAGCAGTTCTCAACCTGTGGATCGCAAATGACTTTCACAAGAGTCACCCAATTCATCACAGTAGCAAAATGACAGTTATGAAGTAGCAACAAAAATAATTTTATGGTTGGGGGACCACCACAACATGAGGAACTGTATGAAAGGGCTGCGGCATTAGGAAGGTTGAGAACCACTGCTCTGTGACCTGACAAAATCGTGTGAAATTGCTTAGTACAGAGTAGTAAGCACAAGCAAGCCTGTGCTTACCTTGCTTATTGGGTCTTCAGACCCAAGCAGATGAGTTAGGCACATTATGTCTTTTTCTCAGAGAGACAAAACCTGAGGGACCCTCTGCACACTGGACCTTGAGCCTTCCCTATCCCACCTAGCTCCATGCCCGAGAACTAACACCCATCCCAGAAGACCTTGTCTGGTTCAGATACTTCCGAGAGAAGTCTGCCCATCGAGTATAGAAGGCCAAGAGTCCTCAAGGGCAGAGCTGATGGAGGACCTCACCTTTTCCCTCAAAGCACTTGGCATGTCTATTACTGAACATTGATGGACACTGGAAGCAAGAAGCGGATCTCAGTGGAAATCAATACCATCCTCTCTGTCTCCCCCATCGAGCCTTCAGAGAAGATGGAGAGATGGTGTCAAGACAGAATTCACACTTCCAAGGCTCCATTTCAAAGCACACCTGACATGACCTATTGTAACTGGGGCAATTGTTCTGTTGGATTAATTATTTGCCACCATTTTCATAAGAGACTCAGATCTATTCATATTAATATATAAAGCGAATTCTTCCCCATCCTAACCGGAGTCTAATGTGCTGCCCCACCACTTATGTCTAGTATTTCAAGAAGTAAATATATATGAATGCCCACAAAGCCAATCTTGTCTTCACAGCGTCAAAGCCAGCACCGTCCTTCCTTGGTCTGAGTCTTTAAGCTGATTCGTGGACCGGTTTCTCTGGGCTGACCTTGTATAAGAAACACTCACACAGAACACTATTTGATCCTTGCCTTAATTGTGAGATAAGCTCTATTTTCCCTTCTCCATCAATCACATCGGAACATCCATTCCCGCCACCAGTTTATAACAAATGCAAATTAGAAATTTTAAAATAAAACCAATGTCTTACATAGATTATAATATTCATTAGTCTGTAAACCATGGGAGATTAAGAAAGTACATTTCCCACCACCTCTCCACACCCCCTTTGGGGCTTTCAAAGGACCTTCTCTGGTGGCACAGCGGTTAAAGCACTCAGCTGCTACCTGAAAGCTAGATAGATGGTCAGAACTTACCAGCCGCTCCTGAGAGAAAGATGATGCTGTTTGTTCGTACAGACAGGCATCCTCAGAAACCTGACATAGGGTCTCTATGAGAGGGGTGACTAGCCCGTCGAGCGTGACCTAGTAAACTCTACTTTTCACTTCTCACAGGAGAGGAGCAGTGTGACTTGGCCCTAAGCTCCCTTATCTCCTCTCCAATGTAGCCAAAGGAATAGCCTCCTGTAAAGCCTGAGATATGGTCTACCAGGTCTGAGATAGTTACGTTGCTAATCCTGCCCAGACCACATCCAGGCAGGTCGGAAATCTCGGGTGCTGAGGATGGGCAAAGGTGGCTCTGTCTGCCTCCTGAGGGAAGGGGAATAGAATATCGATCATCACCTGGGAGGGAAGCCAAAGTAGGTCGGTGTCTCTCGTCAGGGAATTTCATCTGAAAGGAGCCCCTGATTACTAATGTGGGATGTTTTATTTGAGTGGATCCTATTGCAACTTGGGGGAAGAGAACAAGGGATGACTGCGTGGTTCAAAATCAGGAAAGGTGTGCCTCAGGTGTGTGACCTCTCCCCATACTTACTCAATCTCGACACTGAGCAAATCATCAAAGAAGCTGGATCCTATGAAGGAGAATGTGGCACCGGGACTGGAGGAAGGCTTGTTAACCAACTGTGATCTACAAAACACAACTTTGCTTGCTGAAAGTGAGGAGGACTTGAAGCACTTGATGATGAAGATCAAGGACCACAGCCTTCAGTGTGGATTACAACTCAAGATAAAAGACCAAAATTCACACAACTGGGCCAATAGGTTAAATCATGCCAAACAGAGAAAAGGTTGAAGTGGTCAAGGGTTTTGTCTTGCTTGACCCACAATCAATGCTGTGGGAGATCAAAAGGCATGCTGCATTGAGTGAATGTGCAGCACGGACCTTAGTGGAGTCAGCTGGTTAGCGCCGGGTGGCCAGAACCTATGCCTAAATTTTGTGAAGTTTCATGACCTAGTTGTTAAAATGTCTCTTGTAATCAGGTTTCTTTCTCTAAGGTGGGTGGCTGGGCAGCCACCTAATGTAGAAATTGCAAATTTACATTCCTTATTTTTAAATTTATATCTGTGCAACAGTACATTCTATTCACCTGGAATAATGTTCATTCCATCCATAGGTATAAAAGAGTACACGGAACTATGCCTTCAATATGTATTTATTCATTTCATACAACTTGTATACTTTCAATGAAATGCTACATTTGTATTCCCTGGCGTTTGTTACTTCAATACACAAACTGAAAGTTAAGAGAAAAAGTACCAAACAACTAGAGGGTGACGTGCTGTCATTCATTTCAGCTTTGTGTTATGCCCTGTTTCCCACGAGATGTTATGAGTGAATTATGCAATTCCTGCAAGTGTTTAAAGAGCTAAAAATATTATTGGAACAAGTGCTGTAAGTTCAACAGAAGCAGAAAGTTGGTTTCTCCCCCCCAAAGATGAACATAATATTTTCGGAGAAGAGAAGTTACCTAATTCTTTCTAATACATACATACAATGACTATTGTTGTCTAATAGACCTACCACTAAAGGACTGGGATCCTCCTCCTATTGTGAAATACAGTTCAGGATAAATCACACAGCTGAGTATGCCCAGATAATAGTGAAGAATATGCAAGTGAAGATGCCAATCAAGAAGTAATATGGAAATATTCTTAAATAACAGTTTTATTCTTTTTGTCAGGCAATATTTCATTTTTCATTAATATTTTAAAACTTTTATAACATAACCTAGTTTTGTGTACCTCTTTTATTGTTCTTATTGAAGTATTAATCGTATGAAATAATAAACTACCTTTCAGTATGTCATTTTATTGTTTTTTGTATACTTAAAATGGTCATTAGAGCAGGGGACTGACTGTTAAATTATCTGAATGCCACCACTCAAACAAGACCTCCCCAGAGGATTGAAAAGCAAGGATGTTATTTTGAGAACTAAGGTGGGTCTGACCCAAGTCAAGGTATTTTTCAATTGCCTCATATGCATGTAGAAATTGGACATTGAATAAGGAAGATCAAAGAAGAATCAATCCTTTGGACTGTGGTGCTGGAGAAGACTATCAAAGGTACCATGGACTGCTAGGAGGACAAACGAATCTGTCTTGGAAGAAGTACGGCCAAGGTGCTCTTAGAGGTAAGGGTGGCAAGACTTCGTCTTATAGACTTTGGACATGTCAGGAGAGATCAGTCCCTGGAGGACAATAGTGCTCAGTGAAATGGAGGGACCGTGATAAAGAGGAAGGTCCTCAATGACTTGGATTGATACAGTGGCTGCAACAATGAGCTCAAAATAGCAACTTTCATGAGGATTCTGCAGCACTGGGCAGTGTTTAGTTCTCTGTGCATAGGGTTTGCTATGGGTCAGGACCGATTCGATGGCACCTACCTCACAATGACAATAACATTACTAGATGTGGGAAAACGCATAATGTTTCTTAATACTTTTACTTTTGAAATATAGTTTATTTACATGGGAGGGGGTGTGCAGTTGTCACTGGGTGGAGCAAGTAATTAAGTACTTGGTGCTAATGGAAAAGTTCTAGGTTTGACATACACCCCTCTACAGGGGGAAGAACAACAGAAAACATGGGGGAGGGGGGCAACGGTCAGTGTGAGAAATGTGAGAGATGAAAATAATAACAATGTACAATTTATCAGGGGGTTATGAGGGTGGGTAGGGAGGGGGGAGGGGGAAAAGCTGATACCAAGGGCTCAGTAGAAAGTAAATGTCTAGAAAAGAATAAGGGCAACATATGTACAAACATACCTGATTCAATTGATGTATGGATTGTGATAAGAGTTGTATGAGCCCCCAATAAAATGATTTTAAAAGAAAGAAAGAAATGTCTAGGTTTGAACCCACCTAGAGGTGCCTTGGAAGAAATGTCTGGTGACCTACTTGTCAAAAACTCAGCTATTTGATAACCCTGAGGAGAAGACCACAGAAGTACCCAGCTATCCCTACCCACTTACTGGGTGCATGGCATTACCAAGAAATAATGGGCCATGTGACTCTCAGGCTCTAGGACCATGAGATCAGAAGAACTGGATGGTGCCCTGCTACCACTGCTAACTGATCTTGAATAGATCACACGAGGAGGTCTGGAAACAGTGGGAGAAAACTATGCGGGGGAAAGCCCTCAAAATCATTAAAAAACAAACAAACACCAGGCTCCCTGGTCTGATAGAAACTCGCAAGATTGTGGTCCCTCTTACTGCCAGCAAGTCAATTCTGACTCAAGGTGACTCTGCTCCATGACAGGGTAGACCTGCCCTGTGGGGTGTCTGAGACCACAAATCTTTTCTGGTCCAGAAAGTCTCCTCTTTCTCCCTCAGAGACACTGGTGGAGTCAATCCGCGGATCTTGCCATTAGCAGCCCCAAACAGAGCCCCCTATACCACCACCACCATGAGGGTACACACTCCTGAGAACAATGGATCCTATGAGATCCAAAGGGCAGCATTGGCCCAGGCAGACAACTCGAAGATCAGAAAGGGACAGGGAAGGAGGACCAAGAGAAATGGTTAATTCAGGGAGGAAGTGGGAAGTGTGCTGCTAAATGTTGGGGACCACAATCAATGTTAGGAAACAAAATTGCTGATGGAAAATCAGCACTGCTGATGGAAAATCAACTGACTCTGTAAACTTTCACCACCAGCACAATACAATGTTGTTGTTGTTGTTGTTGTTGTTTTAAAGGGAACCCTGTGGAGTATGTCTCCTCTGACCCATATGAGTTGCAGCCAATTCAAAGGCAACTGCATTCTGTTTAGCGTATGTACCTGTGAGTTTGCACAAGGGTGCTTCACCAAGTAAAACGTTCGTAGAAAACCTGAGTTGAAAGACCATGGAATTTTCCCACGCAGTTTTGGAAGTGTGCACGTGTGCAGATTGGGGAGGCAGGTGAAGGATTGCTGAGGGGTAGAGGCAGATGCACTGAAACCCACAGTTAACCTACTTTTTACATATTGTGTATGTTATGATGAATCTTGCACATGAGTTCTAAAGGGTCTCTGACAGAGTGCTTCGAAAATCAAGAGGGGGGTTCAACCCAGTCCAGACACCACTAAGCAGAGCCCTGGTCCCTCAGGTGAACCTGGTCCCCAAATTATCTGGATTCCTTCAGCCCTGGCCACCAGCCCCCACTGCCTCCCAGACCAAGGGCTGCTGGCTGGAGTTGGCCCTACCGCCAGTATAAAGCAGCCAATCAGCACCTGGTGTTCCTCTGGTCCCGGTGATTGGGCAACGCCTGGCACATGACCTCAGCTGGCCCAATCAGGGTGGGCATTGTGTCCCTTGGCAATAGCAGGCTACTCCCTGACACCCTTTGGACACCAGCTGTCTGTCTGGTCCTTACTCTAGGCCACTGATGAGCACAGAGGCTCAGACAGCCTGCGGGCTGGACCATCCTCAGAGGCTGCTCCCAGGCATTTCAGGGGCTCCTCACTAACGTCTCTGAACTAATTTGCAGGTAGACTCAGAAACAGTGGTAATAAGCACTGGGGCCAATCCAGTGGCTCCCTGATTAAAGAGGACCCAGCCAGGAGGCTGTCAGCCTCAATTAGTAGCAAAAGCAATTCTGGGTCTGCAGCCGTGCCCTGGCCACCTGTCTGCACCTGTCTGTATGCCGGCTCCACCAACTCTCCCTCTTGCTACATCTACCTCTCCCTCCTGCCCCAGATAGCAGTGGGACTTCCATCCCCCAGCCACCACACTGTCCAGCCCACCTGCACATCTGAGGGTTACAATACCTTGCAAGTGAGTGGGAAGGGGTGGCAGCTCCTGGCTCTGGATAAGCACACTCAGGGCAGTGGGCTTATCCAGGTCCGCAGAGTCTGCCTGTTCTGTCACCTAGAATGGCGTTTCTACTGGGAATTCGAGTGGCACCGTGCAGGACCGGAGCCCAGTCCTCAGCTGCAGCAGTCCATCCACGTGTGGCCTCCTCACTCCCGTGTGCAGAGTGCAAGTCACCCCTTGTGACATCATCCCCCAGGGGACACCCAGTGTCACTCCACTTCCAAGGCATCACACAGCACACTGTACAAGCAATTCCAGATGAAACAGAGCAGGGGTGATGCCGACCGAGGGCCCATCCTCACTGCGAGGCCGGCCCACTGCCCACAGCACAAGCACATCAGAGATATTCTGGGGAAGAGTGCAAAGCTCTTTTCATGGGTCCAGGGGCGCTGAGAGGGGCCAGGAGGGTGATATGCTGGGTTTGGGTTGGTGGCTTGCTTTACTGACACTTTCATAGGATCTTGGCACACAGTCACTTCCTGGGAGCCAGGTAGGGACACTGATGGATGGAGATTTAGACTCCCAATAGCGCTGCCACAGGAGCCTCTGGGGTAGAGGAATCTGCATGTGTGGTGGTTCATTCCCATTGCGTTTGCCACCCCAGGGACAACAGAACAAAGCACTGCCCAGTCCAGCGCCATCGCCATGACTTTGTTCTGCTTGAGCTCATGGCTGGGGTCACTATTCTGAGTGCCTTGCAACCCAGGGTCTCATGTCCAGCCCACCATGCTGGAAAGTGTTCTGGGGTGCTCCACAAGATCTCCTGGTCTGATATTTAGAAGCTGATTCTCAGGCCGTTCTTCCGAGTCTGTCTTATTCTAAAAGCACTCCTGAAACCCATCCACTGTGGTGAGCCTGCTGGTATTTGAAGGACCAGCGAGTGACCTAGCCCCTTTAGCACAGCTACACACTGGACACTGCAGTGGATCACGCTGGCAGATGGGGGTGGATATATATTGCAGAAGCATCACTACTATTGCCAAGAAGACCTGTCACCTCCCAGGTGTGCAGGCACCGTCCTCAGGTGGAGACATGCATTCACCCAGCGGGTAAGCTCAAGCTTTCTGTGCCTCACCTGCCTTTTCACTGGAGGTGGGAGCCAGCTACAGCAAAGCACTGTCATGCAACAGTACAATTGCTTTTTCTCACTGCTCTGGGAAGAAAATCCTACACGTGCTTTGATCAGCTGGTTTCATTTTTTTGACGACGTGTTGGTGTGAATGGATGGAGATTTAGACTCCCAATAGCGCTGCCACAGGAGCCTCTGGGGTAGAGGTGGAGGTTTATAAAACAGGTGACCAGCTATTCATTCGACAATTCTTACACATTTTTGTCATCTCATTCATTGCAATCTCCTTGAGGTGCCATCACTTGTTCTATTTCCTTGCTGTGTTTCCGATTGCTATCCCTCCACCTTTCCTAAGCCTCTGTCCCTTGTTCTTGAGTACATGCTGCCCTTTTGATCTTAAAGGTTGGTTATTCAACACGGGCATGAGGTCAGTTCCAGACCTGAAGAGTGATGGAGGGCCAGAGCCTTGGGGGCCTGTGGTAGTTACATAACTTCATGAAACTTGATAAGTGTAGGGGTGGAGTCTAGCCTGTCAATCAGTTGATGATGCCTCCTTGTGGGCATGGCCTTCTCCTGAGGACTCTGGAAACTGGCTTCTTTTATGATGCTGAGTTTAATCCGCATTTTTCTCCACTCAATCCAGGACCCTTTCAGAGTCATTGGTGGAGGTGGGCGGGCACCATCTAGTTCTTCTGGGCTCAGGGTTGTGGAAACCGACATGTTAGTGATCTACTGGTTTATAGGACTAATTGTTTCCTTGTGTCTTTTTACTTCCATCACTCTTCTTTGCACGTTGAGAAATGAAGAGTTACACCTTAGATGGCTGCTTGTGAGCTTTTAAGACCCCAGTCACTACCCAGCAAAGTAGAATGTAGAACACTGTCTGTGTGAACCATATTGTGCCAATCGCCCTTGGTGTCCCCCTGAACCACCAGTGCCATCAACCCAGTTGTGCCTCATACAGGATAGGGTTTCTGAGGCCATGAATCTTTACAGTGTGCTTACCCAAGAGCACCTCCAGGGATCCTTTGATCCACCCAGTCCTCTTGAACCAATTTGGATGAGGGACCCTTATGTTCACATTGTAGATTTGAGTGTTTCCAAAGCCCACTGAAGCTCAAGAGACCCCAGTCTAAACCATCAGATCTTTACTTTTAAAAAGGCACTTGTCATACATCAGTCCAGCTTAAAGAAGATAATTCATCCCTTTGTTAAAATGTAGCTCACAAAAGACCCTGGGAAACTTGTGCAAATAAGGTAGGTAAATAGGAAGGATTAGTAACAGGAGAATGAGCATCCTTCCGGGGCATGTGGATGTGTGTTCATAATAATTAGGCTCTAGTTGGGAGACAGACACCACACCACAAGTCTGAGCAGGGTGCATGAACAAATTACATCAACTCTTAGTCTTAGATGAATGACAAACATCGGCTTAGAAGAAATACATGTCGAATGCGCTTCAGAAGTGGGAACAGTGAGGCTCTGTCTTGCTTACTGTGGACATATCATTAGGAGGACCAGCTTCTAGAAAATGACATCAGGTTTGGGAGAGTAGAGAAGGGTCAGTGGAGAGGAAGTGCCCATCAATGAGGGGGCACATGGTGGTCACAACAACGGACTCAGGCAGACCAAAGACTGTGAAAAATGTTGCATGACTTCTGGTATGCTTGAGGTCGTCAGGGGTCAGAGTTGACTTAATGGCAACTTGTAATAACAAGCTATTAAAGGGGGAAAGGATGCTAAGAAAAAGCAGTGAGTGCAGGGAGTAGCTCCTGCCCTAGGGATGAAGGGATGTGTCTAAGAGAGACACAAACTTAAAAGTAGCCCACTCACCTCAGATCAAGATCCAGAATGCAGACCTCACTGCTGGGTGTGTCCACAGCCCATTGGACAGTGGGGAAGAGTGCTGGGACCCAGGAATCAGAGCTTGTCCTCAGCTGGTGAGCAGGATGTCACCTAATGGAGTAGGGGACACTGAATTCACTGAACAGTGAGTGCCACAGGGTGTCTTACAAACTACTGAAAGCCGTGCCACTGAAATGACAAGAACAGCCTACTGGAAGGTGGAGAAAATCCCTTTACTGTGCCCTGGTTAACCACAAGGTCAGCAGTTGGAATCTACCAGTCACTTCTTGAGAGAAAGATGAGGCTTTCTGCTCCCCCAGTGCCTTACAGACTCAATCAACAGAATGAGGAGATATCACCTTACACAAGCACGATGTCAAGTGCCTTTGAGTGGGTTTGAACCCGCCCCAAGGAAAAAAAAAAGAAAAAACGCCTGGCCCTGTGCCATCCTCACAGTTGTTTTATGTTAGAGCCCATTGTTGGAGGCACTGTTTCAATCTATCTTGTTGAAAGTCTTCCTCTTTTCCACTGTCCATTACTTTACCAAGCATGATGTCCTTCTCCAGGGACTGGTCTCTCCTGAAAACATGCCCGATGTACGTGAGATGAATTCCTCTATGGATCATTCTGGCTGCACTTTTTCCAAGCTAGATTTGTTTGGTTTTTTGGCAGTCCGTGGTCCTTTCAATATTCGTCTCCTGCACCGCAATTCACATGCATAAATTCCTCTACAGGCTTCCTTATTCAATGTCCATCGTTCACATGCACGTGAGGTGGTTGAGAATACCATGGATTGGGTGAGGCACATCTTAGTCCTCAAAATAACATCCTTGCTTTTCAACACTCTGCAGAGGTCATGATAGTAAAGTTAAAAACAGAAACAAATTTAAAAAAAACAACATTAGAGGGGTTTTGAAGATTGGAACCCTCCTGTGCTGCCGATGGGGCTGTGAAAATGTGCAACCACTGTGGAAAGTGATATGGCAGCAACTCAAACAACTGAGAGTAGAAATTCCACATGCCTCAGCAATCCTTTAGCTGGATTTTACCCTAAAGAAGTAAGAGCCATAACACGAATGGGCATATGCACACCCATGTTCATCACAGCCCAGTTCACAACAGCAAAAAGATGGAAACAACCTAAATGCCCATCAGTGGAAGAGAGGATAAAGAAACATGAGTACACACACACACACACACACACACACACGCGCGCGCGCGGTGGAATACTATGCATCACTAAAGATAATAATAACACTGAAAAACTCCCCATATCATGGATGGGCTGGAGAACATTATGCTGAGTGCAATCAGTGAATCACAGAAGGGCTAACACTGCATGAGACTGCTGCTATACAGGGAAAAATCATGACAAATATTTTCACACCAAAGGAAACAGAATACTTGTTACCAAGGAGGAAAGGCAAGGGAGAAAAGATGAAATGATAGGCCAGAAGGTAGATAGGCATTTATCGTGGATGAAGGAAAGATTGCATTCTACAAGGGAGAAATCAATAGGGGGCAAGGGCCAAGCTACTGGGGTGTTTGATAACTAGTTTAATCCATTGAATGAAAATTAATGATCTGAAATGTAAACCCACCACCACCACTTAATTTACAACAAAAAATTATTAAAACACATATTTACAGACTCAGAAGTCCAAAGGGACATTTTCACCCTGTTCTACAGAGCAGCTAAGAGTCAGAATCTACTGGGAGTGGGTTTTCTAATATGCCACGAAGTCTCCTTCTACTAGAAATGCCCAGTACCACACCAGCTGGCAAAGGAGAAGCATCTACAGGGTCCTGCTCCAATATCACAAAACCAGCAAACAAGGCTGCAGCTGTAGCTGAGAATCAATAACCTGGCAGCTGGTACAGAACTCCTTAAAAGTTATGGATGGTCCAAGAACATTGCAGTCACTTCCCCCTGCAACACTGCTGCCGATGTTCTTCCATCCTTATTTTGGGTATTCTAAATGCATTTTCAGTAAAGTGCTAAGATTTTGGAAAAGATTTACTAAATACAGTGGTTAATCTAAGAAGACAATGACTATCCAATGGAGGAAATGGGATCTGAGAAGTGACACAGTATGCTCAGTGTCACACAGCAAGTCAGTGACGATGGGAAAAATAGCAGGGTGTTCAGGGCTGTGCTAACTGTGTCTCCCAGGGCCCTTTAGATCAAGACAACAGAGCCAGGAAGTGTGCCTATACGGTTCTCAAAAGCTTTGGGCTGCAGGGAGAACTAACTCATCTTCAAGGAGGGGGTTGCTCAAATGTTCTTGCAATAGAACAGAAGCAAACACAACTATAAGGAAGCAGCTTGGCAAAGAGCCCGTTGACTCAAGGAGCAGACCTCCAAAGGAAGGGCATGTTCCTGAGATCTCAGAGGGTGCAGGCCCCCCACTGTAGGCTGATTCACTCGGAGCCATCAGCCTTCATTAATCATGGGATCAACCTTAAAAATGCCTGGCAGCTGTTGTCACATATTGCTTGTTATCACAATGAGTATAATTTATCTCCACAAAGATAAACAATGTGTAACAACAGCTGCCAAAGTCTGTTTTAGAATGTGACATTTTCATATGTGAAACCTACCGCCATCGAGTCGATTCCAATCCATGCCAACCCTCTAAAGGGTTTCCAAAATTGTAAATCTTTATGGGAGCAGACAGCCTCCTCTTTCTCCCTCAGAGAAGCTGGTAGGTTGGTACCATCAACCCTGCCATTAGCTGCAGCCCAACAGCTTATCCTGCAGTGCAAGCTTAATTCTTGGAAACGTTGAGAATCTAATCATTTCTATTGCCTAAAGGTGACTTAAAAGGGAATATTGAAATATAATTGGCTAGCAATGCTTTATTTCTAATTCCTGGTCCAATCCAGAGTCCCCAAATTATTTTCTTGTATGACAACACTATGGGTTGGAGTTGTGTTGATGGCACCTAACAACATGACAATATAGAAACTAGCTTCGTAACAGATTATCAATGGTACAAACTCTGACCACGTAAACATTATGAAACAAGCAAATATGAAGATGGGGGAAATGATAAGGAATCTAAGAGTGCCACTTCTTAATCTCTCTCGGAGAAGAGTCCTTCTTACAGGCCACCATTAGGCCATGGTAGCAGAGGTGGTGCTGAGGCAGGAGTGAAGGGCTAGTGAAAGGGCAGGGGTGGGGGTCATCATTGTGGGGTTGAGTCGGAGTGTGTTGGTTCTCTAGTGCTGCTGTAACAGAAATAGCACAAGAAATCTATTCTCTCATCGTTTAGGAAGCTAGAGATTTGAAGTTAGGGCACCTACTCTAGGGGAAACATTTTTCTTTCCATCAAATAACAGTTTAGGAAAAAGGTCTTGGTCTGCTTTCAACATCTGTGGGCCCTGTATTCCTTGGAGATCTCCACTTGTCTTGGCATCATTCACCCTGTGGGGCCAGGAGGTTCCTAGCATAGGGACCCTGGGTCGAAGGGACATGTGTTGCTCCCTCCACTTCTTTGTTGGTAGCAGAAAAACCCTCTTTCTCTGCTTGTTTGTTTCTCCTTTTATCTCATTTAAGATCGAAGGTATTGCAGGAGGCCACAACCCAGGGGAACTCGCATTGCATTTTATCAGGGCTGTGAAGGGATAAAAGGTCTTATCTATGATTTTCTTACAACTGATTGGCTGATCACATCAGGTCATATCATAAGGGATCATTGCACCACTGAGAATCATGCCTAGCCAAGTTGACACATATTTGGGGGAAGGGATACAATTTAATTCATGACACAGTGGCTACTGGTGGTAGTAGTCACAGTAGAGGTAGTATTAGTAGAAATTGCAGCACTAATATAATTGCTTCAACTTTTAATTTTTATTTTAGACAAGCTTTTCTTTTTTTAACCTTAGCAAAGTATTAGGGGGAGTAAAATCTAATTTTTTAATTGTTAATGATTTAAAAAAAAATAAAAATCAGCAAATGGAGTTTGGCTTGGCTTGTTCTAATTGCACATTTTGGCAAATCTGCAGTAAAAGACCTCTTTATGTGTTCAGATTCAAGGAGGACACTTTGAAGACTAAAGTGAGCCTGATCCAAGACATGGTATTTTCAATCTCTTCATCTGTATGCACAAGTTGGGCAATGAGTAAAGAGGACAGAGAGGAGTGATGCTTTTGGACTATGTTGCTGGCAAAGAATATTAAATATACCATAGACAGTCAGATGAATGAACAAATCTGTCTTGGAAGAAAGACAGCCAAAATACTCCTTAGAAGTAGGAATGGAGGGACTTCACCTCCTGTTCTTTGGACATGTTGTCAGGAGGCCCAGTCCCTGGAGAAGGGCAGCATGTCTGGTGGAAGGTCAGTGAATAAGATGAAGGTTCATAGCCAAGTTCTTATATGGACTGATGGATCGACACAGTCAGTGCAACAGTGGGAGCAAACACAGCAACAATCATGAAGGGGGACACAAGAGCCAGTGGTGTTTTATTCTACTGTATGCAGGGTTGTGATGAGTTAGAACTGACGTTACAGCATCTCACAACAATAACAATTGCACATTAAAAGGAAATCGACTCAGCATCTCGAGCATACTTTCATTTTTATATAAGATGGCGATCGGTTACCTGTTTACCTTTCCATGAGCCCATCCATATCTCTGTATATCCATGGAGATAGACTAGCTGTCTAGAATGATGGTCCTCTATTATTAACTGATGATCATTTAGAAGTGCTGGGGCCTCACATATTTTCCCCATGGTGGTGGAGTGGGTTACACTTTGTTTGGGCTGCTAACTGCAAGGTCAGCAGTTCAAAACCACAAGCTGCTCTGGGGAAGAAAGATGAGGCTGTCTGCTCTCAAAGGTTTTACAGCCTTGGAAACCCTAAAGGGGGCAGTTCTATTATGTCCTATAAGAACACATAAAGAGGTCTCTTTTGCAGCAGATTTGCCGAAAAGTGCAAGTAGCACAAGCCAAAGTCCAATTGCTGATTTTTATAAAAACATTAACAAATTGACCTGATGGCAGTACATTTAGTTTATCATGTTGTTTAAATTTTTAATAATGACTATATATAACTTTAAATAATAATTTAAGAAATCATTTAGCAACAAGAGAGGTCACACATGAAAGCCTGTATCTAGGAGTGGGACTGTCTGTGGTGCTGGCCAGGGCTGGTAGCACCTTTATAACCCACTAGATGCCCCTTGGCGGGTACTACCCTCCTCATAGCTGGGTGGGCCTGCAGGAGGCAGCTACACTCAAGACACTGGAGACTCGGAGGGAAGCAGTGAACTTGGCCAATCGGGTGGTTAATTACAGACCAGCATAGACCAAGGGCCAACATTCATGGATCCTTCCCAGGGGGAGGGGAGAGGCACAGCCAAGTGTACTCACAACCTGGGCTGCTGTCGCCACCTAGCGGGAACCCTGGGGATGCTCACCCTGATTGTTCCCCTCACAGAGAGCTTAAAGCCCATCAAAAATGCCAGCTTGACAGGAT